>NC_092817.1:62683626-63004876 GCF_023375885.2 Dermacentor andersoni | reverse complement strand
ATGGTTGCCTTTCTGAAGTTGTATTGTACTGTTTGCCTTCCACTACTAGAGCACGCATCTGTAGTTTGAGGCAGAACCTGTAAATATAATTCAGATATCATTTAACACGTCAAGAATAAATGAGTAGCTATTTTGAAGCACCACTCTGCCGTTCTCGTTACCATAGTCCGGCCTTCTGAAATATAGCTTAACGCACACCCCTAAAATTAACCCATATATGCCTAGCATCCTACATGTAATACACTTCTTTCATTGGCTATAACTCGTTACATTGCGTATGTAAATCGTTGCGGTTGGCGGTCTGTGTCCATCAGGTCATATCTCTTCCCTGTGCAAACAATGGTGAGTGTGCTTCTAATCGTTTCTGCATAACAACCGTTGCAACATCTTGAATTTTGGGACTTAGAGAAGGGCATTACCTCATGGCAAAAAGTTACCATTAACTATTGAAATTTAATTGATTGTTGCTGAGAATGGGCTTACATGTCCATAAGGGACAACATTCATATTCGACAGAGTATCTATTGTCTGTATTTATACTTTCTTCACTTACAACATTTCAGACAGCAGCGTCCTATATGTAGGACAAAAGGCAGATTGGGTGCGGCATCGAGAACCTATAGTAATAAGTTGGTTAAACATCGTACCGAACTTAAACTAACGCAACCACGAATTGTATTGGTCCTTTTAGGAGCGGAGATATTTTTTGATCAAGCTATTGCAAAAAAAAATCCTCCCCACTATAATATAACAGGACGTATTAATACAGACCTCTCGTTCCTCTGTAGTGAGGTTACTACTATAACTAACCCTGGGAGTGTAAAACAAATACCCAAGAAAGAGTATGGGAAAATGGCGTCGCGGTAGCTGAATTGGTAGAGCATCGCACGCGTAATGCGAAGACGTGGGATCATTCCCCACCTGCGGCAAGTTGTGCTATGATCCACTTTCATTTCCATTAAGTTATCATATCGTTATTTCATTTAGTAAGTACAAGTAATTTCTCCTGTGTTTTCCTTGATGTCATTGTTTGTTGGCTTATTATGATATGACTAATAAATATCGGGCCTCTTGGTTAACCCACTTTCTTCTCGTTTATATATATTAAAGATTCTGCCTGTTCGGACTTATTTCAGAGTTCATTGTCTGTGTTTTGTTTATATGTAGATAATCATGCTGCATTATTCCTTCATTTTTCATCCGCCTCCTCGTTTTCTGTTTTCGTATTTGTTTCTTTACCTCACATTGTTTTGTCTGCATTTGTCTTCTGTGTACTTTTTGTCTCGCGTAGTAGGTGCACCAGTACAAGGGCTCCATAAATATTTCTGCGCACTATAATAAAACATTTAATGAATGCTTGATTGAAAAATTTATTGATTGGGTGAAAAATTGATTGATTGATTGATTGATTTTAATTGCCCTTCCTTGGCTGCCGACGTAATCACGTAACTTCTGTTACTTTTCAAACTCCTTCGCGATATCCTCACCCACCTGAACTCCTTAATTGTATCGTGTTTCGTATTTCGCGCGAGAACAGCAGAGAGCATAGACCTTTCCATTTTTCTGCCTGTCATCACCAACACTGAACCGCCCCCACAATACTGAGTCTTTGTAATGCTTAGCTTCGTGGTCGTGATATCTTCCATAACTTGCTGTCATTGTTGTTTTCCGAGCTTTGAGTTGTTGTTTCAAGGTTGTACACATTTTTCAGCCTTTATTATCCTTCTTATTTTATATTTACCTTGTGTTTCGTTTTGCGTATACTGTTCATTTCATAATTGCTTTATATGCGTTCTTTTTATGTCCACCCTTCTTTTCATCACTGCTCCTTTTATATATTGATTCTTTACTTATACTAGCATGCATATTTTCGTTCTGTTTCTTTTTGTGTTTTTCTGTGTGCGTGCCCCAGCACTCAGACCTTAGATTTATTTCTGGTGAGGATAAATTGATTGATTGATCAATTGCTTGATTGCTTGATTGATTGATTGATTGATTGATTGATTGATTGATTGATTGATTGATTGATTGATTGATTGATTGATTCATTCATTCATTCATTCATTCATTCATTCATTGAGTATATTTCACCGCTCTCCTAAACAACCGTATAGATTGCTTCAAATCTCGGTGGTGTAAAATATATCCAGTAATCTGTGAGTGCTCGGGTCACCGACGTTATATCTTGCTATCTGATTTTCAGGAAGTGCGTGGATACGCATTAACAATTACAACTTCATTCTCTTTTATTATGCAAAATATATTCTCAGAGGAGTAAGTGCTCCCGCTGCATGCCTGCGTTATGTCCAAGGCGTAGAGGGACCATGTCGCAGCTTTTTCCCGATAATATTATGTCCTCGCGTTCTCGGTCCCGTAGGACCGAGAACGCGAGGACATGACGCAACTGCGTTAGCGCGATGAAAAACTGTGTTCGGAGAGTGTGTGTGTGTGTATGTGAAAACTTTTATTGTAATGAGGTCCGGAGGCTCGACTTCTTAAGCCAAGGCGGGCCGCTCCCACGTTGGCACTGTCAGGCCGAGCCTTTCAGCGACATCATGGGCCCCCTGGACTGCCCTTAGTTGGTCTTGAAACAATAGGCTTTGAATCCTTTTCTCACACGGTGTCCATCCTTTAACGAGGTTACGCTAAACTAATTTACCAGCAGCCCACTCTTTCTCAGGGGTTTACGACTACCACCTACGCGATGACCTGGCTATTTTCGACTTCCGCCGTGGCAGGGAAGTGCAGTGGCTCGCCGGGGCAGCTCTACATGGCGGCTTTTACAAGTCTTGCTCTTTTTGAAGGCTCACTATAGTCCTTCGAGGACACAATTGAAGTTTTCATCGAGGTCGAACCTTTTCTAGAATAGCGAATCCCAGCAGATTTATGAGCAGGTTACTGAGACTCGTAAGCGTCGCTCCTACCTTGAGAAAGATATTTGCACGTCCTCCAACTTGGTTTATTTAGTAATATTGTGTTTCACCTGCTTAATTTCTTTTTCGTCAGCCCGCAAGGAATCCTAGTACCTTTCTTTAGAAACGAAAAAAGAAATACCACGTCGTAGTGAAAATATGGCAGCATCGAAAGCTTGAGCCATGCGGTAAAACATCTCTCAGAGACTAAAAGCCATCAAAGTCTCGGCATGAGAAATGGGGAGGTTCTGTGGATGTGCTTGTTGTACCTACGTATTGGCAGGTAAAATTGGAGCCACCGCCAGAATTGTTTCTTTTTTTCTTATTCTTCTATAGTAATGGCATCGAGGGATAAACTATTGGTATGCGCACAAGAACATTCGCGTTTGACAAATCATGTTGCAATCATTATCTAAACTTACAAACCAAGCAATAGGTTTCCTATAAAACTATGCGTACGTTATTCAAGCGTTGGTGTTCGATTTTTCCCAGTTCATCTCATTAGACACAGTCACTTTCAAATTCATGTGCCGCCGTGCCTTGTTAAGCAAAACGGTAAACGTGGTTCTTCATGGCTTGTAACTTCTGTTGCCAAGCTCATCGTTAACTTGATTTACTTTAACAAATGAAGAGGTAGCTAAAAAATTTCATCTTAAAAGAAGAAAGACTAAACGCCTGCTATTTCGTCTTAACGACATAATACCTTAGAAAAGAAGTTATAAATTTTGACTCACTCAAGAAACCCAACTTTGAAATATCGTGATTGGTTCCAAAAGAGAATAATTTAATGCAAATTGTTGTGACGCTGATAGTGGCACGTACCTAGTGCTCGATCACTAGAAAGTAAAGTTATTACCAACCTGCAATACCTATCGTAAATTTATAAGCACCTTTGCTGTTTTTATTTTAACTATTAAGTTACTTTTTTCATTGTACACCAGCTACACGTGTGTAGTATAGGGTAGAACAATGTAAACGCTTTGAAATCAATGTGGCCCAGGATCACTGTATAATTAGAACCCGGAATACCAGTACGAAAGACCTAATCACCCGTCCCGTCATTTATTTATTAGAAACACGGCAGCTACTCTAATACCTAATTAGCCCATAAATTTTGCTGAGAAATATCTGCTCTCGTAAAATTCACGTCGGGAACTGCGCAGGACCGTTCTTTGTTTGAGCCCTGTTCGCGTATATAAAAGACACATAACTATATATACTGATAAATGAGTTCGTAAATGAAGGCGGTTTCCAGGTGACAAAATCGCAACATAGCGCTCTCACAGCCGCACCTCTCGGGCCGCGTTAGATTCCAAGTTTGCAAGAGCAAAAAAAAAAAGGCAAGCTTAACCAACCCCTGGTTTAAACTTTAAGATATATGAAAAATTCGCTTGCAATGCGGAACTGAGGTCCTAACTTATACGTTGCCGCATAAAAATACGAGTCGCTGACTACGACACAACTTTGACGCTCTTGGCTTCGGTTCTTTCGAGGTTTACTTTTCACAAGGCGGCCAACGCGTGATACCATGCGTGTGCAGCAGATGCGTCTTATGGGACGCCGTCCGATCCGGCGGCGAAAGTCGCGCTTAAAGCCGCCATAAAATGCACCTTATGCGGACGTTGTGTGGCGCTCATGTAAATATATGGCCTATAATTCTTTGCGTATTTATTACTCAAGGCCCCGAATGTTTTTTTTTTTTTGTCATTTCGTATGCCACAAAAAACGATAAGGTACACGTCGTCTTCCTTCTTTTCATTCTCGTTCCTTCATTTTCTCTTTCATTCTTATTTTTCTATTTTTTGATGGAGCTTTAGTATAAACAATTTTTACTTTGAAGCCAACCTGGCTGAGAGCCTGCTCTTTTCGGATTTGCAATTCTAAGAGCACATGGCTTTCCCGAAGGCAAAGCCTGCGTCAGACACAATGACAAAGAAATAAATGTGAAATCCAGATCACAAAAAAACGTATATTCAACATTGCGAGAAATTTTATACTAAACCCTTCCTCTTCGGTCCCCTTCCTAACACGAAGCTAGCCCCTACTAGCCTAGCGTCACCTTTATTTTTCTCTTTCTGCTCCAACCTTTCCTGCCCGTTGCAATAAGCAATATGCCCTTCGATCTCCGGATCGAATTTGTGATGTGGCCTATGGATCAAGTAGTGCAGCATTTATTGCAGTTTAATGGCAGGATTTACTAAGGCGTAATAGAACCATCGCTTCATGTCGGGCTGTGGAGATCAAGCGGTGTTAGCCAGGAGCGGTCAAATTTCCTCGGCTTGCAGGAAGACAGAAAAGTGGTCATTTACTTTCCCCATTCTCTCAGGGCCTCAAAATATGAACTGTAACCAAAGGTTGTTCACCTTTTGTCGCGGTAATTTGAAGAAAGATTTGTAAAGCAGAAAGTTTACCACCCTCAACCAACAACACCGGTGCGCGCCGGATTGTCGAGTATGCCGTAAGAGAGAGAGATAAAAGAAAGGCAGGGATGTGAACCAGTTACGAGTCCGCGCTTTCAGCTCCGTTACCTGCGTGATCATTTCGCACAGACGTCGGCATGTGCGAATAGAGTGCCGAATCACTGTGGCGCGAACGAAAGAAATTTGCATTCCTGCCGAGCTCTTCGGTTTGCTAAACGATAATTGTGAGTCGATGAGGGTAGCTATATGGGCTTTGTTGGTGTGGCATTTCATACTTTATTGTAGCGCAAACTGAATGACAGGGAGAACAGGAAGGCACATTTGACAACCACACAGCGCTAACTTTCAACAACAGATTTATTTCCAGTTCTCGTTGCCCTCAAAAGGTCACACGACACGTGTAAATATCATGGTGAACATGAACGAAAAACACGGGGGAATTACACGCAGGCATTTTTTGAACGCATACCTCTCTGGTAATAAGTGTGGCTAAAAAATGCCTGGATGCCAGAAAGGCCAAGTTCTTTTTCCAGGCTGTAGTCAGCCTTGCAGGTATGCCTGCGACCTCGCAGCTGTTGTTGCGCTACTCTCGCTTTGAGATTTTGAGGCGAGCACCGCGAAAGGAATGAATACCAAGGCGAGGAACACAAACACAGCCCCGACACAGCTCCTGGCAAGGAAGAAGGACAACACTTCTCTCTTTGCATTTTAGCGAAGCGCCGGAGCGGTGCGTAAACGGAAAGTGTGTGGACGTCTCTGCAAGTAAAGCACAGTCAACTGTGATAGCAAAGGACTGTCAATAATTGAAACATCGGACAAACACGTGAACCTACCCAAAGCATCAATTCAGTGACGAAATCGAAACTTTTAGATCGACATCGACTAACTTTGGTGCGTCGCATAGTTACCGCCTCGGGGCTGCATCGGTATAACGCAAGCACCACGGAGTGTCGAAATGAATCCGGAAATAACTTCTCTGAGCCGAGCATTTTCATCCGCGCGCTTCGGAGTCACGGCCTTTTTATGGCTGGTGCATCTTCTGCGCTGCCGGTTGTCTAGATATCGAAAGTCGGATTAAAGAGAGGTGGGAGGAATCTGAAATGGAACAGTGGGCACCTGCAGCACCCAACGCTGCGTCTGTGCGTATACGCAACGTAGCAGAGAGGAAGCGCCTTCAAAGAAAAGGCCCGACACACAGGTAGAATGTATTTTATCAAATGTAGCAAAGGAGGAATGAGGGCCATCGTCGATTCGATTAAAAGTGCCGTGACCTGTTGCCAGACCTGCCTCTTGGCTCATCTGCTGGATTAATATCGCGCAGTACTTACTTCTTTTTCTTTCATACTCTTTTTATTTTCATTTTCGAATCATCCTGCCAAGCACTCAAGCTCATGTCAAGGCCGTTTTTAGTTTTTTGTTTTCGAGTTCAATTCTGTGTTGCTTGTTTCTATTTTTTCAACGTTGATAGGAAACCGTTCTAGGCCTTCCTGGAGACGCCATCGGGCTCCCCACATTTGTATCTTTCTTGACTGTCACGTGGGAGGTCATGTTTCAAAAGAAACGATTTCGCAATTGTGCGGGTATGCGACTCGAACTAGAGATGCCTATATTTAGCCTTGCACTTATTGTCGTTGTATTTCTTTTCATACATTTGTATCTTTTAAATACCAAGTAAACTGCGTTTCGTAATAAAAATTTCAACCATTCGGTTATACAAAGTGCTAAAAATGTGAAACAATATTCGATGGCCTGGTCCCGATATGGACGAAAATACTCTTCCGTAAATTTTGCTAGCCAAGCTATCCGTCCTACGGCCCTGTTAAGCACATTTTCACGCTTTCTGTCTGTGTTCACATCATGACTGTGCTTTTATAAAGAGTGAGGATAGAACTACTTTTATAATTTGTCTAAATATGAAAAAATTTAACCAGGACGTCAAAATATCTGCATCTGCTTATATTAGCTTTCAATTCTCTTCAACTTCATTTTTGACACATTGAGTTGATTGAAGACAACAATGATAGAGTTGAAGTGAATTGAAACTGAATCACAAAAGAGGAGCATTATCACAATGGACACTTTATGAGGCTTGAAATTCACGAGCATAAAACCACAACTGCAAGATGACACAGGCAGACGACCCGCCGTAGTAGCCCAGTGGATATGGCATTGCGCTGCTAAGCCCGACGCCATGCATTCGATCCCATCCGTGGAATCTCTCGTCTACCGTGCGTTCGGTGCGCGTGAAAGAACACCGGGTGTTAGAAGTTAATTTGAGTTCCCTCACTACAGCCTACAGCGTACCTCATAATCAGATCTTGTTCTGGCCCGTAAAACAGCAGCATTTAAATTAATTTGCTCTTCCATACATGCTACACGGATAAAAATAGAGCCGACAGTCAACTTTAACACTATGTTCCAACTTTCCCTTGCCCAAATCTCTTGCTCACACTCTTGGCTTCACGCAAAATTTGTGAGAGTGCGAGCAACGTTCTTTTGTAGATAACAAGCGCCGGGAATTTGGGGCAGTATTATTACTCGCCGTGTGCCAACACTGGCCTCAACCGTTCATTACCGAGAACATTCTTCGAACTTGCTCAAGCAGTCGAAAAATTAAACGTCGTGAAGCCAGGCGGTATATAAGGAAACAAAATTTTCTCAGGCAAACAAGCACGCTTTTTACTGACACAGTTTTGCGGCACCGCAATTAAGAAGAAAGACGACTTCGAGCTGTTTTACCATAAAAAGCGGAAAGCCCTTCCAAAGGCAATTAACGGGAGAAGAGCAGTGAAAAGCCTGTTGGACCTTGCGTAAGCCAGACAAAAATAAGATAAAAATGAAAGGTACACTGACTACGGTGTTTCTTTTTTTTCTCTTCTTTTTTTGTATTACCCGCTCATGTGGCTTATTAGAAAAGCCTGAACAGATGGCTCGTTAATACTACAGTGTATAACAACTACATATCTTTGACTGCTATAGGAAGTTGCACATGGGGTCTGAGGCGTTCTGAGAAACCTCGTGGCCGAGCCTCCTCCCATCGTCTCTTCGACGCTTAGAGATACCACTGTGGGTTTGGCATAAAAAACGAGTTTTTGGCTATGAAGGACGCCTGATGCACACATCCATTCGCTGTACACAGTATCTTTGGGGCTTGAAAGCACATTATAGTCGCACGTTTATTTCTTAATTGTAATATTCCTGAATGAATCAACAACGTTACCGCGGAAATGGCATCATTGGTCTGCAAGTTCATTTCAGTTCTGAGTTACACGTATGACAAATTCTCGAGAAATGGAATTGAAAACGTGAGCTAGTGATTCCTTGGTGGAGGTGGAGGGATACCCATTTTACCAGTTACATCACACATTATAATCTGCAGTCACGCGCTGGGGATTTTAAATTAGGAGATTACCATAATGTGCTTATTAGAATGGCAGGCTGCAGGGACGTCGAAAACGATAGAAGGAAGCATCCCTACTTTCCAGACGGCAGATCAACCGTAGGACGGACATAAGAGTCATTATCCGAAGTGCTGTTCTATCCCCTCTTCTCCTCTCCAACAGTAGCGTTGCGAACTGGGCCCGTCCTTGGATAACCTCCTTAGCCTTGCCTCTTCGTTTCTCTCTCTCTCTCTTACTGTTTCCGTTCTTTCAAAAGGGGTTCAGATAATCAGGAAGGCATTGCCGCAACTTGATACCCCAAGTCAAAATTGCGTCACGAACAGCCGCGGGCGTGCCATACATTCAGGACAGAGGCGTTGACAGAACCGATGGTCAGGTGATCGTTATCAAAAGCACGCGCGAAAAAAAAAAAAAACATGATGTAAATCACGACATCCTCAAGGGTGATTTTGTTTTCTTCCATGGCTATTACCCATATGGTGGCATGCAAACACCCTAAATAAATGGGTGTTGCGGAAGCACCCTTCAAAAAGTCACAGGGCTGCGTGGCACACGCAGCACTGTCACAGCGTAAGCTGGAGGAGCGTCACCTTATGAAACCATCGTAAGCTGATTAAACATGGAAACTGGAAGTAGTATAGGTATATTCAAACTCATGTTCTTATTTTCATACATTACTTTGCACGGTTTTATTAAACAGTACTACACATACTCAATTAAACAAACAAAAAAGGATCAACCCGTAGACAGTTTGCCGAAGAAAACCACGGTAGTAGAGTCGTACCCTAGAACTTCACGTGGAAGCCAGACACTAGCCACTGCGTCATACAGCTGACACGTTGCAGCGCTTTGGATGTGGATATCCGTATATATTATTTATTCGAGACCTTGCATAATGTTTTGTTGCAACACCTGCGCTGTCCAGGCACACAGAAACCTATGTTAATACTATAGAGTTGGACGTGAGTGGCTAGAAACACAACATGGATTCTATGTGAGCGATTGCATTGACACGACACGTTGATACCAGATTCGTATATTGACGATTCATAATTCTTTATCATGTCGGAGTAGTAAAGCTGCCTGAAAACTCTATTATGGCTATTTAAAAAAATACGCCAAAATTAATGAGCTGGCAAGCAAAACAATCCTTTTTCTGTGTTGTTATGTATTATACAATCGAGTTAATTTTCAAAGAAAAAATGTTTTCTGTCATGAAACTCCTTTACTTCACAGGAAATATTGCATTAAGATGGCGTCTTTCATCCCAGGAAATTCGTTCCCTGCGCAGAAAACCTGTCCTTTATCCCCCTGTAACCCCCTTATATAGCTACAAGGGCCAATTTAAGCATAAGCGAGAATGGTAATGTACGTAGGAATACCCTCCTTGTATGTTGCTTATAAACACCCTGCACATTAGGTGCTTAAGAAGCCCAAAACCCGAATGCAGATGGTAAAACACGAACTCAGCACATTCGGTGTGCTAATGTTCTTATTGTGTAGTGATGTTCTCGCTCACACCCTTACATATTGTGAGGTATTATCGGTAGACATTGATGCTAAATAAGTGCAGTGCAGGGTGTGAACGCGAAAAACTCTCATTTAGCACCCTCATTGGTTACAAAATTTTACTCTGTAACCACGGACGTGAGCGTATGCCATCACATTAAGTAGTTTTACAGTGCCAAGGAGATGCGCATTTGTTATTTCTTCCGAGCGAAAATAGCTTTCTGACATAGGGAAATAAAAAAGTTGCTATAGACACCTTACAATTTTTGTTCAGATAGGGGGGGTGATTTGAATGCTGTATGCAGCACTTCAATATTGCCTGTCTGTGTGCGGTATTCTCAAGTCGAACTATTGCAGTTAATATAACGGCAGCGTGCTCCATGCTTGTGCTTATTACCTGTGAACTTCGGTTCTTTTGATACGCCACCAGCCGCTAACTATTCTGAACATATGATATTTAGGATTCGAATCGAAGTCTGTCGCACTACGGCAAGAAAATGTGCTTTTCTGCTTTAGCTTTTATTTCTTATGGCTCACGTATATTTAAAGTTTCTTTAATGAATACACGTATTCCAAAAGCAGTAAACTTGGTCCATAATATTCCTTTTCATCCATTATTAATGTCCTTGAGACGTTCTCCGCATCTGTTCTAACGTGGCAAAAGATTCGTCCGAGCAATAATATTTATGTAACAAGCCTGCTTCGCCATTTCCAGTCTTTTTTGTTTTGCTTTACATTGGTGGATTAGGGCAGCCACGTGGCCCCGGAAACGTTTGGTGCCTCAGCACTTATTCGCATGTTGTCCTATTTTCCGAAGCCGTGTTTACTAAGTACAGCAGGCGTATGCCTAGAAGCGGACTGTAAGACCAAACTAATGCGCTATAAGCCCGAGCACCCTAGCAGAAAGCGTAGTGAGCCTCGAAGCAATCGAACGGCAAGAACGAGCGAACAGCTGCGTGTTGATGAAAAAGAAAACGAAAAAAGTTTGTGGTCGACAACGCGCTCTAATATTTTGTTCCTATTCGCACTCTCCATCGCCCTACGGAAGTTCAATACGGCGGGGACAGGGTTGATTGAGGGGTCAAGGAAACGCACGCGTCCCGAGAAGCAGCTACGCAGCTTGTGCGCCTATACTGAGCACGATCTTTGGTATTCATAAAGAAAGGTGTGTCCTCGAAGGAGAAGAAGCGTTTCTTCATCTTCTCTTGAACAACAACAACAACAATAATAATAATAATAATAATAATAATAATAATAATAATAATAATAATAATAATAATAATAATAATAATAATAATAATAATAATAATTATTATTATTATTATTATTATTATTATTATTATTATTATTATTATTATTATTATTATTATTATTCATTTTTTACGTTCGCCAGCCCTCAGACCTTAGGGTTGTTACTGGGCGCGTTAAATAAACATGATTGATTGATAATTGTTGTTGTTGTTGTTGATGATAATAATGATGATTAATAATGATACCTCATAGAGCCCAACGCAGGTGCTAAACCCCTGAAGTTGCACCCTTTAGGGAACAGAGAATTAAAGCGCCCTTTGCAATAGAACTATAGATGGCCCAGTTACTCCAGTTTTTCCTGGCACTTTTCTTATAGTGTGCAGGTGTGCCGGTCATGTTGCACGCCGTGGATTTAAAAGGACCATGTGCGCCTAAGTCCGGGCGGGGGGGTCTCCTTGCTTGGGTACCATACAGGTTGAAGAAGGCAACGCTACCGGAACCGCAAACGTCAGCGCAGTGTTTATCACGTTCTCTATTTCTTCTCTTGTGTGGGAGAGTAGGTACTCAACAGTTATTGGAACACTGAATACGGCCCGGTTTGGGGGGTGAACAAAGCTAGCACACAGATATCAAGTTACTGACAGTCACGTTGCTATTTAAAGGTTATGTGTGCAATGGTTGTCAAGAGTCTCAAACTACAAGGAAATAGTTTATAAGAAATTAATGCAATGCATACGCGAAGCAATCGGCTGTGCGAGCGAGGGATGTCTGCACTGTTTAGGTGTGCAATCGTAGTGTTTTCACATGCTATGGAGGGAATTATGGAAATCGTAACGCTTTGGCGTTGCGTTTTCCTAATAAACGCTCTAGGCTGCGTAGTATTGCTTCTTTTCTTTCTTTCTTTTGTGGCGAAGGGACAGCGTTTCCCTTCAGACACATTTGCATGGTCTCCACAGCATCGTGAAAACACTATTTCACAATTAACTTTAAAAAAAAACAATATGCGAAATAGGGCCACTGAATGTGGTGCCACATAAAATAACATTAAACGTAGCAGCTCCAAAAAAAGTTTCTTTTCTCGAAGTACTACTTGCCCATAAGAATTTCGTAGTTCATATTATTTCCAATCCGCACTTTTCTCTCCCACAAATATTTCAGCACAATTATCCTGTCCTAATCCTGAAAACATGGTCCGGGGCTTTCATTTCCCCCCAAAATATGTACGATTGGTTCATTGGAACGCAGTTTTCGTTAACTGATCATCTATCGACGTTACAAGAGCGCTGAAATACCAGGGAAACCTCTCTAGACATGAACCTACCACCGCCTAACGGCTTGGGAGAAAATCCGCGCGGTGGCACCAGCGTTGTTGGAAAGCGCAAATAGCATCGAAAGATTAGCGCAAGCGCACATGAAAAGGGAACCACCAACATGTATGCTTCGCGAAGTGCAAGCCGGTTCTGCATAGAGTTCCTTCTGACCTAACTGACACTTACTCTTTGGCGTTAGTGCCTTTTATCGAACCGCGCAATCTAGTGAGACCATAAAAAGCACGTAGTTTACATTAAAGAAAAGAAATGGCTGTGGAACAGTTTCTTCTAGGCTGCCGCCTGAATACCCACAGTGGCACTCTTGCGGAAGGCTACAGAAATGAGCGACAACCGACGTGCTCATCGGCCTAGTGCCCAGTGCATCGAGCACTTCGATCGCCACTGGCGTTGTTCGAAGTTGTCGATACATCAAGGACACAGTTGAGAAGGGTATCGATTTGAATAACGCCGCACCTAATTTCGTGGCACATCACAAGTCCTCCAACTACGAACTCTCGGCCATTAAGGTTAGAGACAAGTGTCGCCACACCCACGCAAGCCATCAAACGAAAATGTCTGGCATACAAGAGAACATACGTGCCTGTATACTAGTGATAAATTAGCTATACGTTAAAGAACTCCCAGAAGCAAATTTTCTAGGATTTGTTCTGAACTTGTGTCTTATCAGTTTCTTGTTTCGTGAGCTGCAAGAAAAATCAGAGTGGTTGAGGATTGTTTTAAGTGCTAGGTTGTGTTCTTTGCAAGATACGGTTCCGTGTGGATCATTATCCTTTATTGATTTAAATACAGGATACCTTCAAACTGCAACTAATCTGCCGCGCTATCTAATGTCCTGAACATATTAACATTTCGCTCAATATTTACCTCCTCCTCTCTAATAGGATTTATTCCGTGCATATTTTCTTACTATACAACATGCCCAATGGTTTTTAGGGTCGTGTACACGAGTGCATTAAGGCACGACGATATCAGTAGAAAGTTACTCAAAATTTGGGATAATGCATAGCCGTCCGAACATCCACCGGCCACTGTAATTGCAATAATCGCAGTCGTACTTAGCATCATTGCTAACACTCTCGTGCGGTATGACAGGCTTGGAGTTCAAAGCCAACACTTCGCCCAATGCACTTCGTCCCGCCCTGCAGAGTGTCTAAAATCTTCGTACTTTGTTCGGCACTGTTTTCGTGAGCGTGAAATCTCGATGGCCACGACGTCTTGACGATCCATAGGTGATATGGCCTGCGCGCACGCTCTTGATCTAGCATATAAGTCCTTCTTTAAGAAGAAATATGTAATTTATGACCGGGTTCATTAGGAGAGTAACGACTGGGCGGGTTGACCAGCTCCACGGATATTAAAACTCTTGCCACCCGTTCAAACACAAAGTTTGCTTTTCGCGAAGCACGTATCCTCCCAAGTGTGCACAAGAGGGGCTATATTGCGAAGCTCCTCCGAGCTGTTGGAAAAGTCTGCGCAGTTCCGTCCACGTGCCATATATATATATATATATATATATATATATATATATATATATATATATATATATATATATATATATATATATATATATACATGTATATATATAACAAGTTTCAGCCGTGCTATATTCTTTGCAAACGGTGAGCTTTCCCTAATGCGATTACCGCATGGTGTTTTTATTGGACGACCTTGTTGGGATGACGAACATGACACATCGGGGCCACGATGACCATAGTAAACTTCATTTCTCTGGAGGCTATACTTCTACAAGCCTTTGGGGCCTCATGACTTGCTCAGAGGTAAATAAAGCAGATGCGAAGAAAATTTGCAGGACGCTTAAGCTTCTCCTTTAAAAGTGGGAAGCGGTAGCATTGAAAGATGCCTGACTGCCTTTCTCGAGCTTCCCCGCAACTGGAGTTTATGTAACCGTAATGTTTAGTCGGAAACGTTGGAGACCAACGCAATGCACGAAGGTGATCTTTCTGGTAGAAATGTGGCCTCTTGCGTGGGCCGTGGATGCGTGGGCGCGAGCGCCATCTGGATGATGCTGCAATGAACCGGGCGCGCCGCTTCATGGATGGTAGAAACGCTGGAAAAGGGGTTTCTGTTTAGTTTCCGCACTTTCCAGGCTTCAGGAGTGGTATCAAGCGGCTGGACTTCCACCGCTCAGGAACGAAGCCATCATTCCCTGACTGGTTATAGCATTCCAGAAGTCTGCTTCAGCCATCTTCACCAAGGTGGCATAAAGCAGCGTAGTTGATGCCGTCTGGTCCTGTCGACGATGAGCGCCTGCATGTGGTCAGAGCAGCATCCAATTCCTCAAGTGAGAAGGACACATTCAATTCTGGGAAGCGTGTCGCAGGAACCTGACCCAGAATTTCACTATTGATGGTGACCACACTGCCCGCAATCTTCACACAGAAATCTTCGGCTATATCGACCTGTGAGCGGCCTTGATGGAGGGCTAGGGCTGATAATGGGTGTCGTTGCTGTGGAGACGAGCCAAGGCCGCGCACCGTCCTCCATATGATAGACAGTGGCTTGCGGGGGTCAAGTGATCCGCAGAACGTCTTCCACCGTTGTTCCTCCAGCCTGTCCATACGACGTTGGATTTTCTTCTGTATACGTCGAGCAACTCTAAGGTCATGATTTGACTTCGTGCGCCTGTATCGCCTCTCGACCCTTCTGCGAATCGTTCGACGTCTCTGAAGTTCCATGTCAAAATCCGTACGTGTTTTAGCGGATGTAAACGTGTACTTAGACGATTTCAGTACACTTGTAATAAAGTTCTCAATGGTGCCGGTTAATCCTTCTTTGCATGCCTCTTCCACCTTTGACTTATACGTTTACCGCCTTATATATACTTGTCGGGAAGTAGAAAAGAAGAAGCTTCCAAATCCAGTGATAGTTAAGTAGGTGGGAATATGGTCACTGCCATGAGTCTCGATGTCAGAGAACCATCGAACATTTTGACCAAGTTGCCGTGACACTAAGGTGAAATCTAAGCAACTGCTATAGTTCGAACCACGCAAGTACGTCGGACTGCCATCGTTCATAATGCTGAGTTCATGGTCGGAAGCAAATTCCACAAGTGTCCGACCCCTGGAATCTATTCTAGAGCTTCCCCAAGCCAAGTCATGAGCATTAAAGTCTCCCGTGATAATCCACGGTCCAGAAGTCGCCGTCAGGATGTCTCGCAGTCGGTCGCCATCGAACCGACTATATGGGGAGATGTAGGCGCCGATAAGGGTGAAGCCACTTTATTCTTTGTAATGCGGAGACACACGTATTGGTTTCCATCATGAGGTTGCACCGAGTGGGGAATGTAAGTCAGTCCTATACGGATGTAAGCAATTACTTTGCTGGATTGCCCGCACGTTGACGCCATAAAAGCTTTGTATCCAGAGAGTATTAGCGCTTTTGACACGTTCGGTTCACATATTACCACTACAGGAAATCGGTTCGAAAAAACGTATTGGCGGAAACATGAAATCCGTGATTCAACTCCTCTGGCATTCCACTGGAAAATCGTCGTGCTACGCACTTCATCACGGAGTGAAGGCAGTGGAAGAGCCATTGTGCTTACGCAAGATTTGCAAGCACTGGGCTCAGGGCATCCAACACTTGCACTGCGCTTCCAGCTGTGCTCAAGTAAAACTCTTCTTTGGATTAGTTGGTTCATGCTTGAATGTAAAGAACAAGGTGCAATAGACCCGACAGAAGAAGAACGCAGACGACGATCACAACGTCCTGTCGTTTGTGTTCTTCTGTCTTGGTCTATTGCGCCTTGCTCTTTACATACAAGCATGGACCAAATAGCTCAAGCAAGGACTTTACTTGAGCATTTTTCTTCTACATTGCCCCCTTTCTTTCAACGAAGTCCTGTCGTTTGTGTTCTTCTTCTGTCCTGGTCTATTGCACCTTGCTCTTTACATTCAAGCATGAACCAACTATAGCCCAAGCAAGAGGTTTACTTTCCAATCGCTAACTTCTGCAGTTGAAAATGTCAAGAGGTTTGCCCTTACATTACTTCTGTAAAATTTGACGGTGTTAAATGATGCACCCTTACATTGTGTATGTCGCCATTCATTCCGATAGTGTATATTGCGTTCCGCTAACTATTATACCACGTCACCTCGTTTTATTTACCTCAGTATACGTCTCATACACTAGTTATTTCTTTCCGTTCCTTGTAATGCTTCCACTTATTAACATATATATTGTATAATCCCTCCCTTACACAATACTCCTTGTGGAGCCTGGGAGGTTCTCTTGAATAAATAAATAAATCGGAATAAGATCGCGGGAAGAGGGGAGTGCGACTGCCGCTTGCGTTTATGCCACCCTGCTACGTCACAGGAGGGTTGCTCTGTAATCCGCACTTCCTAGTGCTGCGTGATTAGTTAGGTCACTTGAACAAGCGATTTGAGGATCATTATTTCGGCTTACATGGCCGTTTTGCGAAGTTTAAACATGAAACTAGACTTTTATAATGACGTTAATGCAACCTTGTAATACAAATATATCTCATAAAGTTTGTGACTGAGAAGTTAATGTATTAAGTTTATTAGTGAGCTGATTGCTTTGGTTTTTCTGGCAAACGCGTCTGCCTGGTCACATAACGATACTGTAGTGATGTGCTTCGAGCAAACTTTATGGGCATGTTTAAAAAGAAGAGAGTTCAAAGTAAGGAAGAAAGAACACTGCATGCCGTGCCGCTTTGACAAGCAACGCTGACTCTCCGCCGCAGCAGACGCCACCTCTGCCTCGCAAATGACTACCTGCTTGTGAGGGTGATACATTCGGTGAGGTGACCAGCACAGCCCAGCAATTTAGCAGAATGATTGTGCGCTCTGAGCTGACGCCGAAGTATCGTCTGCGCCTGCTTTCTCCTCGCCCTTCCCGCCGCACTCCCCCCCCCTCCACGGGCCCTCCACGGGCCTAAAGGCGTGTAGGCCCTCCATGGGTCGTCACGCCTCCATACCCTTCTCTCTTTCTCTTTCCCAGCTGTTTCTCATGGCGACCCAAAACGCCGAGCATTCCAGAATTATCCTATAATGATACCGCGTTAAAAAAAAACGGTAATCACAATTCACGGTAATCACAAATGACTAACGCCGTAAGGCCGTTTTTAGGATGGTGAAATATTAGACCAAGACAAGCTTTTAATAAAGTGGCGAATTTCGTGTTTAAGGGAGAAAAAAAGTCGTTCCTGCGTTCTTGATATCATTCATTTTACTGGTATATTTCAACGAAAATAATGACTTTCCTTTTGCGGCGGACCGAGTTGCGTTTTTGCGGCATAACATCTTTCGCAACCTTTTCTCGCTGTGTAGGCTCCAGAGGTGTCTACATTGTTATAATGTGCTTTTTTTACTTGTAGTGAACCCTTAAACATTGTTATAATCTTAATTCTTCGGTCTGCGCGTTAGCCATTCACCATGGCAGTCCTTTTCAGCGCTACTTATTCATATTTTATTATTACAGGATATTTTATTCATGTCTCGCCTTCTAAATGTACTTGGTCCGCACGTACCGGGTGCTTCAATAGCATTCGCAATAAAAGGTGAATCACACAGAAAAACAAATAAAACAAATTCAGAAGCTCGAAAGAACACGGATACATGAATACTAAGTCTGAAATGCTATAGAACCAAGTCTAAAAAGTAGATTCCAATATTTGATTTTTGGATCACACAGTAGCGCCTCTGCTCTCCTTTTTACTTCATTAATCTCGCATACGTAACGTTGAGAAAAACTTACCGACAAGGTTAGGTGAGGCAAGTTAAGCGTTGTGACATAGCCGAGGTATCATACCATAGGCAGGCTAACTACCACATCTAACAACAATATGTACTTTTGTAATAATGAACGTATAATATCACCGTAACTTATTGCTATGCCTACGAGCTGTTACGCTATTTATTTCAAGCATTGATGCTCCTGGTGCCTTCGCAAAGAGATAACTTCACTGACTGCAAGCAGCAGCGTACCTTTATTGATGTCACCATACTTCATTTTTTCAGTGCAATTAAAGAGCAACTTCACGAGCAAGGAGGTTCCTCCACTTCTTTTGGTGCAATTCGTATAACTGAAAAAATGCTACGTGCAGAGATAGTTGGGGGCGACTGCGAAGAGTTCTCGCCTTTTCAAATAGGCACACTTACGGCGAAGAACGCGAGTATGCAGTCCCCTAAAGCGATTGAGGATGCAACCGTGCGCATAGTGGAAGTCCGTATGCAAAGTGGTAGCACGTGCGCAGAAAGTTAAGGTTCCACAAAACTGTGCTTCAATGAATCCCTGCTGAGGGGCGGTGCAGCTTTTTTTTTTCTTCTGTCTTTCTTTCATTTTTTTTTCTTTTGAGGCAAGTGTCAACACCGAAATCTATTGATCGTTTACTCCGTCTAAGAAAGCTGAAAAGGCAAGCTAATCACGCTCAAGCACGTTTGCGCTAACTAACTTAACTAATACTTCGCACGAATGGTGGTTCATTGTAGATTATGATGAAAACGTGACGCGCGAACCCCTGAAAGAAAACTGGCGCTCCACATTGTCCACGGTGCCCTACATTGCAGTGCTCTGCAGATGTGTTGACTTTAGCATAACTCCTGGAGGGAACTTTTGCTTGTCTGTTCTTCTTTATTTGTTGTTTGCCGAATCTAATCTGCAAATGTTTAAAGTTAAAGTGTAGCCCTCAGGTCTGCTGTTTTCAGTTTTATTCCCCGGACCAGGGGGAAGTGTTTATCAACTGTGAAGCCTTTCTTTCCTAGAAACCAGTTTGAGTTTTCTTCGTAGAATCGTGCTACTAGATGACAATGTTTCCATTTTGGAAACTTCCTCCAACTTGTGGATTTCCGCAGAGTTGATTTGCCAATTCCAGTGTCCCCACGCTTCCATTTGTTGAACTATTCGGCCTCACCCTGTGATCCGCTAGCATCCTGATTAACTCGGATGGTAGTGCGACCACGCAAGATGGACGTTTGCCTCAGTTTGATCTGCGGACAAGGACGAATTTCTGTTTGTCAGTGGAGCTGCATTTCTGAGAAACATGTATTAGTGGCATTTGTAGCTTCCTGCTACTGAAAAGCGGTCGACAATTCTTCTCCTATGGACTCTAGTAAAGTAAAATTGATACTCCGATGCTGCGCAATGTTGCTCAACGTGCAGACAACATCACAAATAAGCAGCTCGAGCGGTGTTTTATTGTGGATATGAAAAACGAATTGGGAAAATTGAGAACTACAGAGGTACGGACAGGCGATTGTAGCTCGCATTAATCATCGGGACGATAGATACGTCGTCGCTCTCGGGAAAGCACTTAGGCACACCCACGTTAAGTTCGGTTTATCGCACGCTCATGTATTGTAAGGGGAAGTGAAATACCGAAGCGACTACAGTGCACTCCTATTTTAGGACCTCAGGTAAACCGACCTTTTCTTAATTCTAACGCACTCAAAAACCCCGAATATTGACCATAGAGTGCTGTTGGACTAAAAGCACGCTCTCGTCGAAGGGCTGGTAATTAAAGCCCCACTGCTGCCTCCTCTTGCCCACCATGGTTACTAAAGCGTAGAAAACACAGGAAATTCTGTCGACGTCACTACTGTTTCTTCAGGTGACGAAGGGGACGGCAGCAACCTGACTAGCAGTGATGATGACTTGCGCTGTGCTCAAGGCGACGCCTCTTAGAGGATTCGGGTAGTGCCTACGACAGTATTGAGGTGTGTAGGTCATTTACTCGCGAATATGTGTATAATTATTATGATAGCATAATCAAGAACTCTGTCGAACACGGCAGGCTGCTTCAAGAAAAAAAAAGAGTTTGGTCATTTTGCCAGCATTCCTTAATTCAACCTTTCGAATAATTCGACAAAAATCTTTCGGTCCTGCAAGGGTAAAATTAGAGTAACGCGGAAAACGGGCTTTGCAAATGAAGAAATAATAAAATAAAAGTATAAGAGAAAGAAAGAGAAAAAAGAGAAAAATAAGAAAAATTATAGCAATCGAAAGGCTTTTAGAACTCTGTTCAGAATTGTGGGTTACGAGGAACACCGCGTGTCGACAGCAAGCACTTTCGGCTTTCTGGAAAGTTACTTCTTTGTGCTCTTCGGCTACACGTCTCATGAAAGGGTTTAAAGCGCAATGTGTCTCGTTCCAGAAACATCACAAAGCTCGAAAGCTGTTATTATAGCACCGCGCAATGACAGATTCCTTGCGCGTGTTGTAAATCTCCTTATTTTGTGTTCTTCTTTGTATCAATTCTAGAAGCCGCACTAGCATTATTCATAGAAAACATTGTTAACACGCAGTGGCTTAGAGATATGAAACAAAAGAAGAAAAATAAATTGCAAGTCTATAAAGAAGTGGAAGTGACGGAGGTGCTGATATCAAGAACACTATTTAATAAACTTGCACGCTAAGCCGTGAACGTGGAGACACCCACCATGCAAATAGTTGCGGCTACACCAACGAGATCTACTTCTGTGCCATTAGGCACATGTAAGAACAATCGGTGCGAAGTCGGCCCATAGTTGACGGGAGTTTCCACCAGCTCTTCACTTTAGCCATAAAATACTATCGGGCCACTCGGCAAAGACCGGACCCAAGGCCTAGGATTACCCGATGCGGAGGCAGAACGCATTCAAGGGTTTGGCTAATCTCCTTCGGTAATCTCCCTCTACGCAATGCCCTGCTTCTCATACTCCTTTTGTTTTAAAGACACTTCCGGCAGATTTGCGCTCGTTGGCTGAAGTGCATTTTTAGCTTCCGGACGAGTTCCTTTGCTCCCATACTGGATAGCAAATCCTGATCCCTTGGGCGGCGCGTTCATTGAAAAAGTAATTATACTGCTGCCATGTTTTTATTACCTCGGTGTGCCTTTCCTATATCCTCCTTTTTGAAGCACGCGGGGCATGCGCTCCTTCGGCATAGGCAGTTGCCAGCCTACCTCTGAGTCTTTGGTTACATCAAATTGAAAATAATAATTATTATTTGGACTGGACTACGCCAATTAACCCGGTTATTGTACTACCTAATGTCCTACTTAGGTTAAAGAAATAGAAAAAGAAAAAAAAACGCGATGAACTCCCACAACCAAAGAGACCTGAACACGGCAGGCTGCTTCAAGCAAAAACTGAGATGGCGATCAGGTTGACACACAAAATGGCAGGATTGGTGCGAAAGCTTTTTTGAAAGAAAGGGCCCAATGTAGAAAAATATGCTCAGGTGCATCAACTATGCCATGTTGTGCATCAACCTGATCGCCGTCTCAACTTGCCAGTCTCGAGTGGCGCCGGTCCTGTCGTGTGCGTTCTTCTTGAGTCCTGTTCTTCTGCGGCTTGCATTCACTAATTCATGCATGAACCAACTAGCCCAAGCAAGAGTTTTACTTGAGCATATTTCTTCTACATTGGGCCTTTTCTTTCAATAAAGCAGAAAAAAAAATGAGTTTGTTCATTTTGCCACCATTACTTAACTCATTATTTCGAATAAATCGACAAATGTCGCAACTAGCGCCATTCGGCCCCGTCAAGTGGCCGAGAATGCAAGTAGGGCTGTCACGCTGGCCCCGATTGCAGCCCGCCAGAAGCAGCATGCTGCGCCTTTTTTTATTATTTTTCATCCAGCAGCTGTGTCCGTGCCATCGAGTACCCCCCTTCGTCCCACCTTCGAATACCTAAGCTTACACAGCAGGATGCGGAACCAGACGTATGTTAATACAAGTATTTTTTACCCACCTTGAATATTCTTTCTTTGCTGTTTTTATGATCTTGCTGTTTTTGCTGTGTCATTTATTGTGCCTTTACCACAATAAAGACAACCAGTTGTAACCCCTCCCCCCCCCCCCCCCTCCAGGGCTCTTATTCTTCATTTCCCGCTGTTCTGCACTTTGCACTCTTTCCATTTCAATGTTAGGCTACAAAGCGCGAATGAGTTTCGGAGTGACGCGGTCCCCGGTTGCGTTCCAAAGGATGATCGTGGTGAGCCAAGTATTAGAACCTTTGCAGCACAGCAGTTTCGCTGAAGTGGCAGAATAGTAGAAGAATGTTAAGCGGACCGACAATGTCGATGCTTATAAGGTGCTCCACGTTCCCAGTGCTTTGCTAATAACTGCAGCTTGGCGTCGGAAGCTTCGAAATACGTTGAGCTTGTCTCAGGCAAAGGGCAAACGCGACGAGGTGCCCCATCTTGTGCATCCTTTGTGCAGCATAAAACGCACGGTAGTCTTTACTACCTGGTCTGTTTATACATAGCGTTGACCACCTGCTTGCTCTAAAGCATGGCGTGGAAGTGTTTTCGCATTCGGCCGCAACGTAATGCAGTGATATTGAATTAGGCGCAATTCAGCGCTCCGAAGTTCACGCACGCACCAACACACGCATACACTCAAGAACGCCACCCACACACTACCAACTGTTCATTTAGTGCATGGAACCTATATTTATACATGACACGCAAGTTCAGTGACCAGCATCAAAGCCAAACATGTCAGGAAACAAATAAGTAGCACACTTTAAAGCCTCGCATCAAGAAAGGAAAATTCTGTCGGAAACTAAGGTATCGATGGCTCACTCACGCACTGAACATTATTCTTTTCGATGAAGAAAGCTTCTAATGCTACACGTTCTTTTAGTGTTACGCTTCTCCCGAGAACATGCGTGTCAGAAAATCGCGGTCCACACCCACATGATGGAACGTGGGTGACAATATGCGCATACTCGCACTCTTTTTCTATTTTTATCTTTTGTGCATGCTTCCTCGAACGGTCATTCAAGCATCTCTCTTTTGGCTTCAGTACACTTTCCCGCGGGATTGTGGAATAGAGTAAACTACTCCCATGGATCACTTCAGGAAGGTCGTCTCATGTTTCTTTTTGGCACGCATGCTTTCTGCCATTGCATATGTCATGTGGGTGGGATCCACGATTTTCTGATAGGCAGGTTCTCGGAAGAAACTTAACACTATAAGTACGTGTAGCATTAGAAGCTTTTTTTCATTGAAAAGAATGATGTTCAGTGCGTGAGCGAACATCCATATTTCTTGTTTCCGGCAGAATTTTTCTTTCTTGATGCAAGGCCATAAATAACTAGCATATGTATATATTGGGGGGGGGTGTTTGGCTTTGATGTTGGTCACTGCGCAAGCGTGTCTCCTTATGAATATGCGTTCGATTCGCTGAATAAGCAGTTGGTAGTACGCGCTGTGGGTGTGTTTCGGCCATGGGGACGCGTTCCTTGAGTGTATGCGTGTGTGGATGTGTGCTTGAAAGCGGTAGTGCTAAATTGCACCTAATTACTTTAATATGACGACTCACCAACTAGTCCTAGAGCGAGTTCTAGTTGTGCAGTCGCCGCGACCGCGCATTGGCCTCGTGCTCGCCATGGACACTGAGGGACCACAGTGAGTATCCTTCTTATACAACTTGTAAATTTAGGCGTGGTGTCGTAAAATGGTTACCACAGAAAAATCGTTCAAGAGTTAGATAAAGCTCAGAATTTAGTATTTCTATTGTTCTCACCTTCACGGGCCGGAAGCTGTGTGACAGAAACGAATTCCCAATAGCAGACTGACGATTTCGCTAGACTCGTAATTTTTCCTTGAAGACCGCAGAACGCTTGCTACAAATGGCAGGGTAACTGCATATGAAAGGTAAATACTATACACTGCTCATCTCATTATAATCACGACGAGTTTTTTCTGCAGCACGCGGCGAGGTATATACGTCAACCCACTTCATCTCGTTGTTTCCCTATTTGCAAGCTTCTGGCTATATAGAAAGAAAAATGGTTCCCTCAAGATAGGCTAGAATTGGTTTGGAATAAACGCACGTTCCTCGCTAATACTCTGCACCCACCTTTTTGGCTTATTTGTAAACATTGCTTGCCAATTTTCATTCCTCTTCAGCTTTTTACCTTCTTTCAATGTAAATTAAAACTATAAGCGTTTTCTCCCGATAATAATTGATGTCTGCAGATCTCACTGTGAGCGAGCGCGTCAGTATACTCGAGAAATGAAAACACAGCCGGCTGTGGCAACTGCATGTAGCCTAAAATATCCCGCGACAGTGTAAGTGATTAATCTGTCATTGCCAGATATAACGGCCGGAGAATTGTGAAATAGCACGGGGAAATCCATTAGAGCGTCCAAGCTTCTTCCTAAAAAGCAGATAAGCCGAGCATAAGCTTAACTAAAATTTCGATTAGTTTTCCTTAATGTGCTAGTTTCGAAGTACGAAAGAGTAATTCCACAAACCATCGTTCATTTTTCTTTGTTTTAAGCATAATAGGAAACGTTTTTGTTTATGCTGCTGTGCATCATTGGTCTCCAAACTTTGAAGGAAATGAGACGGTCCGAGATAGCATAGATAGCATAGCATAGGCGTGGGCGACCACGGCAGCATCACCTACGTTTCGATGAAATTCATTACAACGCTCACAAGGTTCTTGGGATACAATTGCTGCATGTTTTTTGTTGACTGCACGAGCAGCAAAAGTTATGCTTGGAATAGGAGAAAGCACAATTTGCACGTTTGTAAGCCATGCCACTAGTGTAAATAGTCATCATTTTTCCGTCTTAGGAAGTAATAAACCATTACTGTATTTTGACATACGATCGGTATGCACGAGAACGCATGACAAATTGCTAATTAAGAATGTAGGCGATATATTGCATGTTAATAGCTTTTCGTGTAAAGTTTATGAACAAATCAGTTTAAGATTGTGTAATAATTCGTGTGTTGTCCTTGCGTCACATTAAGATTGTAAACCTACAATCCGGTTTATTTGTGAGTGAAATATGGCGTTATATTCAAGAAAAATGCGCCATCAAAAGTAATCATAACTTCAACGATTATTTAAAAAAAAGTTACAATGCTCGACGGCCCGGATGGCGCAAGTGGTGGCTGGCCACTTCGTTTAAGCTGAACATTAATAATTAGTGAAATGCAGGGTTTTATTTTTAGTAGCCTCAAACTTTTAAACATTGCCTGTGGCAGACAGCACAATTCTAACCTTTCAGCTAAATTATTCGATAAGGTGGCCATGTCAAAATGCTTAATTGCAAAAATATAATTGCGGTAATTATCTTTTTTATTATTTTCTCTGTGGCACATATTTCAGTCTACGAATTGTAGCTTGTGACTGTGCAGGGCGTATCGAGCTAGAACGAACTCACAGGGCTACGCTATTTTAGAGAAATTATTTTCAAAGTGCCCGACAATATGCATTGGCATCGCAATTATTTTTGTGCTTCAGTGCATAAAACAGCGTTTTCTCGAAATGGTAAGTGGAATGAAATTGCATTTTTGCCGCATATTTGGCGGCACTTATCTCGAAACCGGTGAAATCTTCAGAATTCATTTTAAGTCACTATGCCTCGCATACTCACTAGCCACAATTTGTGAATTACAAAATGTGCCGTGAAGTAATTAAGTAAACGGGACGTAATTAACGTAACTATGTTAATTACTCAAATAAGCATATTGATTTCTCGGTAATGTAATGGTCGCCTCATTGAGTAATTAAGTTCAAGGGTTAGAACTGTTATATCTGCCACAGGCTATTATTAAAAATTTGATGGAGCTAAAAATACACCCTGTATATGGTCTATTCTTGTTTTTTAATCATGCCATTACTGAAACTTTGAATTACATACCATTTTACCTTCGCCTTGTAACTATCTCAATAATTTATTTACTGAGGAGATCGCCGAGGCGCAGAGAATCGCGCAGCTGGAGAGGCTGTCGAGCACCGTAACAGGAAGACGAATCCTAGACTTGCTCGGGATTCGATATCACGAGGCGCGTGGACTCAAAGAATCACTGCTACCGGAAGTCAGGGACGCCATACGGACGGAAAACATGCCGACGAATATGCACCCGGTGCATGACGTGCAAAGACGTATACGCAGGGCGGTAGCAATCCTCGAGAAGCATGGAAGACGAGAAGGCGTCCTCTTCGTCGATGCAGCCAGGTACCCGCGGCCAGTCGGTGACTCTGATGGCGACGAGGGACGTCGACCACCACCGCCGCTACAAGAGAATGCGCGAGAAACCGCAGTTACCAGCACCACCATCACTACTACTATTACGACAAAAACGGCAGCAGCAACAGTGACAACATCGACACGGCCGGCCGACGGCGGCGGCGCCCGCCTTCTCCATGGCAGTCGTAGATACAAAGGGAAGGATCCGAGTCACGGCATTAGCGAGGCTGCCATCGGCCGAAGCAGCGGAAGAGATGGCCATGGCCCTCGCGGTACTCCACGGAGGCGCGGAGGATAACCTGATCATCAGCGACTCCAAATCAGCGATTCGGAACTACACCAAAGGTTGGGTGTCCGCGGATGGGGCGTGCATGCTCAACGCCCGGGCAGGGGACTTCGGATCCGGCACGATTACAAACAAGTCCCTCAAGTGGTTCCCCGCGTACGTCGGGGAGCTTGGCAATAACAACAACAACAGCCGCGACAATAATGACAACAACAATGCTAACGGCCGAAGATGCACCGACACTCCACCCAACCACAACGAGCGCACCCACCTCGTTGCGAGGCAGCTTACCCGCCGCGACGTGGTTCCCCAGAGGGCAGCCTCTGCCGTTGTTGCGCGGGATCCCAGCGGAGGAGTGACGGCGACGGTGGCGGCCACCCTGTCTGGCGCGGCCGCTGTCGTTACTAACACGACACAAATCGCGGCGGACGCGGAGCTGGGGATCACGCGGACGCCGACTGCGATGTCAAGGAGTTTCCGGCAACGTACAGAGTGGTGCTTGGCCACTATAGGAAAGAAGGAAGAAAATATTCACAACCCCACGGGCGCCTAGACAGGTCCCAGGCGGTCGATCTGAGACGGTTGCAGACGGGCACTTTCACCAACCCCTACCACCTGCACTGCCTGTGGCCCGCGCTGCACCCGTCGCCCGGCTGCCCGTGGTGCGAACACGAACGGGCCGATATGGCCCATGTGCTTTGGGAATGCCAACGCCATGAGGAAGAGGGACAAGGAGAAAGGGGGAAGACAACAGCAGGACCGTCGGAAGCGGGGCACCTCAGTGAGAGATGGCAAGCCGCCCTCCTGAGCGAGGCACCCGAAGACCAGGAGTGGGCAGTCCAGCGGGCCAGGGCCGTTGCCGAGGATCTCGAAAGATTTTCCTTGGGCGATGGACCCCTGGCAGCCTAACCCCGGGCACCAACATCAATAACCGTTGGACAAATAAAGTTTATTCCTATCCTATCCCTGATATTGATGAAACATAACTGGTATATTGCTCAGCTGAACTTTTTTGCAAGGACGACAGAAATAAGCATGGAGATCCCAGCAGTACCAGATAATATTTACTGTCTTCTTTGTTCACAGACCACAGATATTACATTCGAATACAATTTTTTTTCAAAGAGCTTTATCAAGGTATGGCCTCCCGGAGAATCTCCTCTAGTGAATGCATGGCAACGCTCTGCCCCACATTCGCGCTACATATGTTCCTAAAATTACTTCCTAAAGAAATAGAACAATTTTCGGGTCCAGGTTGTACGTAACATAGCACTCTTAGTTTGATCTGTGGCACAACTAGCTACGAACCAAATTGCTGGAGTGTGCGGCGAATGGCTGTCTGCTTTGACTATGCCTGTTCGGTAAACGAAAACTAAGGCACGGGGTGCCCTGCCGCTAGCTAATGAAGGCTACGCCGCAAAATTCACTTCCTCTTACGTTCTACACAATGGCCCTCCATACTGCCGAGCGAGATGGAAAAGCACTGTGCTTCACTGTCTGGCTATAGACCTGCAGAGAAAAGTGCACAGCGTTGCAATCATGGCACCCCGAAGAGATGAAATGCGTGCGAGGACTGAAACTTCAAAAAAATAAAAAGAAAAGAAAAGAAAGAAAAATTTTTGCATTGGCTCTTTTAACTGCTTACGGTGGCTTCGCTTCAGTACCGTGCTGCAGCTGCAAGAAATGAAGGTAATTTGTTGCAGAGCTCGTGCTATCTGCTGTCCTAAAGCGCAACGTAATAACATTTTACTTTAAGCATGCGCTCCCGTGGTTGCCCACTTGTGTTGTCGGTTCAGGGGCAGTTGCTCTGCATTCAGCACAGTTTGGAGTTCCACACGGCTCTAAGAATAGCTCCGTTTACGTCCTGCAACACGAGAGTGAGATGGGTAGATTGAGGAACGTTCACCGGAATATGAAACCGTGTAAACAACAACGGAGAACTCTTGTTTTGACCTACACCAGACGAATAGGTTGAAGGAGTACGGATGGTATGGTATGGTATGGTATGATGAACTTTATTTAATGTCCTGAAGATCAACCCTTAGGTTGACGCAGGCGGAGTACGGATATTCGAATAAATTAGCCTTGGGCGAGCAAGGAAAGCTTGATGTCGCAGCTAACGTTCCCATATGATGCGTTAGGGCACAGAAGTTGTCATTGTTCTCATGAAGTCATGTCCTTGCCAAAATATTGACTCCGGGTTGCGATTTCACTCGTTTGCCCGCTGTTAAACGTCTCTTGTTCGTGCAGCTTTTTTTTTTCTCTCAACCCAGTTGCTTGCGACTAAGTGTGTGTTGTGTGGAACGCTGCTTTTTTGTCTGTACGAATTTTAAGCTACTTTGTAGGCGACGCCACTCCCTTAACAATGGCGATGGACGTGGAGTCACCTGGAAGGACGCCGGGTCCTTCCAGGTCAACAGCGGCCGCTCCGAGAAAGCGGTCTAGTCGCTCGAAGAACCGACAGCGAGGACACTGTGATCTACTCGGCGACCAGTGATGAACCCTAGGATGACAGTGACTTCGTGCTCGTAGCAAAGCACAAAGCAGAGATATGACTCATCAACACATCTCCTTCCACAAGGAAGGCAACTGTGATCTCGACGCGAAAGTCATTGGACCACACAATTTTATTTGTGCCTGTGGCTGCTGGCGAAAGTATAAACCGGCTCTACTGCCAAGCTATATATGTGTCGCACGAGGCCCTTGTTCTGGGTTAGAGTAAAGATGCAAGAATCAACGCCCTTAAGAACATTCTCGCTATAGATATCACAAACCGCAGCGCGCTAGGCATTTTGAGGAACGTTACGGTGCTGGATAGCATCAATGTACGCTGCTATAAACAAGACGATCATGACTCTATAGCCGGTTTTAGGACTGACGTAGACAAGTGCATAAGCGATGCTGACCCGCATATACTCGTCAAGCCGCCCATTGAGGGAATTGCCATATAGTAAGCCCATCGCCTAGGGAATTCGCAGATTGTGAAGATAACTTTTAAAGGAGACAGCCTACCATCACACGTCAAAGTCGGTCGCTTCCGACACGTAGTACGGCCTTTTGTGCCAAAGCCGCTTCAGTGCCGGAAGTGTCAAAGGATAGGGCACGTTAGTGGGTGGTTTGCACAAATGCTGCCGTGTGCTCACGATGCTCTGGGTCGCACAGCACCGACGCCTGTCGTACAGAAAACCATCGTCATCATCAGCAACAGCAGCCTGGTTACGCCCACTGCAAGGCAAAAGCCTCTCCCATACATCTCCAACTATCCCGGTCATCTGCTAATTGTGGCCATGTTGTCGCTGCAAACTTCTTAATCTCATCCGCCCACCTAACTTTCGTCCGTCCCCTGCTACGCTTCCCTTCCCTTGGAATCCAGTCCGTAACCCTTAATGACCATCGGTTATCTTTTCTCCTCGTTACATGCCCTGCCCATGCTTATTTCTTTTTCTTGATTTCAACTAAGATGTCATTAACTCGCGTTTGTTCCCTCACCCAATCTGCTCTTTTCTTATCCCTTAACGTTACACCCATCATTCCTTTTTCCATAGCTCGTTGCGTCGTCCTCAATTTAAGTAGAACCCTTTTCGTAAGCCTCCAGGCTTCTGCCCCGTACGTGAGTACTAGTAAGACACAGCTGTTATACACTTTTCTCTTGAGGGATAATGGCAACCTGCTTTTCATTATCTGACAATGCCTGCCAAACGCACGCCAGCCCATTCTTATTCTTCTGATTATTTCCGTCTCATGATCAGGATCCGCGGTCACTACCTGCCCTAAGCAGATGTATTCCCTTAGGGCAGGTAGGGACCGCGGATCCGGATCATGAGACTGAAATAATCAGAAAACAGAAAACCAAAAGTGTGCTCATTGGCAAGGCTCTCACGATGCATTTTCGAAGAATTGCCCACATGTACAAAATGAGATTAAGGTCTTGAGGCAAATGACTAGGGATAGTTTCGTCGCACAGGGAGGCTGTTGCTAAGGCGCGACATCGGCATTCACAACGCCGGAGGTCTACGAAATACACTGCGATTGCTAAGGATGTACCGCGTCCACTGACAGTCAACACACTTCCACATACAACTAGCAATACTAGCAGCGAGGATCCTAATCAGAAAGTCTCCAATATCGTTGACTCATGCGAGGTGTGGCCGTCATTGCGACGGCTATACGAACCAGCGGAGCAGCAAAAAGTAGCAGGCTCGTCGAATCATGCTTCACCTTCTGACAGCAGCCACGACAATGATAAACAAGTTGTCGCCATGAACAGGGCCCTTATGAACACGCTACGAGTACTACTGATTGTCATACACACTCCGGCGGCTCGAAATGCACTTCAAGTACTGGATGCCCTGAATTCGGTACTGTCCAGTTTCAAGGAGCACAATGGCTGCTCCCCTGCACTGTGTTGGGATCTAGTAGTACTACTGGAGGATAGGAAAAACTTTTTTAAAATGCCGGCAACCGACGATTTAACGCGTCGTGACGCTGGCCAAGCGTTCCACCCAGAGCTATGCCCTACTCTTCACTATCCCAGTTCGGCCCGTTTATGGTGGGTCATGAGGCTTGTGCTTTTCAAGCGCACCCCGAGCCTGCTGGAAGGCCCATAGTTGAGTGTCCTTGTCTATAGACTGCACTGCCCTTTGAAGAAATGCAATGTAAAAATGGCCATTCTGAGAGCGCTCTTGCTGGAGTCACTGAAAGCAGAGAGAGAGAGAGAGAAGGGAAGACGGAAAGGCAGGGAGGTTAACCAGACTGAGTCCAGTCTGCTACCCTACACGTGGAGAGGGGAATGGGGAGGGAAAGAGGGAGAGAGAGAACTTAGATGTAGGATGTCTATAGTCGGGCCCTCAAGTCTGTTGCCCTCAGGTAGCGAAAAAGCGCTCGAACTGCTTTGTGGGCCAATGAACTGTGAGGCCAGGCTCCCAAGATCTTCGCTTCCGTAAATGGCCTGTCATCCAGTCTATTTAAGGCACACTGGAGAGTCTCGCGTTGATTATCGAAGCGAGAACAGTGGCACAGAAGGTGACTGATGGTCTCTTCACACTTGCACTTAGCGCACATTGGTGAATCCGCCATTCCAATACGATAGCTGTAGGAGTTGGTGAATGCTACTCCTACCCACAGCCGACACCGCAGTGTTGCGTCACGTCGTGGAAGGTTCGCTGGTAATGTAAGTTTCAGTGATGGGTCGAGGCTGTGTAAACGACACTTAGAGTTCTGAGGTGTATGCCAGCAACCTAACGTGATTGTACAAGCGAGACTGCGAAGCTCTCTTGCAGCGTCGACTCTGGATAAAGGTATAAGGAGTGTCGGTGAGCCAGCCTGGGCACGTCGGGCAGCGTCATCGGCGAGGTGATTACCAACGGTGCCACAATGTCCCGGCAGCCACTGAAATATGATATCATGTCCTCTTTCAGAAGCGCAATGGCAGGTTTCGTTGATTTCTGACACCAGCTGTTCATAATTGCCACGTCGTAAACTTCTCAAGCTCTGGAGGGCTGCTTTCGAGTCACAAAATATTGCCCATTTGTTGGGCGGTTCTTTTTCAATGTATTCGACAGCAGCCCGAAGAGCGGCCAGTTCAGAGCCTGTAGATGTCGTTACGTGTGATGTCTTAAACTTGATGACGACCGATTGAGATGGTAGAACAACGGCGCCCGTAGAATTTTCCGAAACGGAACCATCCGTGGAAACATGAATTCGGTTAGCGTATGAACAATGCAGAAGTTCCAATGTGATCTGCTTGAGAGCCGCGGTGGTCAGGCTAGCTTTCTTCACTAAAGCCATGTATTGTCGAGGGTGTAATGACCCCCCATGGTGGCTTAGCTGCAATGGCGTTGCGCTGCTATGCACAAGGTCGCGAGTTGAATTCCCAGAAGCGGTGGCCGTCATTTAATTGGGAGCGAGATGAAAAGAAATCGCTGGTGTATTTAGGTGTACGGTAAACAAAAAAAAAAAAGAAGCTGCTGTGAAAATTAATCCGGAGCCCATCACATAATCAACGATTGTGACTTTGTCCCGTAAGACTTCAAATTTATTTTTCTGATATTCAACAGATTGTAATGACACCTTCGATGTATTTCTTTAGCGATCAACAAATTCACTTTACGCCTGTGTCACTCCGTGTGACAAAGCGTCTTAGGAGTATACGTACTTTAACGTACACCTTTAACGGCCTTTGGCTACTGAAATGAACAGCAGAGACAGAGCTGACGTGAAAATACGACTTCAAAACAATCTGCTGAAACGTAGCAAAGACACTGGGAAGGCGGGAGATGGCATTCAAGACAATGAGCAAAATGAGAACAAGGTGAAAGCGGGAGTCAACGTTTCGACAAGTGAACTTGTCTTTTTCAAGGCGACATATGCCTGTCTTTTTCTTGAGGACAAAGCATATGGGGCCTTGAAGAAGACAAGTCCCCTTGTCGAAACGTGGGCTCCTGCTTTTACATTGCTCTCGTTTTGCTCATCGTCCAGCTGAAATGTAATAGCATTAAGCAGATGAAATAAAAGCTCCAATTTTTTATAATGGTATCTATTTTAACAGTAAACTATTGCAGGGCCTATTTTTGTAATCACCGTACGCAACAAAAATGTGACTATATGCCTGTAACAAATTAGGCGCTTTCGATGACGTAGTTGTTTATAAATAAAGCCCTTGTTCTTGTCCATAACTACGCATCTGTATATATTAAGCTTCTGCTGCGAATGTGTGCCTATCCACTCGAAATCAAATCAAATTGTCTAATGTAAATAATTATACTGTTTATACTCAGAGCAGGTCTGTTTAATTCTAGATATGCAATTTGTTTAGAGCTGATATTTAACAGCAGTGTGCACTTCACGGACATGTTTTCGTTTTCGAGGAAGCCCATGTCACCAATCTTTGGACGACGGTTCGCGTGTCAGTTTCGCGATAAGTACACTATGACGGAAGATCACAGCACTGCCATTCATTACTTTGGAGCACCAAAACAAAAGCTTGGCCTGTCAAAGCCACGCGAGAACACAGAAACAGTGCTACAGGTCTAACGAAAAAAAAAAGTCCATCACCTTGTCCAATGAGCGCCCGAAAACTCGTGATCGGAGTTCCAGAGAGCAGTGAAAAACCAAAGTTTACTATAGTCGGGCTGCATTATAAATGATGTTTTTCTGTGTTCAGTTACTTTGACTGTGCTTGAATCCTGGTATACCCGTGTAATGACGGCGCTCGAGGGCAGAGAACTGCCTTAGCCGGTATGCGTCAGGATAACATGTGCCCAAAGAGTCATTACTCATGCGAAATTCGCTCGTGGAGTACTTCAAGAGGAGTTGAGGAAAGAAGTGATAACGGAAGCAAAAGCAGAAAGGAGAACATTACCCGAAACTTTCAATGCGGTCTTTACTTGTTAATAAACTCCGGATATACGGACGCTCTTGAGTGACAAATTTCTTTCCATCAGATTAGAACATAAGTACTGTGTGCTTCGGAAGTTTAAAGCTGCCAACGCTTAAAGGAACACTTGATTAATGTAGTTTCTCTCTTCTCACCAGCGAAGTACTTGGAGTAGCAGTTCCTGGAAGACTGCAGGTGTCGCCCACTGCTTTAGTGTATCTTATCGTTGCTGATGCAAAGCACCTGCGTCCTATTTGTGAACAGCGAAACTTCAACGAAGCGCCTTTCTCGCATTAGTGTTCCAACTCATTTTTTTTTTCATCGCTGAATTACTGCAGTACATAATTTTCAAGCTAGATTGAAGCGCTGGGGGCATCCTGTACCGATTGCTTGTTTTTATTTCTTTTCAAAACGTCGATCACTGCACACGTACAACATCGCACACTTTCTCATTATATTCTTCCTAAGGGCGGGTGAGGGGGGTGGAGTATTTCAGTGAATTTCAGGTGCGTGAGCGTTCGGGTGTGCGAAAGTTTACTTTCTTAGTAATTGAGGACTTGTAGGCGCAAAAAAAGAAGACTCCTTTCAACATAAAATACTCCTTCTACCACTATATATGCTTCCAGACCAAGCGATTCATAGCGCCACTGGCCGCACGATTTAAAGAGTGCGCAAAAAAAAAGAATTAAAGAAAACAGCTATATAAAACAGGCATGCATTGCCGGAATGCACGTCTTACGCAACCAGCAACCAGAGCCCTTCGCGGCTTACAAGGGCGAAATTTCAGCATTGGAGCTTCGCCGCATTGCTGAACCACGCCTTTGAGCAGCCCTTTAACGTCCACGGCTCTGCTCCGTGCAGCCGCTCTGGTGCGGCAGATCAAAGTGTTCGCAGAGCTCTAGATACTTTTCTCTATTAGCCTCTAATATTTCGAAGTAGCTCGTGCTTTTCCGATGCAAAAGCGATCGAAGGCGCTCTTCCTTGCCGACTTAGTGAAGAGGCATACGGAGATATACCAATTCCTATATTTCTCTTTCCGCAAGAAATAGAAAAGAGAAATTAAGGCGGAAGAGACGACTTTAGCTTTATATAGCTTGCGTGGTGGTAGCGTCGGCAACCATAGAGGCATTAGGCGCAGCCTTTTCCTGGCAGATACGGTGTGGTGCATGTCCGTACTGAAATCTTTACATATTTTTGATCCCCTAGCCATAGGTCTGCAAATTCATCAGCACAATCAATCGCACAAACACTCATTTGAAAGGCATGAGTCTGATAATGAGTGACTGTCTGTCATTGTCGGTGGACGTGAGTGCTTACGTTGAAAATGTCCAATTGTGGGCATATACGCGCCAAACCACAATATCATTATGAGGCACGTCGTAGTGGGGTACTCGGCATTAATTTCGACCACCTAGGCTTCTGCACCCAGTGCAGAACCCCAGCTGGGTTCTGCACTGGGTGCACACGTGCACCCAGTGCACTCTGCAAGAGCGTTTTCGCGTTGCGCCGGCCGCTGCCAGGATTTGATCCCAAGCTCTCGAGAGCTTAGCATCGCAAGGCCAAGGCAACTAAGCCACCACGGCAGGTTGAGCATAAACGTGAATGGTACGAGTAAGCGTGCGAGCACTTGAGTCTAAACAAGAATGGGTGCCCATGAGTGTGAGTGATTGTCAGTATGAACGCGAGGGAGTGCGAATCCTGTAAAAAATAATGGTGAATGAGCATAAATGAGTGTTCACTTATACTCCCGACCTATGGGCGCTGGCTATAAACTTTTGTGGTTTACAAAGAAAAAGGTAGTAGCTGGAGGGGCAGTACAAACTGCAGTTACCGTTCGCTTAACTAATCTAAAGGGCATCGTGTCACGTACGCAGTTATGGGTAGTGTAATTATTAACACATTATTAATATTGTTATATAATTGAAAAAGATATATTGAATTTACAAAGCAAAAGAAAAAATTAAGGAGCACGCTGGAAACTGCCACCGCAAGGGGTACAATGCCTGCCTGCTATTCAGGAAGAAGGGATGCAAACTATGAAATGGAAGATATGAAGAAGTGAAACGAAGAAACAAAATTGGTAGGCGACCCTATACTCGTTGACTTAAGTGTCTCTTAGTGGCATGCGCACTTCTGCGGTGGTGTTCTTTAGGCTAAGCGAGAGAACGTCTTTCCCCTTGCACGATATGCGGGCGAGGAGTGAGGGAGGTTGAGGAGGAAGCACAGGAACCGCCACCTTGTGGGGCGTAGCCCCTAGCGAGCGGCGCACGAAGCACACCTTACGCGGCCTCTCCGGTGCTGACGTCAGAGCACGAAACGAGCGAACTCGCGCAGCTGTTGCGAAGAAGCAAGTGAGCGAGCGAGAGAGCAGTGAGTGTCGGGAGAGGAGAAGTGAGAAAGGAGGGCGTGACATCACATCCGCTCTGCTAGGCAGATGTTGATTCTATGCCAGGCAACAGTTTACCACTAATTAGCCGGTTAAATATCATGTCATGTTCTGGTGTGTGACGTCATTTCAAGTGCGGAGCGCACTTGAGAGCGTGACTGGCTTTGCTTAATTCGCACCGCCGAGAAGATAACGTCGACGTACGTGGCATGAAGCCGTATCAGTCATCGCCGACTCCCAAATTTATCAACATGCATTGTTTTCTCATTCAAATTTGTATTTCCGATTGCCCGATAATTCGGAAAATTCCGCGGCCCCTTTCTGTGTAAGAAAATTTGATCGGCGACTCTACTTATTTGCATAAATGGTCGAATTTCAATACAACGAGTTTTCGATATAATGAAGTAAATTGCCGATTTTACCGAATTTGTTATATCGAGGTTTTACTGTTTATATATAAAGTGAGATAATGGTCAGCGTCTGGGAGTCCCCAGCATCATTTCAGCTCACAGCAGCATCAACTTCGACACATGCTGCTCTGAGATGACGCATTTTATATAAATTTTTTTAAATTTAACAATCTTGAAGCACTATCGTCAAAATTATTTTCGCTCCTGCTATATGAAAGAAGCAAGCTTACCTTTCTAAAATGACTGGTATTGCGTAATTCCTTTCTTGAGTTGACATAACGGTGGCTACTTGACTGTATCCACCACAATGTTCTGATTTTGTTATAAAGCGAATTTTAGCAAGAAGACTTATTTTGTTAAATCCAGGGGCCGCCGGCTGAGTGCCAGCCACGTAGTTTTCATTTCGCCGCACGGAGAAACGAAAGAAAAATAATAACAATGCCGATGATAGCTATTCCCATGCAACCCAGGCGAAAAGACACACACACACACACACACACACACACACACACACACACACACACACACACACACACACAATATTTCCGAAATGGCGAAAACCTCAATACTTGGGGTTTGCATTTATGTGGTTTAGATTATTGTGCTTGCTCACGCTGATTCTGTGTATGGCAAGTAGCAGGTGCCGTGTGGCAGCCAAGCGCTCTCATCATAACCGGCCGATAGAAGGCTCAGACTACATTCCCTGCAGCAATTTTCTAGAGGGAAATTATTACTGCAGGGGAAAAAATAATTTTAAATTCCCATGACACTGAATCTTAGAAAGTGAGGTTGCCACATTATCTATTTGTTTAGTTACTGTACACTCTAAAACAAAATTACAGTCTTTGGGTCGTATCTTGCCACACAACAATAATCATCTGTCTTGTCCGCATTTCCTTTCTTTAACGCTGCGAGCCCGGTACTTTCCAGTAACGAATGGCATGCGCGTTATGAGAATAACATAGCATTCCCGACAGGAAAGTAGCGGTCGCGGTGTTTTCCAGAAAGGAAACGCAAGCGAGGCTGATGACGATGATCGTTGTGTGGCAGATATACACCCCAAATGGTGTACCTTTGTCCAAGAGTGTGAAAATGAAGAGCCTTTGCAGTTCCTGCTTGTGTAAAACCCGTGCTCTTATTACAGTGGTAATATTGTTTTCGCTTACAGTGGGTGGTCTGGCAAAACCGATTTACAGGCACTCCAATTTTCATTTTTCTATTTAGCACATATAACCCTCTTGCCGTGAAAATCTCCTCGCTTAATTATCCATCTTGGTAGAATATTTCCGCGAAAGAAATGTGGATATTGTGCGAGTAAACACGGTGTCATTTTATTGTGTCAAAAAAAATTTACTTAAACATTCATCAATTTTATGTTTATAGGGCGAAATTCAACGGTGAAAGGTTCGAAGAAAACGCAGAGATGCAGTTTACTATCCTTCATAACCTAGCGAGAAAGAGGGCTTTCGTAAACGCTAAATGAAGTTGTCAAAAGAGTACGTTCTTTCAGCGGACACATATTGACTGCACAAGCTCAAAAACCTAAACAAGCTGCCCGATAGGATGAAACGCAACACAACAGGCATCCCACCGTCCATGGCGCCACAGGAACCATGACATCGCAAACGAGTTTCGGGTTCAAAAGCCCGCCATCTGTTCGCATCGAACAGATATAAACAAATCCGTTCCAAAGCATCTACATTTTGTTTTGCTACGAGAAGTCCATGGTTGCCGCGACTCGGACGTCTGTCTATTCTTGCTATAGACAGTCACACTGGGAGGTCCTTTCGAAATGTTAAGGAAGAGACGCACGTGTCGCCAAAAGGTAGCAGCTAATATTTCGTCGCTTACATCACTGAGCGCCCAGACGGTGCCAGACGTTTCTTATTTCGAAGTGTCTGTCGGCTTACTTTACTATTTCCTGTTGTTGCTGCTGTTATCTATATATGAACTACCACGTTAACGCGATGGCAACGCGAACACGTAACTTCGGCTTTGTGGCTATATATGGCTGGCTCACGCGGGGCGCGAATCTCGGCCCTCTGAGACAGATACAAAAGTTGCGAAGTCGCCGTTGCGACAGCGGTGCTGTGGAGCTTGGCTGTTGCGATACGTGGGCCGTTGGAGTCAGTGGACCGCAATGACAGTATAGAACGCACAGTAGATCCACGTGTGGTGAAAAAGAATGCTACTGAGCATATTCTTCATTGAAGCTTTATTGGGCAAGGTGCCTAATCCGAAAGCAATGAACAGGCGAAATAGAAGCATGCAACACACAAAGCAATGACTTAACGCTAAATATACAAGCGAAGAAAAAGGAACTTTCTTTTCTTTACTTTTGTTAGTGCAGCGACACCCTCCTAGCACTCGCATAACTCGCTTATATTGCCGGTTCGAAGGGAATCGTAGATTACGTTGCACGCAAATGTCCATAGTGCCTTATAACCTTTCACTGTTACAACAAATGCTGAAAATTGTGCGCCGAACTGAGCTCGCGGGCGCATGTTGAAGGCGATCGAACAGTGCAGTAGACAGGACGTAGCTAGCGACTCCGTGTTAGTCATCGGCACTATTATTTGCGCTGTTCGATTCTCTTCCAAATGCTAACAGGCGCGTCGCCAGTATAGCGAGTTGCATCATGCTGCCTGCACATCACTTCAATAAACTAGCACGTTCCTCGAGGCTCTATAATCTAATCCGCATAGTTGACAAGAAGGATACCTAATTGTCGTCGCAAGCTTTATAAGAAGCACAAGAAAAAGTTGTTGGCTGTCGCCACAAAGTCGTAAATGACATCTCCCTTTTAGTGTCATTGCTACGTTGCCCGGTGTGTATTTATACAGCCATCTGATGCAACCAATACTTTGACAGTAATATATACATGCGCTATTGCCTCCCCCCCCCCCCCCCGTATCCAGACGTTGCTTGTCGATATTCTGTTTACATTTCTTTAGGAATTCGAGCAAGTGCAATGAATAATGAGGTACAATAATAATTAATATTATGTGGCTTAAAGCACATACGCATTTCAAGGAAAAGAAGAAAGCAAGGAACAGGCTGGGAAATCCCACTGGTATATGCCTGTCTACTCTTCGGCAGGGATAGAACAGAAACATAGAAATGAAAGACAGGAATTATGGAAGGCAATAGCAAAGAAACAACATGTTGAGAAATATCAACGTGAACTTTCTGTTACAAGCAAACCACGTGAAAGGACGTATTATGAATGAATTTGGTTTGGAATGAGTTGAAAACTGTTGTCTAGGTGTCCCTCCAGGACCATCTGCTTTGTTTGTCTTAATCTTAGGATGGTGCACAGCGCCCACCAATTTTGGGCACCACCTAATATTCATAAACCTTAAAATACAAAGCAACCACAAAAGGAATGCTGGCTCTACCGTTGTCGAGAGTAGATGTAAGCATTAACTGACTACTGGCAAAGTGGACCACATCACGCCATACTGTGCACTGGGCCACATAGGCACAATAGTTTCCTGTCACGGAGAGAACCTCATTGCAAGTCTCGCCTCAGTCAAACAGCCATCCGCATTGCGCCGGACGCTACCGATGTCGACGCTGCCGGACGATACCGGCGCTGCAGGCGCGCCGGACGCACCGCGAACCTAACGGAACGCTGGCGCTGAGAAGAGCAGAGGCAATTCTGTCTCAGCGCAAAAAGATGACAAGCGTATAGTGCCCTGTACCTGCCTTTTCAACCTCGCCTGTTGGAAGTGACAAATAAAACTTCAGCGTACTAGAAGTTACAGCTTGAGCGATATTGGGAACAAACATTTGGAAGAGGTTGGAATCAATATTTCTTTTTTAACTTAATTGGGAAGTCCCTAGCGTAGGTAATGCCGTTTTGAATGGGTGTCCGTATGATCTCGTTTGAGTGGCCTTATGTTCTCCTTTGAGTGCCCGGATAATGGCTCTGGCTTTTAGTTCAAGGCCACTTGAATGGCGCGGACAAGGGGAGCTAAAAGCATTGCATACTTAATATGCGTCACTTTACCAACTATCATGCCTCTGCTTCAAAAGAAAATTCTGAAAGAAACCTTTTTAGGGAAGATACGGTCAAGCGAACGTATGATGCGATGTAACGTAGATATTTAGATTATTTTCTAGAAAAATTTTTAACAACGTTGGAATTGCTCGCAAAACAAATTGCGACACCATCAAGCAAGTATATTTAACCAAATATCAGACAGTATTCGAGTTTCAAGTTCTTTCTAAACTGCTTTACGTGAGCACCTTCACAGGTTTGATGCGATTACTTTTGGTTAGCTTACTGTCATTGTTTGTATATTGTTTAAAAAAAGGAAAGGCAATAAAGGTAACAAGAAGAAAGTTTCTGATTGCTGCCCTAAAGCTTTACGTCGCTTCCTAAAAGAAGGACGTAGGTGAAAAGGCTAAAAATATATTTTTAAAGAAATAACTAAGTACTAAAAGCATCGAGTGTTATCGAATTGTCTAACGTGGATTCGGTCTACCGAGTATAACAGCCGCGACCTGTTTAAATGCGTAGTAGTGAAACTGAAAGAAAAAAAAAATCCTTCGGAAGGCTGGCTACTACTTAATTTGACACACGTGACTTCTCAACCTGGAAGTAAGAAAATCCGAAGGGAAAAAATCAGCAGAAATCTGCACTCAATTCACTTATCAACTTTGATGACCTAAAATGAAAGGCCATTCTTTAAGTGAATTTTGGACAGTGAGTGGCGGGTACTACTCACCTGTAAATGGCCAGTGAACCGGAATTGGAGGTGACCCGCGATACTGAGCAGTAATGCCTGTGTTGAGCCCGCCGCTCGGTCAATGTTTGAAACGTAGCTTGCCTACCACCTCCAAAGCAGTATCACTAGCAGTGTCAAAGTAGAATAAAGTGTGTGTGTGTTTGAAGTATAGAAAGTCGGTGAAATGATATATATATATATATATATATATATAATATATGAATGGAGGTGTTGTAGTAAACGAAAACTTCATCGATGCGAATAATTTGGAGAGCGCAACTCTCTTCCTGAAAGAATTTTCAAAGACAAACTTTGAAACTGTCCTGACCAAGAGAGTTTCATTCTCGAAAGTGTTTGCATAAATAGTAATTAGCACAATCCCTCCACTCTGCTATCATGTCTTCAAAGAACAACTGGTTCATTGACCTTCTACATTCTCCAAATAAAATAGATAGATAGATAGATAGATAGATAGATAGATAGATAGATAGATAGATAGATAGATAGATAGATAGATAGATAGATAGATAGATAGATAGATAGATAGATAGATAGATAGATAGATAGATAGCTTTGACGGCTGCATTTCGATGAGGGTGAAAGCAACAACACCCATGTATCACATTCGGAGCGAGCACGCTAAAGAATGCCATGTGTTCCAAAATGTTCCCGAAAGCTCCCACCATGGCGTGCCTCATAATCATATCGTGGTTTCTGCATGTAATGTCGTAGAATGTTCTATATCTACATATATATACAGATATACAGATATATATATATATATATATATATATATATATATATATATAGAGAGAGAGAGAGAGAGCTAGAGTTAAAAAATGTGCCGATGCACTAAGCCGACGCAAATGCATGTTGCCTTTTCTGTGTGTAGTGTATCGCGCAATGTTTTTGTATTTTGCTTAATTAGCTAATTAGTCAAGCCTAATTAACCAACTTCTGAAGCAACGGCACTAGCAAAAAATTCCAATTAGAAAGTTGCTGAGCGGTTTGCAAAACGTCCGAATAAACAGTTTCTGCCTATCTATTAAGTATCAGTGTTTTTCAGCTTACAGCGCATGCCCGCACAATACAAAAAACACCACGTGACGTGCCCGCTCGCGTGTCGTGATTGCACTGCTCTCAAGCTTTCCGCGCACTGACAAACACACACACGCACGCACGCGCGCGCGTGTTAGTGTGTGTGTGTGCTGCCTCAAAGAGACAGCACTTGTGTTGAGTGAGCTGCTGAACTAGACTTTGCAATGTGGTGGACGCAATTTAAATCGTAGATCAGGTACCTCAAAAAGCGCAACGTAACGCTACCGCATTAGTCTTGCGTGTGCAGCTATAACACCACAGACTCTTTTTTGTTTTGCATGATGTTGTGGGAATTTTGGCGCCTTTAGGCTACCAAAATGAAGGCCGTAAATATGGTCAAAAACATTGAATAAAGCCAGACAGCACGAGTACAAAGTTCTGAGCACTACTGCGGAACTTTCTGTAAGCGTTATCTGGAGCTCTGGTAGACGTAATAAAACTGCTTGTTTTCGTCACTGTTCTCTGCAGTAGTTCCCGTATTACACAGATCATCGAAAAAAACAAAACAAGGGGCAGAAAAAGGAGATAATAATACCCAAGTTCGAGGATGCATTTCACATGGCGTTCAGTGAGCGCACATTTAAGAAGCTGTTGAAGTTTAGAAAATTATGCGGAGCTGTTTTGTTGATGCAAGTAAACACTTAAAAAAAAGAAAACGAGAGAGAGAGAGAGAGAGAGAGGAACGGACGCAAAGAAGCCTAACTGAATACTGAGTATACCACTTTACCCCAGTTTCGTTTATGTTACGTAACAGCTGGTGCGGTCCTCTTTAGAGCACGCTCACTAGAACCAGCCGAATTTCCACTGAACGCGGAAATATCATTATGCGGTGTGGGAACCTTAAGTAACGTGAAAAAGAAGTACAGGCACTCGCTGCTGTAGATACAAAATATGCGTTGTAGAAATGCTTGCAGGAGGTCACGGGCTTTATTTCTACCTATAACAACTGCACCACGACAAAGTCGCATTCCAAAGTAACTCGTCAAAATGGATTAACATGATCGACGGAGAACTCCAGATAGCCCAAACTGGTCGGCCACCCTATCATACCGCATTCTAACAGTCCCAGTTATGTCGGGGACATTAATTAAACTGTGGTATATCGGTAGATTAGTAGTATTGGAATGCAGCACACAATACTGTCTTAGTGCTCAGCAAGGCGTCAGGAAGCAAAAAAAAACAACTTCCATACAAGGTGTCTTGCAGCAGATAATCAGAAACTTGTCCCTCGGATGTCACAAGAACCTGCTAAGTGTTGAGGCACATGTTAGGGCTATAGTGGTGGCAAACAGCAGCAATTAAACAATTCCAATGTGTTGATTCATAGTCTTTAAGAGGGATCCAGTGCTACGGAGGCGCTATTAACTTTTCTGAATGGCACTGGTCTCAGCGAGAGACTTCAATTTTTTATGTCGTTCTATGTGCGTTCGAAACGTTCTATGGAACGTGTGTATTACTTCATTCATTATCGCATTGTTCTGTAGTAGCAACGCACGCTATCCGGAAAACCTCTGCACTTTGGTGTGTCTAACTGGCTGATCGGATTTTTGGAGACTCGACCACATTTTAGTTTTTTTTTACGCCATCGCATCTGCAATCCGAGCTGTTCAGAGATCACCTGCGCATTGCGAAATTTTTTCTCTATCTGCTTTGACAGGTGTCTGCAGCCGCAACGTCCAAAGCATGATCTCCAAAACTTGTATGCTGGTAGTCACTTGATACTTGGTATCTAGAGTGCTCTTACTCGTGTGCTTTTCCATGTATTGATTGAAACTTTGTGACTTCTTAGAAATTAACAAATTTTCAAGGAATCTTTGTAGCGACCAGCCGGCACCGAGCCATTTGGGGAACGTGTATACATTTATCAAGGGGTCCTCGTGAAATGGTATTTATTTATTTATTTATTTTATTTGAACTTACCATCAGTCCTTTACAGGGCCAAGGTAGGAATGAGTACATTAACGTATTACATGCTATACAAGAATAAACATTAAACACACAGCAGTGCATATGACCAGGTATACACAAACAATAATAAGAAAAATTCATGACACTTAGTGCATCAGCTTGTGGCACTTAGTACAGCACTATAGGGTAACAAAAACTGAAATCGATGGGAAAGTTAGATTGGAAATGGTGCAACCAAAAGTTCATACACCATAGAATGCAGCGAGCTTTTCAAATTCTTCCTGACACAATCTTGAAGCCTGCAGTTAACAAATATGCAGTGAACCTTGGTGTGCAAGTGGAGACCTTGTCAGGCGGCATAGACCTTCCTAAACCTTGTTTTTACGCGTTCAATGAAATTTTGCGAATTTAAGTGATTGCTGAAAAGTCTGGTTCGTCAGCTAAAGACGTTGTTTGGAGAGCCTTGAAAGTGTTTATGGGTTTCGTTTTTAAGAGGTGACGTGGTTTCGCGAGTCTACATATACTTTATTAAGTATTTTACTTTTATCTTGCCTTTATAGTTCACTCTCTCATTTGGACTTATTGATATTCGCATGTTAGCTACAACTTACTGGACATAAAATCAATCACCTGAGCCTTGGACATACTTGGGCACCTAGTACCGGGAACGGCCAAAAGATCAAGTCTGTGCTATACAATGGATATATTTTCAGATACTGCTTCATTGTTTGTTGCTGTAGAATTTCACTCACTGTACACGAACAAACCAAGAAAGAAAAAAAGTGCAGAATGTGTGCAAGGAGCAATCACATAAGTGGGTCGATCCATTTTATTTGGAATATTTGAACGACAGAACAGGAATTATAATTTCAGCACAAAATGACATAGAGTTTCCAGAAGACTGATCACCTGCCTTTTCAATATTGTCACAATAGTTCTGACGAGCACATGAGGACTGAAATAGCATAGGTAACTGGGCTAGTTGGTATTCTACTATTGGTAAAGACTTAGAGCGGAAGGTAAGACGAGAGACGACGAAGATGACACACCACGCACGCTCTTATCTCGCAAGGGATTCTCCCACCTTCTTCGTATCTCGTGTTTCTTGCACTACATTTTTTAGAGCGCAGCTCTTAACGACCCGTTACTGCGGCGTGTGTCAATGTCGTCGGTAGGGGCGGCGGCGGTGGCGTACCCGAGCGAACGAGCACAACAGTGAAAGATGAAAGAGTGAACGCGGAGCGGCAGATGAAAGACCCGAGCCGCGAACGGCGGAGACCTATGAGAGCGGCCCCTTCAGTGACATGAGTGCAGGATATTCGTTTCATGCTTACCCGCCCGACCGCTCGATGCGTACTCGTATACCTGATCTCAGCCGGACCGTTCGTTTGGTGCTATCGTCAGCTTGAGTCAGCTGTCGCTTGTTTGGTTTACAGGGTTTGATCTCATTCGCGGTTCTTTTGTAAACTGATTGCATATACGACGCGAATTGTGTAGTACCTTCTGAAAGCCAAGCGGCGCTATCAATTACATTGGAAACTTCGACGGACTGGCGTGCTTGACCCACAGATAAGAATTTTGACGGCCTCTGCTACATGTCTCCCTCAAACTCCTTGCCTCAACAAATCGCAAAATGAAAGCATGTGTAGAGATGCGCTGAAATTTCGCATTGGTAGTATCGTAATCGTCGGTGAATTTTTTTCGCACATGATGATTCTTCAAAGGTACTAGAAACGATGTGATTTTGAAGGGCCTGCAGCGAGACACTTTCAACTTGGGGAATTGCCCGACTGCTCTCTATCGGTAACTATTCGATCTTCGTCTTTGAGTTCTGTACGGCGACATTTTCGTCTGTCTAATTGAAAGGTAATGTTCACATGCGAGTCAGGTTCTCAGTGATGTCGATAGAAATCCCGTCAAAGCATACGGTCGGGTTTATTATGCTCTCGACATCCTGCAGCAACGGCGCACTCCCGAAGAGCACGCCACCGCATAACAAAATATCCGACCTGCTTGAGATCGTGGATGTATTGACATTGGCACCGTCATTCCGCTGTCATGCGTTCCCTCTGCTTTTGCGTCCTTCGGAGCTCCTTCGCCAGTCCTATGCTGGTCACGGCTCAGTCCGGCTTGTGCCCACCCTCAGCCCAGCGTGACCACGAAGGCATCCGGCAAGGGCAAACTGGGTGACTCTGGATTCTGAAAGCGCATTAGCGCCCCTTACAAAGTCATTTCAGGTACTCCGCCACTAGATCAAATCACTACGAGGCTGCTGACAAGTAACGGCCAGAAATCACTGCATATAGGGAGATGGAGCGAAGTGTTTCGTCGTTACCGCTGTTCTACACCACCACATTTCTCATTGAGTAAATGCGCATGCCTCCGCGCGAAACTTCAGCATTCTCGGTGCATTCGACCACGCACAGTGCCTTCGAACGAGGCACTTCTTTTATCCTTCTACATTGTGTAGAGCTTGTAATATTGTCCACTTTATGCACATTGCTTTGGACAATGGGCATATTAATCGTGGAGCGTTACACTGTATGATACTGAAAATGTTAGTGACTCTCGATTCTTCTTTCGCATAGCATTCGTGAATGAGTAGCAAATAATTAACAGCTGCTCATAATTGGTTCTTTAGGAAATATGCATTCGATTCAAGTGTCCTGTGTGTACGAAGACAGACAAGTTACTCGCCTTCTGCTAGTATGCTCAACACATCCTACAGTGAAAAGGATCCTTGTTGTTCACTACAAAATTGATAAACAGCCGGGTTTGCTTCAAACAAAGCCTTTCTTTTACCATGCCCTAGATAGTTCTATAAAAAGTTCTGCGACACTGAGTTGCATTTCAGCTCCAGCAGCATTTGACAAATTAAAAGAAAATGTTTTTAAGAGATACACGATTTCGGCGTTATGTTTACAATGCAGTGCGATAATACACTCACGATAGACATATTTCTTCGTAAAAATAATTTTGTATACTACGGCTTCTCAGATATAAGAAATGAAACACGGAAGCAGTCAGAGGAACGTATCATTGCATTCTGCTCCTAAAAACTCGGCGTTGACATAGCTTCGATTAACATTGATTGGGTTACAGGATCGGCTCCTATGAACAGAACAAAAATCGCCTCATAGTTGTAAGGTTTTCAAGGTTTAAAGAAAGGGACGCTGCACCGCCATCTTGCCACGAATTGGGAAATACACATTTCTCGGTACGCGAAGATGTGTCCTACGCAGTACGGTTAGCGCAGAAAAGACTTGCTCAGTTCGGAAAAGAAGAGCGTCTGAAATATAAATTACGTCACGACAAGCTCATCATCGATGACCGTGTATATTCTTATGAAGCCGCATCTCACACTATAGTATAATCAAACAAGGCGCCCAGCACGTGAAGCCTCCTCGCATGAACGCTAATCTCTTGAACACTAAATTGTCTGGTATCGATGTTCTCCTTGTAAACTGCCGTAGTATTAAAAATAAGACTGACGAGTTGGCTGCGCTGTTGTCGTCAATCTACCCAGAGGTGGTGATTGGTTTGAAGTCTTGGCTTGATGAGACGATTCCAAGCACAGAAGTGTTTCTGAATATAAAGCATACCGAAAACACAGGAATTCTCATTGGGGGTGGCGTATTAATTCTAATGAGAAAGCTTATACCAAGTTTCTTTATTGATTTCGGTGACTCGAGTTGTGAGTTTGCGTGGTGGAAGATAATGTTTCTTCCTGGTGTATATCATACAGCCGGCGCTTTCTACCCCCCCCCCCCCCCAAATTATAGACGCCCTGACTTCTCTGTCTGACACGTTAACGGAAGTTGATACAGATTATCTTTTACTTGGATGATACTTTAACATGCCTATCGTCCAGTGGATCAATGGCTTACCTGTGTTTTCTTCTCATTGAGCCTTATTTAGTGCCTTTTTGCAATCTTATAAACACCCACAGCCTATTTCAGTTTGTCAATGTAGCTACTCGTATTACTGCCTCTGCAGATAATATTCTTGATCTTTTATTTTCCAGTTCACAGCATGTAATAGATTTTGTTGTCCAAATACTTGGCATTAGTGATCACGAATGTCTGGTCGCACACATAACTTGTCTATTGCCTGAGGCTTTGATCGTTCGATCCAGAAAGGCCTATCTCTAGGAAAGGAGTAAGTACAATGGCATAATGCAGGCCTTGGAAGAATACTTCCAAGCAATTGAGGATGTCATTGTCCCAACTAATATCGTGGATTTATGGTCACTGTTTAAATGAAAGCTTGCTGACCTTGTTGACCTACATGTCCCGTATAAAATTCTTACCGGAAAACAAAGAAAACGTAAGTCATGGTTCAAAACGACATTAAATCTCTAATAAAAAAGAGAGAGCGCATATTTCAGCAATACGTTAAACAGAAGTAAGAAGATCTATAGGATGCGCCCCCCTCACTCTATTCGACATAAGAAACAAAACTTCAACTGAAGACGTCTAAAAATGCGTTCTTTTTATCTCTTAGATCGAAGATTAGAAGTAACCCATAAGAACTCTGGTAATATGCGAAATGTAACAGCAAATATAATACTGGCATCCCTTTACTTATGTACGATGGCACAACCAAGGTTGGTGACACGGATAAGGCAAACTGCTTTAGTCATTATTTTGACTCTGTCTATTCTGGCTCTGCGCCTCAAGAGTTACCGGATAACACATGCCTCGAGCATGGATCTATGCCCGAGATAGCAATAAACAGCGTTGGGGTCCTCAAGCTGCTGCAAAATTTAAACTCTAACTCGGCTTCGGGCCCTGGTGGCATAGCATACATAGATCTAATATATTGCGCACCTGTTCTGGCTAAATATTTCGCGTTATTATATACTGTATCACTTCATACGACCTCCCGACCACAGGATTAGAAAATGAGCAACGTAGTTCCCATTCATAAAAGCGGCCATCGTAATTGCGTTCTCAACTATAGACCAATATCCCTCACAAGTGTCAATTGTCAAAAATTGCAACATATATCCGAGTATTTTGCATCACCTTTAGAGAAAATTTTTTTTTATGAATTACCAATACGGCTTTATGGCAGGGCACTCCTGCACCACAAAACTCATTGAATTTTCTCATTATTTACACAAACTTTTGACTAGGGTCATGAAAGAGACTCTGTATTACTAGACTTTCAGAAGGCGTTTGATAAGGAATCGCATGTTCTTTTATCGCATAAACTGTCCTTTCTCGGTTTACCAAGAAACATTCTTCACCGATTGCAGTTCTATCTCTATGGACGTTATCAGAAGATTGTGATAAATGGAATAGAATCGGCGACAACTTCTGTGTCTTCTGGAGTCGCTCAGGGGTCACTACGTGAGCCGCTGTTATTCCTAATCTATATTGGTGGCATAGGTATGGGAATAACATCAAACATTAGTCTTTACGCAGACAACTGCATCATGTATTAATCATACATTAATAATGATTCAGATCAAGATGCATTACAAGCTGACTTTAACAAAATATGTGCTTGGTGCAACACGTGGCTTATCCGTTTAAACATTGCTAAGTGCAAGTACACACGCTTTTCTAGAAGACGCAAGTCACTTTCAGCCCGTTATTACTTGAATGATCAACTCATTTCACAAATAACGGAAGCAAAATATTTATATTTATCGAATGTTAAACTCATTATTGAAGATACTTCCATTCTATGGGAGCCTCATAGCCAAAACCTTATCGACCACCTAGAAGCGCTTCAGAATCGTGCTGCTCGTTTCGTGACTGGAAATTATAACTTTCCTAGCAGTATTTCTCAATATAACATTCACTCGGCTGGCCTAATCTTTCAGCGCGGCGGACACTTGCCCGTATTACTTTCCTAAGCGACATTTACTTTAATCGTACAGCCGTAAGCAGCGATACTTATTTAGAATCGCCAGCATCTATATATAGTCGCTGTGACCATCCATTTAAGATAAAATAAATAACCACACACGTATCTGTTTTCATGAATTCTTTTCTTCCGTTTTCAATCAAGTGTTCAGATCGCCGTCCATGTGACGTCATGATCATTCTCCGCTAAGAACGTTTCATTGAAGCTGTGAGCCAATATGAGTTGAATGTACAAAGTTATGTTGGTACTACTGGTTTGCTCTACGATGTAAATATATATGCTCCTTTTTTTTTCCCGCTACGTGCATCCGTTTGTGTCACACAATTTTGTTTATTCAGAGCACTTGTTCACTTTTTGTTATATTCATGCGTGCTTGTTTGCTCTCACTTTTGTACTTCAAGCTACGCCTACTGTAATGCCTTCAGGCGAATGTAGGTATTGAGTAAATAAATAAATAAATAAATTAATACATAAATAAATGAGAGAATTACTCATCACTGTACTTTTCATGCAGAGCTTATGCTTTTCAATACCCCTTTACATTAGTTGCCTGTTATTGCCTAGCTTTCGGCCACCGTTAACTCATGTCGGCATGATTGTGACAGGTGTTTTGTGTCCTTGCTGTATTATTTTTCCCTTGAGCTGCTCTGTAAAGTTCCTATTGACTCTATTACTTAAAGAACTGTACTACACTCGGTATGGAATACCTCAGAGTCTGCATTGCAAACACGAATAGTAAAACACAAACTGCGCCTCATCAGTTACAAGATGTCAAAACAATTTTAGAGAAAACAACGTACGATGCAACAGATTCTGAAGATTTCAGACTTATAATGTACGTTAGATAACATGACACTGATGCACCTTTGTAATCAATTACTATTTCCAAAAGTGCATATTTTGTAAAACACTGCTCAAGCTTTAGAGATCTTCCGCTGCGCAAGCTTGCATATAGGAGCTTAGCATATCTCAAAACGCCAGGCCAAATAAGCTTTAATGATGTTGAAAGCGAGGCCGGCCGGCACAGCACACCCTTTCTTCTGCGTTCAACAAGTATTTTCGAATCACAAAACCAGCACTTTCAAATTAGACATAAAAAATTGCTATGTTTTCAAAGCACGCGACTTGTGCTCGTACGAAGAAATATGAAACGACAGTCTGTTATATCAAAGGGCAAGTCTAGAATGAGGCGCTAATGAAAGCCTTCTAAACTCAAACAACCTGAGTCTTTTGCTCGCTATTGAACCATGCATGTTCTCCAGTGGTATTATAGACATGAAGGATGCCTTATTTATAGAATGAATAACATCTTGAATATCGTCTTGCACTTACTTGCTGTAAAGCCAGCAATTGAAAAGAAGGTAGTGATTAAACCTGTGTTAGACGAAACTTCAGCATACAGAACATAAATGTGACGACATTCTGCATGAGGTGCAAAACTGATCCAGTATTGTGTTCATCTGAAGAGTCAGAAAGAAAAAGAACTAAATAAGAATGCCTTCTTTATATACCGCGTCAGGTTTAAGTGATGAAAAGCAAAGAACACGCTAATTCTCTGTTTCCTTATTTTACATTTTTACAATTTACAATACCCTGCTACACGTAAACCACATACGTGTGGATCTTCTGCATCTATCGAGCTATAGTTCTTAAGCCCCAGAATTTTCCTATGAGTTTCCTCTTTTAGACTACGCATCAGCCTTCCTCCTCACAAGGCGCTTCTGTCGAAGCCAACCTGTTATGTGTGAAAAGTAAGAAAGATCGGTTACCTTGAACAGTATTGCTTGTTTTTTTTTCACTGCTCTAGCAGGGGGCATAAGCAAGAAGTCCGTACTTTTACCGTCGTCCACCTTATTTTTTTTAAATAAGAAGTGCTCGTGCTGCCTAAGCTTCTCCGAATGTTTCACCGACTTTTGAGAAAAATAGTTCGAGACCCTTAGAACGAAAGCACTTCTCAGGTTGTCGGTATTCTATATAAGACAAGAGTATGCCCCCGAACTTAGGCTGAAAGACTTGGAGAAAGCATTCGGCTAGAACTATCCTTCATTGCTGGTGCGAAACGCGTTCCGGCGAAGCAGAGTTGGCCAAGGATTTGTGGATCTGAGATTGCGCTCACGCAGAGTGCTGTCATGAAACCGTTCCCCATCACCAGTGCAGTGGCTTTTACAACATCTAAAGAGCTTTCTTTTTAGATATATAGTGTTAGCCCCCCCCCCCCCCCCCCCCCTTTGACAGGAGACATCTAAACGCACTTTCAGGTGTTACGCTGCAACGCTGTAAATTTTCGGTCGTATTCACTTGCGTAAGCTAACAAAATATACTATAACATGTGCGGCCGAGTCTCGCTCTCAAGTGCACTTATATTTCATAGATAATTACAACTTCTTTTTTAGAAGTGTTTAGTCCACATTCTCTAATCAAGCCAAATATGTGTAAGTTTTTTTTAATGGCTGTATATTGTTAGTGGCACGGTTTTCATGAAGCATTTAAGGATATACAAAACGAAGCGTTAAATTTCACTCAAGCTGCACTGACTGGTGTGAAGACGATGACCTGGATAGCGATAATGAGGACGACGACGAGGATGACACAATGCGCACGGTTAGGGTAACAAAGCTAATATACCATTACTATACACCTTGTAGTGCCTTTGACGCCTCCAACTTTTTTTACCATGGCAGTATGACAAGGTAAGTTGAACGCACACTTTATTTTGAAGATTCTCAACAATTTTCTGAGATCCCTAGACAAACGTAATACGCCGCAAAACAAGATACTGCTTGAGAACCAATATGAAACAAAGTAATTTACAATTTCTCAGTACTTGTTGTCGTTCACCTCAAATATTTCCCACGTATGAAGTGTTTTGCGCTGTTTTATTCCCTTTAAATGGGTCAACACCGAATAGATTTGGGCAGGGAGCACTGGATCTGAATGGATCTGCAGGAAAAATCTCCTTAATGCAGATTTCTCCGCATTATCCTCACCTGTATTGAGTTTATTTGATTGTGCACTGATGTGGCGAAATAAATGAAACCGAAAATTATAAAAGTGAAGAAGCGCTATCGTTATTTGCTCAAAATGCATTATTGTGAGAGCAGCAGCAAATATTTCGCAAAATAAATCTAAATTCTGGGACGTTGTGTTACCGCAGCGCGTATGACAAGGATTGTATTGGATTGGAGCCAACTTTATTTATGCCTGCAGTTGGGCGCTCGCGCGCCCCGACGAGGGCCTACGTCATCCTCGAAGTTGCCGTTACTCGGCGCGGGTCTCCGCTCGCCGTTGCCGGCTCGCTGGGTCCGTGCCTTTCGAGCGCCTCGAGGACCTGCTGGACGGCCGAGAGCTGATCGTCTCGGTCGTAGCTCTTCGCGGCTGCCTCGAGCCGCGGTGGGAGCGTTCTTGATTCTTCTTCCTCTGGATATCCAACGCAGTCTTACAAGATGTGCGTGTAGTCTGCAGTCTCCCTCCGGCAGACTCTGCACATATCTGTCGGATATGTCTCGGGGTACATGCGATTCATCAGTCTCTGGCTCGGTAGCGATCCGGCCTGGAGCTGTCTCTGTACTACCGTCTCCGCTCGACTCAGTCTCGGGTGCGGGGGTGGGAGAGTCCTACGAGCCAGGCGGTATGCCTTCGTGATTTCATTGTAATCCGTCATGCGGTCCTTGGTTCCGAACCACGTCGGACGGTCTGTCGCCGGGGCGCGGTTGGTTAGCGCTCCCGCCGCTGCGTGTTCCGTCTCATTATGGTTCTCATTGCGTTCCGACGCGTCGCCCGCGTGCGCCGGGAACCACTTGAGTCGTACTTTTCGTTCTTCTAGTTTGACCACTCGCAGCACGCGCTCAGCCTCTCTGCAGATTTGGCCGTTCGCGAAGTTTCGCACCGCCTGTCTTGAGTCACTCAGCACCGTGTGGTAGTCTGCATCGGCGATGGCCAGGGTGACGGCTACCTCCTCCGCTTGTTCCGCTCCGGCGCTTCTCACGCTCGCTGCCGTCCTCGTGGCGCCGGTTGACGCCTCTATGACGACCGCTGCGAAGGCGTTCCGTTGGTATTCGGCCGCGTCCACGTACCGCGCGTGTTCGTCGTTGGCATGCTGGTCGATGAGAGCCTTGGCCCTCGCCGCTCTTCTTCCCTTGTTGAACTCGGGATTCATGTTCTTCGGTATGGGGTCGATTCTGGTCTGGCGTCGGACCTCTTCGAGGACGGGGAGCTTCATCTTCACCTCGTTCAAGCGTCCAATTCCCAGATCGTCCAGTATCTTCCTCCCGGCTTTGGTCATAGACAGCCGCTCCAGTGGAGAGGTCCGTTGCGCTTCGGCTATTTCTTCGAGCGTATTGTGTATCCCGAGTTGTAAAGCGGGTCGTGCTCGTGGACTCGAACAGGCCCAGCGCCGTCTTGTACGCCCTTCTGATCAGCACGTTGATTTTGTTTTGTTCGTGTTGCAGCCATCTGTGGTAGGCTTCAACGTACGCGACGTGGCTGATGACGAAGGATTGGACGAGCCTAATTAGGCTCTCCTCTCTCATGCCAGCCTTCCAGAATATGACTCTTTTCAGGAGTCGAATCGCGTTGGCTGCTTTTGCCTTGAGATGGGTGATGGTTTCGCCGTTTCTTCCGTGTTTTTCGATGACCATGCCTAGGATCCTAATTTTGCCGACCTCGGGGATCACGTTCCCGGATTTGGTAACGATTCTGATTTTTTTCATTTTCGCGTTGTCTGGTCTTGCGTCTGCTGTTTTTGGTAGGTGGGAGTATGCGAAGCTCCGACTTGCTCGGCGAACATCTCAGTCTGGTGCCTTCCAGCTGGTCTTCTATTGCGTCGACGGTGGCTTGCAGAGCACCCTCGATGTGGGCGTCGCTGCCACCGGTCACCCATAGCGTAATATAGTCCGCGTAGATGGTGTGCCTGACGTATTCGATGCTCCCGAGCTTTTCGGCCACTCCGATCATTACCAGGTTGAACAGCATCGGTGAAATGACCGATCCCTGCGGTGTGCCGGTGCTCCCAACAAGGAAGAAACGGGAGCAGAAAATCAACCACATGTAAGCATGTTTTAGCGTTACCTATATATTTCTGGGTGCGATAAGAAAAAGATGAAAAAAAGGCACACGAATAAAATGTGCGATAAAAGGCACATTTGTGAAGACGAACCGATTTTTTGCTGTCGCGTTTTCTCTTAAGGTCAGTGCTCGCGACAAACAATCTGCGCCGGTGAGCTCCAAGAGTGTTCAGGGCTTGCTACGGGTAACTTGTTCGCAGTGAACTGCACTGTATGAGCAAAAAACCTTCTGAGAAAAAAAAAAGCAGTCGCAATTTCGCAATAGCAAAGTATCATCAAGTATACAGTCAGCAAAGTATAACACAATTAACTGCACGAAGTAAGGTTTATTTATTTATTTATTTATTTATTTATTTATTTATTTATTTATTTATTTATTTAGTTTACCCTACAAGCTGGGAGGAGCATTGGGTAGGCGGTTTACAGAAAAATGAGAAATATCTAAGGCAAGAAAGGTTCGTTGTTTTATCGGCCGGGCTAGAGTAAAAAACGTGCGCTCACCTGACGAAGTACACCTTCAACCCCCCACCCCCCAACTTATCCTTAGCGCAAGCTTTAATACATCACCTCCAACAAAGGGTGCGCACCAACCCACTATCCTTCTCGGCTCACCCTCCCATGCTTCCCCTCGCGTCCATAGCACACAGCGTGTGGGACGCGATAGGATCTAGTTCAACTTGAAGTTTACAGTAAGCATCACGGCAGCGCCGACGACGACTGTAAAAAATTGACAGCAGTGTCAATATAAATGCTATCACACTAAATAGCGTGCAAAAGCATCGAAAATAATTCACAAAGTAAACGAGGATTCTCTTTGTTCAACTGTATTGTCTACGTCTGGCCGCCATCTAGCTTTTCCTCTATATACCTAAGCTACGCACACAGAGAAATTACACCTTTGACGGTGCAGTGGATCTGGAAACACCGTTTCTGCACCCTTACTTTGCCTAAAAATATCTAGAATGAGTACATTTGCTAGCAGAACGCCTTTATTGCTGCCTTTCATTAAATTCAGGGTGATAAAAGGCTGTTTTCTGCAAAATATACATGTTCCAAAATTTAATGGTGGTCGGACATTTCAACATTTAAAGAAAGTCGAAAGCCATAAGTATCAATTTCCCAGAGGGTTGCGCTAAGCGATTGTTCTATCATATTGTACACGTGTCCTGTAACATGTTTATCTTTCTCGGGTGACCACGTTTCTGGCGGCGTCCTCCTATGCGAAATAGACATGTCGCAGCTTGTCGTCGCTTGCCCAGCTGTTAAACGTAGCGACCCTCTCATACGTTTCCAGCCAGTTTTCCAGGTCCTCAAATGTGGAACCACGGAAAGTCGGTTGTTCCTGGGGCTGCTGAAGAATTATTGGGGCCGCTGCGGGTGCCATTGGGGATGTCTTCTTGGTCGTTTCTGGACTATCTTCTTGCACTATCTCCTTGGTCGTATCTGGTAGAAGACAGTGTTCCGGGGGCAACTGCTGTAGCCGGCGGCTTGCTCGGTGTTTCGGGACGACGTTGGTGTTGTCTTTGCGGTCCGGGCTTGGATTACGGTTTATTACATGTTTATGATTATGGCTTGGATTACATGTTTATCTTTCTCGGGTGACCACGTTTCTGGCGGCGTCCTCCAATGCGAAATAGACATGCCGAGACTGTCAGCGACGCAATACGCCACCGACAAGGCCAGCAGGATTACTACAGCCGATCCAACCTCCTCGCCGACCATTCCAGCAGATTGGCATGGATTTGTTGGGGCCGTTTCTGACGTCAACATCCGCGAATAAGTGGACCGTCGTGGCGACGGACTATCTCACCCGCTTCGCTAAAACTAAAGCTCTACCGAAAGGCAGCGCGGCCGAAGTGGCGAAATTTTTCGTCGAGAACATCCTGCTGCGACATGGTGCTCAGGAAGTCCTCATCACCGACAGAGGAACGGCTTTTACAGCAGAGCTCACCCAAGCCGTTCTGCGATACAGCCAGACAGGCCACAGGAGAACACCTGCATACCATCCGCAAACGAATGGTCTCACGGAGCGCCTGAACAAGACCCTCGCCGACATGCTAGCAATGTACGTCGACGTCGAGCACAAGACGTGGGACAAGGTCCTGCCGTATGTAACCTTAGCTTACAACACGGCAGCGCAGGAAACAACACAGATCACGCCGTTCAAGTTGGTTTAAGGCAGGAAGCCGACGACGACTCTCGACGCCATGCTGCCGCACGTCACTGACGAAGAAAATGTTGACGTCGCTACCTATCTGCAGCGCGCCGAAGAAGCCCGACAGCTTGCCCGCCTACGGATCAAAAACAAGGAGCGTACCGACAACCGACACTACAACCTCCGACGACGCTATGTTGAGTACCAGCCCGGTGACCGTGTTTAGGTTTGGACCCCGATACGCCGACGAGGGCTCAGTGAGAAACTATTGCGACGCTATTTCGGACCCTAAAAGGTCATCCGACGTATTGGCGCACTAGACTAGGAGGTCGTGCCAGACGGCATTCCGCATTCACAGCGGCGCCGCGCGCGATCTGAAGTGGTCCACGTGGTGCGTCTTAAGCCCTTTTAGGCACGCTGACAAACTTCCTTAGTTTGTTGTTTCTTTGCTACGGGTGTTTGTGTTTATTACTTTCGTTTGTTTGCAGCATCGGGTCGATGCTTCTTATGAGGGGAGTATTGACACGTGTATATGTTTATCTTTCTCGGTTCACCACGTTTCACCGCTTAACGGGTGTTGTCGCGCGGCGCGGGACGCGCCTGCATGTATCGGAGGTTTCTGGAGTGTTGTCGATGCTTCTGTCCACGTCTGTTGTCGCCGAGCCTTGTGTTATCTGATTTCATCCCGTGACGCGAATGGTGTAGAACTTGGTGGAAGACACGCGGGTCCCAGCGATTAGTCTGGAACATTCGACGACTGCTGTATAAAAGCTGATTCGCTTGACCCGCTGATCAGATTTTCGACGATAGCCGACCGTGTTCGCCGCTATCGTAGTGCTATAAGTGTAGCCTGTGTAGCATATGGGCAGAGGTTCGCCCAATAAAAGTTAGTTTTGTCGTTCACAGTATTGCCACTGTGTTCTTCAACGTCACCACCACGTCACAATATCATCTGTTGGTCCACAATTCTAATCCAGGCTGCGCGAATTTTTCGTTCGATTTATCTTTATGAACCTCTCGGAAAACACTTTGGGATTAGTTCGATGGGCGTCTTAAAAAGTAGGGTAGTAATAGAACAAAATATATTGCCTAAACATCTAACATTGTGAATTTCGGCAAAACAAATATTGGGGGAAAAGGTGCAATTTGATGAAATAAACATTTCATATGGGCGTAGTATTTCACTCAAACACGACTCGCGCTTCACAGGATCGTTTCTCTCTTTTCTGTGGCCTAAGGGCGTCAGTTATCGACACGAGAAAACTATCTTGAGGGTGTAACTTTCCTTAGTGTGCAGCATCATGTGCTGAGCAACGTTTCACTGATCCAGGGGGCCACTCCCTTTGGCGCCGCCTCTGCAGCGTGAACAGCGTGCCCAGCCGCTGAGACAGGCCTCTTCTGCAGCGATAGAGGGCAGGTGTACATTTGCCGCATCGGGGATGTTGTTATCACTGAGAAAGCAAATTAATGGACAATGCGCATTACGCATTCCATCCTCTTCTCTTACAATCTCTTCTACACAGTAGTCCTCCTCACCGCCACGCCCCTGCACAGATTTCCTATTGACAGTCAAGCAACCAAAGCATTAAAACTTGTCCCACTTCAACAAAAAAAGAAAAATAAGATAAATTATCCTTATGTGTGACTTTATTGGACAATGTAGGTATCTAGTATGCGTGTAGCACTGGCAGCGAAAGGCGTGCCCATCCCCTGTGCAGGTGAATACTTAGGTCTATGCCGGAAAACTACAAAAGGGGCTACCAGAGTGCTTTCCTAGCACCCACAGAACCGGTGTGGAACGTTAAGGTTTTAATGCCAGGAGCAGTGAAACCTGCATGTGTCAATTGCACCCTGGTCCACCAGCATGGCCTCGTGCTCCACGACTGTGCCAATGTCCACGTCTACCTGTGTACTTACCTGTGTAAGTACCTACCTGTGTACTTACTTAGCCATAAACGTTCCGGGACGCTGCCCTCACATTAACCTCCAGGCAAGTCCTGTGGATAAGCATTTGGCCCTCACTGTGGGCACCTCTGGGAAATCGGTGGCTGTCTGGAGATAACTGAGCTTAAGTCACCCGAGGTCGGGCGTGTGGCTTGACTTGTGCCACGACCTCAGCCTGTTCCAGGAGGAGCGGCGCTTGAAGGATGGATGAGTGAGAATCTGGCAACGCGCTCGGCTCATGTTGAACGGCAGTGATATTCGTGTTATCACAAAATATTTGTATTCGGGCTTCGTGAAGTCCTGGCACTACTGGATGCCACAGTCAGTAAGACTGCCGAGAAATTTCGCTTTGTCAATTTTTCAGCGTGTTGTTATTGCATTAGCACTTCTTTCCTATTATTTAAACTAGTCCGCTCCGCGATGATGTGCTCTGTATCGAAGACAGCTCTGGTAAAATAAATGGTCTAAAAAACGAATGCTTCGCTTGAACGGCTCCATCTGGCATCATATTTTCCTGCGTGACCTTTATATCGCATCCGCACTTCATGTGGACAGGTATTTATTCATTTATTCATTCTACGAAGGATGGGTGGCGTCTCGACGATTGCATCCAGAAATTGAAGTGGATGGGTGGGCTGCGCGGCTTCCGGAAGTTATCGCAGTGAAAGATTGCAGGTGAGCAGTGGACCGTGTTGGGTGGTTATAGATGGGGTTCTGGTGAATTCTTTTTATTTCCTTTTTTTAAGGGAAAGATGTGTCCTTGGTGGCCCCAGGGTTTTTATAGCTGCGAGCCCTAGAACTCTAGAACGAAAAAAATAACGTAATCTAGCAATTTAAATGCAACTCCGAGGTCTAGAAGATTTGTATCATACTATAGCTTAGATACCCTGCTATGAATCAGTTATCGGAAGCGCTAAACAGAACTTTAAGTTTTTGAGCTCACTTTACTGCATTGGAGAGGTCATCCTTACGATGCTTCACACACACACTCCAGCTTCGGACAGACGATAGACAGGCAGACTAATAATTTCATGGAAGGGAACATCAAGCGAAGATTGAGGCGCACAAAATCAAGGGTACAGTTGCATTCTTTAGCTTTATCCCATTATCAAAGGCCTGTGTAACATTATGTATTAGAGCAACGTCTAAGTAAATGAATGAAGGAATCATATTTTGAAGCGAAACGTGGTATATTTGCATAACATTTACGATTGCTTATGGCAAAAATAAAATCGAAATGTGTGCTGACGTTCAAACTCATTAGCTATTGCTTGCACCACATTTCGGTGCGTTGAAGGTCTTGTTAACCATTGTGAATTCAGAACAATTTATACTGGCCTATAGACAATGAAACGTTCTACAAATTGTCGGATATGACAGGGAAGTTCTGCATAAAAATATATTTCTATAAATTAACAAGAAAAGTAAATCAGTGTGATGCCCCAGGAAACGTGTGAAAAATAAAAGGAAGGTGCAGAGTAACGGTTGTTAGCCGAAAGAAATCGAACACTGGCTGTTTAAAAACAAATAATCTAATTATTAACGAGCGGGTTTATGTTCGGAAATGAGGGCTTTAGCATAAGCGATTGTTTTGGGGTTCTATCGAATAATTTTGCGAGAACTAGAAAAAGTACGGCAGCAAGGTTGCGGCAGTGCTCCGGCAGGGGCATCGTCTTCTTGTCTGTACGCAGGTTGGTTGTGGCTCGCCGAAGCCTTTTCTGTACACGTATTTCCCTGCCGCGCCTGTACTGCCATCAGCTGTTAATTGTGAAGTGCTAGTTCGTGATGCCGACGAACTTGCGAAATCTGTTGGAAGTTTGACTAATCACGTTGAGGAAATGAGGAAAAGCCTAACCATGTTCAATGAGCTTTACGAGGAAATGAAAATTCAGCATGCCGCCCTTGCCAAAGATAACAATGCGTTGACCCGGGCAAGCCACGCGCAGCTTACACTGCGCGTGGCTGAACTCGAGCAGTATACTCCCGCAACAACAGCCTAGAAATAAAAGGAGTTCCTTCGACGCAGGGCGAGTGCTGCACCACAATCCTCAAGCATATCGGCGAGAAAGTTGGCTGTCCAGTCAACGATTCCGACATTGACGTCATACACCGTGTTCCGGCAAAGGAAGAAGCGCACATTATTGCCCGATCCTGTTCGCGTGCCAGGAAAACCGAGTTTGCTGCAGCGGCAAGAAAGGCGCGATTGACGGCTGGCGCTATCTGTTTCACAACACAAAAGGAATCTAAAGCCCATCTACACTTATGAACGCTTGACCCCCGAAAACAGGAGGCCCTTTGCACAAGCGCTTGCGCTAAAACAAGAGAAACAGTGGGAATTCCTCTGGACTACTAACGGCAGAATTCTAGCTCGCAAGTGCAAAGAGCGTCGCACGCACCGCATGTCGGGGGTCAATAATCTTTCCATCTTCGCATGAACAATCAACCTTCATATTGCCAACGTTACACTTATTACAGCATAGATCAAATAAAACAATTACTCAATAAGTCGTCCGCATCACACAAGCCTGCCATTTATTTTAACACGCGCAGCATACCCAAACATAAAGGTGACGTAATAAATTTTCTAACACTTCCCGCTCATAATTTTTCGCTTATCTGTCTCTCGGAGACATGGCTATCACCTCAGAATAACAACCTATTCACAGTACAAGGTTATGATGCGGAATACAACCACCGAAACAGTGACCGCCACGGTGGTTCTGCCATTTTCATCTCAATACAGCTTTCCTACGAACACGGCTCTGACATTACATTTAACCTTGATAAAGGCAAATCTGTGTGGGTTGAGTTTGACTGCGCTTCTTTTCCGTCTAACGAAAACGCTATCATTTCACCCATCGTCATCATACATGAGTTTCCGCGCAGAACTCGATAGCATTTTAATCCCTCCGAATCGTGAAAATAAAAATTTAATTATCGTTGGTGACAATAACAGACATTACAGATATCACGAACACTTGTCGCGCAGAATACGCAAACAACCCGCCGTGGTTGCTCATTAGCTATGGTGTTAGCTGCTGAGCACGAGGTCGCAGGATCGAATCCCGGCCACGGCGGCCGCATTTCGATGAGGGCGAAATGCGAAAACACCCGTGTACTTAAGTTTAGCTACACGTTAAAGAACCCCAGGTGGTCAAAATTTCCGGAGTCCCCCACTACGGCGTGCCTCATAATCAGAAAGGGGTTTTGGCACTTAAAACCCCATAATTTAATTTAATATTTAGAATACGCAAACTGCTTTGTCAGCCATGGAATGCAATCAATGTTACAATCACCTACACGCTGCATGTCACATATCCCTGATACACCGATTGATCATGTTCTGACAACCGTCATATTGCCTCAGATTGCTGGCGTTGTTAGCTTTGATATAACAGACCATTACCCCTTTTTATTGTTGGTCAAATCGCACAACCAATGCAAGATAAAAACTTCAAAAAGGAATTTCTTCAACGCCAAGTGGTTTCAACAGAGAATCTCACACAATGACTGGAACATTTTTCTTCATGAACCGAATGTTGAGGCAGCTTTTAGCAATTTTTGTGCTAAAATGATTGAAACAATTAGCTCATTCTCGTCATTTTCTGTTACTTACAAACGGTACTCGGGCCCCAGAAACCCATGTATCACGAATAACTTACTGCGGTGTATTCGTAAAAATGTTGACCTATCTAAAAAAATTAAATTGCGACCATTTAATCTGGCTTTGAGAAATTGCTTCAGAAAACACTTTCGAACATTATCTAGAGTTTTAGAAATGGCTAAACGAGATTATTACCGAAATCAGATTATTAAAAAAGGGAACAATAATCGCAAAAATTGGGAACTAATGAAATAATTTTTGAACATGCCTAAACAACGACTTGTAGCAAATGAACTTAATGATACTGGCCGGCGTGGCACTAACCCTTCTGATATAGCTAACGCATTCAATAAGGTTTTTTTTTTTTTCAACTGTGACCTCAAACCAACTGACTCATATTTCGCACTGTGCTCGCTGCTCCCAGTCATTTTATTTACGACCTACGTCACCGGAGGAGGTTTTTCGTGTTTTATGTGGTCTAAAATGCACTGGCCCAAGGTTGGACCTCATTAAGCCATTTAAAGCTAAACTTGTCGCCGATGAGCCATCGGGTATTCTTGCTACCCTTACAAATAATATATTTACCGAAAGTATTTTTCCCTCCGTACTAAAACAAGGAAAAGTTACGAATCAGATGTGTAAAGGCAGCACATCGCCTTCGCCGACAAGGACGTGCAACGAGGCCTTCGTGCCTCCCCTGTGAACACTCCAGCGAAACGCTTGAGCATTTGCTGTTGGAATCGACAACTTTCCGCATTTGTCACTGTGTGCTACTGAGGAAGTTTCAGCAACTTAGTCTTGCCCGAGAAGCGCCTAATGACAGATTGTTTCTGAAAAGTCGTGCGTCAACCCCAATATGAGGCTCACAAAGCTGTTCTGGAATTTTTCGTCAAGCACGGGAATAGACATCCAGTCTTTAACGCTGGCATAAACTTTCCATTTTCTTTTTCTTCCTTAAATCGTTCTTTTTCTCTCTTTCGTTTCTCACCTCCGAAAGCAGGTGGGCGGGGTTTTCTTCTTGGGAGACAATTGCTAGCCCGCATTCCTTTCTCTTTCTGACATTTGTATATATTTTCTCATGAATAATGATAACAATAATAATATTATTGGGAGACATCGAGTAGAGGCGCAGGGCAGACAGCTGCCCCCCAAAGAATTAATTTTCTTCGGCACTTGAATCATCTTATCTCAGATGAAACCTTGCCGTACCAAACCATGCAACAGGGGCGGCTGGAGAATGGCATGCAAAATAAGACCGATACACTGATTCGTGTTTTTTTGATGTTGTACTTATACTTGTGTACTATCGAGACTATTTAAGGGTGTAAATTTCATATAATTGATTATTTTCTCAAACACAGTACAGTCGAACGTAATGCCAGGCATCACAACGCGTTGAAATGGCTATACTTCACGTGGACAAATTATCCCCCTTGTCATAAAAAACTGAGCTGAAAGCTTTAAGTCGTGCCCAATGTCACGGTTGCAAAGTTGGCTATTGCGAAATGCGAAAGGCTCATAGATCTTGGTCTACGCAGCCTGTCTACGCAGCTGGTTTGGCAGTGGTGTCTATTAAATTAAAAAGATATACACGTAGTCTTCTGTGACGCCTGATATTTTTGTTATCGTTCTTTTTTTCAGTTGAGGTGTCATCAAAGACCCACCGGAGTGTCGCGTGATTTGGTTGGACTAAAGACCGCGAGAGATAAATATAGAAATAGAGGAAAGGAAATCAGTTTAACTAGAAAACAATTCCTCTTTGTTACTATGCATGGTGGCTCAGGAATAACGACTTAACGAGATAGAAAATAAGAAAGTAGCGAAACGAAAAGTGGAGCAAAAAGTTCTGATTCGCCCCCCGACCCTGTCAGAGCCTATGTCGCAGGCCCGTAGACCGCAGAAAACAAAGAATAGCGCTCTGTTTGCTTTTATTGCGCACATCCATTGTGAAGACTTTCCAAGCATCTTTTGCTCTGACAGTTGCCGGCCGTCCAGTGTCTCTAACGTGGTACATGCCAGCTGCCTTCGCGTACTATAGTACAGGTGGACGCGCAGAAGATGTGCGATTTTTTAATCCTCACAGCCGCAAATGAGATAATGTCGGTCAATCCAGTAAGAAACCCGCATTATTGGGTACAGACGACACCAAGCCACAACCGGTACAACAGTGCTTTTTTTTTTATCTTGGTTATTTACACGTGTTCAAGTCAGGAGCCAGTAAATATAGGCGACTGTTCTTGAAACTCATTTTATTCCACGAGACCCATTTACGATCGCGTGCAATAGAACAAAGTGCAACTGTTGCGTCGATTCTTGCCAGAGAAATTAAAACACATCTGCGACTGTCGTGTTTAGAATTTTCGAATTTGTCGGTGCAGCCATTTCCACTTTCATCCCACTGTACTTGCAACCTTTCACTGTGCCTCTTCTGGTGGTCGATGGTGTAACTGTGTTATCTCCGTTACAATTTGTTCATTGTGGCACAAATATGATGCTCCGGAGGGCTGCCTTCGAGTTATAAACAATGGGTCAACTGTCAAGCGATGTAGCTGTTTCTGAAGAATAAACTCGAGTGTCTTTTGGAGCGTAGAAATCCCCGATCCCATAGAACCTCACAAATACCCGCTCCCATAGGACCTCCCAGGCTGTATGCCTTAGTCTTGATTTCAGCAAATTTCGCTTGAATGAGGGATGCGCCTGCCGAACTAGCCCATTTAACAAAACCGTTATCAGAAATAGAGTCGCGTGCTGTTGCACCATTTACAGAAATTGTAGCGTTGCTTGTAATACAGAGCTAACAGCACTCCCACTTTTGTTTTGATGCCAGGCATAGGGAGGTATACCATCTGCATGGCTTGCATGCCTACAATGACGCCATGCACGCCGCCCGCCAACATCATCCCACAGCACAGTGCCTAGTCGCGTGCCGTCAGGCTTTGCAGCTGCTAAAGGGCAGCCATCGCTTTGTGGTATGCGAAACAAAACTAAAGAGGCATTTTTTGTTATCAGGATACTTCAGCGTCTTGTTAAACCGCGCTAAAATAATTTTTCGGTCACAATGATAGCTATTGCGTACCTATACAATAATTAACAATTTTTTTTTTAAGGAACGGACTGCCCTCATGTTGATGGTCAAGCAGAATCAACAAGCCGGTGTTTGCGAAATTCACGCGTTCGCGGATAATCGTGCCATAAATCCCTTTGTCGCGAGCGTTAGATTTTGAGTTGAAAAACGAACAGGAAGACGAACAAGGTGTTATTAGTCAATCGCAAAATCCGCAGGTAAATAAGTGAGCGGTCAGATGTCCCGAAAGAGATTCGAATACCGGCTTTAGAGTATTGGGAGAATTGACGCTTTGAATTTTCTGACAATCGAGTACCTCAAGTGAAACTCGGAAGCTTGTAACCATTTGCCCTTTTCACATCACAGGGAGCCCTGTGAGCTGTCAATTGCAATTTTCTTGTCTCTGTGACATGGTGCACAAACCGCCGTTATCTTCGATTAAAGCTACGAAAATACCGGGTTTGAAAGGTCGGCCGCAGACTGTATAGCTGCTGAGGTTGGTATCGACGCGCTCGTTCTGCAACCCATTGGTTTCACTCAGGAACGGCGTGCTTGAAGAGTGCCTCCCAGCAATAACTGTTTCCAGAGCAACAATGGAATGCGTTAATGCGTAGTTAGGATGGATAGTTTGGCGTGTTGGTGAAGCATGATTTGAAGTGATGGCGCTAAAACGACGATGGACGAATAAGGAACACACACACACACACCGGATCGCGAACTTGCAATGGAATTGTCTTGTAATTCAAGTTGCTTGCATTATAATAATTTACAGTCCATCTCCTCTCTAGTATATTCGCAAGTTATTCGCGCGACTTTTGTCCTGATTTCAGGCACTGCATACGTAAGCAGATTCATAAAATTCTATCTGAGACGGGGCAGGTCGACTATCCATCAAAGTGGTCTAGTTGCACAAACGCTCACGCGTTTTCTCTGAGCTGTGGATTGCGGGTTTCAAACTTGCCGAAGAAAAAATGCTGCTAATGCTGCCATCCATCCTTCCATCCATTATGTTATCTGCCTCAGGCGATTTTTAAAGATTTCATAAAAACTTAAAAATGACCACTGTTTATATATGCCCTTTGTCGCCCTTCCTTACATGTGCATATACTTGCTATTCTCTATTCAGTACGAGCAGCAATGAACGCGATCAATTTGCATATTTGCGACCGTACAAAAAAACACAAAACATACAGCCTGAAAACAAGCGCCGAGCTGATATGTAAGCGCCACCGCAGAAGTAACATCTGCAACTCGCACGTTAAAACAGAGAGGTTTACAACCCGCGCCCTGGTTTGCCGATTTGGTTTCCCGGTATACTGTGGAAAAGCATTATTTTTTTCAATACTTCCAACGTTTACGTAGCCACAAGTAAAAAGCACCTTCCGCATCTCATCTGCGCGCAGAGTCGTCGCACGCATGCAATGTTTACAACTTTTTTCAGAGGCCTAATCTTGAAGCCCATCCCGACGCTGGGGCAACATTTCACCGGCAACGCTTCTCTTCCGGAAGAACAGTAATGAAGCCTGCGCCCTTTCTGACAGTGATCGATAGCACCGGGATTATGACGACGCCCCGCTGAGCGATTAGGCTCGGTGGCTGAATAGGCGGTGAGCTCATGCGCTTCGCGCACGCATCAGCAGCAAGCGCGTAGATTCTTACCTGTTTTGTAAAGCATTTGCACGTCCTTGCGTCGAAGAATAACACTTCGTACAGCGAAGCAGCGCTTACGTGCTACTAAGAAGCAAGCCTCAAAACATTAATGTAAACAAACTTCCGAAATAGATGAACATCGATACGCATGCAGCGAGACTAGGCCAATCAGGTTTTTGAACACTTTGCTTAGTGAGCGACAAACGTTTGCGGGGAATGTTATCGTAGTATGTTTAGGAAAATGTTGGCGGGGCCCAAATTTTGCTTGGACGTGTCTTCTTCCTTCGGAAATGTTCTAAAAAGTAAGCTCGGCAGCCACCTCTGTTATGGCAGCTGATTTCTAACCACGAATTGAAATATAAACAATTCACTAATTAACATTTAAAGTATTCAATTTAAGGCACACGTTGCAGCTGCGGAATTGAAGACGAGCAGTACTGAAATAATCGGTGTTTACCGAAGGTCCAATAGCAATCATCACTCTCTAGATCACTGTCCATAAGATGCCCCGCAAAATAAATTGGCGTTCCACCTATTACTTTAACAAAAAAGAATATTTCTCTAACTGTTCTGGATTACATCAGCTGAAACACCAGCGAACCTTTTAAATAAATTTTGGGGACGGATATCTTGAAAGTGGCGGTAGTCCTAGGATTCCGGTTGAGCAGACATGACCAGTACAGTTCGACTTCAATTTGGCCATCACGACATGTGCAGCAAGGCGAAAAGGTGAAAAGTTCATTATTAAAATTTTTTTATTATCTCCTTGGTCATTTATTTTGCAATGCAAACAATGTACACCTAGGTAGCATACGTGAACCAACCGAACTGCACTGCTCTAGACAATATGCCTAGTAAAGTCCGTTCGTACGAACAAAAAAGTTAATAACAATATATTTTTCACTTCTAGAGCTTGGGGAGTGTAACTCCTATGTTAGTCAAAACCCCGAGAGTGTGACAGCATTGTTTCACGGTATAGTCCGTGCGGTACAGGTTTGGTGCATGCTGGTGCTGCAGCGTTGAGGTAGGCTTTAATTTTGTTTTCTTGCTGAATAACGTTGTGGTCGTGATGTGACAAAAGTGTTGATTGCTTGGGAATTCTGAATTACGGTGTATTTCACTATGTTCGTTACGAGAGCGTGTCTGTGATGAATATGAGTTTTCCAATGTGTCTAACTTCCTTTATCTTCCTGAATTCATTGAGTGTGATAAAACAATTGAACTTCAGGCTAATGTTCACGCTCGTTGAATTTGTAGCCACTCTCCTTAAGTGACACAATACATTTATGTCGGCTGTAGGTCGGAGTAGCCTTCGCTAAATCAAACAGTTATCACATTGGAATAATGGACTGACTAATATGTGGTACGTACAGATGTGAATACACTCATGATTATATTGCCCTTAGTGTTACATTGACGATTTAAGTGAAGGACCAACTAGCCCCCTTAAACTAGCCACCAACTAGCCAACTAGCCCTCTTCATTGCTTTACTAAGTGCATACACTATTGATAATCTGCAGTGACACTGTGCATGCCTTCGACTAGCATAGCCAGACTATCCAGTGTGTCTTGAGTAGAATGGATGACCAAGCCTTTTACCGAAACAAATGTTTCGGTAGCCTGGCTTCACAGCTCATCAGTCCAGAAAGACACACGAGTTCTTCTGCAATACACGAAAGCGACAGACTTGAGTGCTCAATTATAGATACGCGGAACGTTGCTTAGTGCGTGTGAATTAGCTAGGTTTATGTGTACCATCTATTTATTTATTTATCTCGCCCATCCTCCTCCCTATACGTCGGGCAGTGAGCTGGACAAACGCTAGTTAACCTCCCTAACTTCTTTCCTTTCTTCTCTCTCTCTCTCTCTCTCTCTTGTTAATGATAGCTCTTCACTAGTTCTGCAGCACACAGTACACCCGTTCGCCATCGGGGCACAGTATTTTCGAATAATGTTCATTCGTATGTTTGTCCAGGTTGCATATTTACTTTAGCGAGAGTCTGTGACATCTTTTTGGCAATCGATTGCGACTGAGCGTACGAATGGTCGTGCATTTAGATTTAAGTGTGCATTAAGGAAACCACATCGTAAAAAGTAACATACAATAGAAAGCATTTTATCCAATCAACATATATTTTGGATATCGAACCCAATCACTGCTATATGTTAGGCGTGTTGGATAACTCGAACTTGGATAACGTTTTTGCGCTGCCGAGCAAGGGCAGAAGGGAGACGCAGACAGCACAATGCACTAACTTTGACAGTTTGTTCGCCGGAATATATGTACTTTTATACATCATGCAAGAAAGCACCAGTCCTCGTCAACACGTGAAACTGTTCTTTCCAAAAAGGCCGTCTCTTTGTCCAGGAGGTCGATCGACGCAGCGCCTGCCTATATTTTTGTTTAGTTGACGCCTGTTAATTTACTGCATATTGAGTGATATTTTCCGTACGAGAGCTTTTCACCAAACCCTCTGCTTCGGAAACTTGCCACGTCTTCGGAAACCCTGCTGCAGAGAAACGTTCAGACTGAATCTTAAGCTTGTATAAATTTTATAACTGCACGACTTTTTTGTGGCATCAACTCAATCTGGATGTCTAAAAACTGCAGTGCTCCTTCGGGGGGTGTTTCAACCGTCAAGAAGAGTTCGTGTAAGAAGCTTAAAGAACTGGTTTGAACATTTGTCTGCAGCACGGTTTCTTACGACGACCTTGGAGCTTTCTGCAACAAAGGGCTTACTGAAAAGGTGTCGTCTGGAAAGTAGCATTCAAAGTACAGTAAATGGACAGGCTTGAAATAAATGATAGATTGCAGTTGTGCGCTATCGTGTATTCGTGTCTTAACAAGATTGCTAGTCGAATGAACGCAAGAGTTGCTTCTTTTGCACCAGAGAGACTTAGAAAAGTGTGTCCTTCGACAAACCCGTGCCATAAAGCTGCGTCGGGTTGTTGCGAGAGGCGTCGATACTGTTTTGTTAATTCTAAATAGGCAGAAGTGTAGTAACTGCCATTTACCTGCGGTAGGAGATACATAAGGCAAACGGAACGTTGCCTAATGACCGCCTGGGAAGACACAGTTTGATTGATGTCATTACCGGGCGGTTCTCTATCTGTTCGCTGTCAGAAGGGGGACTACGCGCCTTTGTTTACTGATAGTGTTATTGTTGCAAGGTACAAAGCTAAAGGTGTGCGTGAAGTTATAGAGGCACAGAATATCGGGTGGAGTGGTGAATTCTGTGTAAGCACTGAGTCTATCTATGTTCTTGATAAACGGACGGCAGTCTTGGAAAGAACAATTTGTCGTGTTGACAAGTAGTGGAGCTATTTTGCATGCGATATAAAATCTTGAAGTTTCCTGAGAACAAACTGTTGAATACAATAATAAACGCCTGAAGAGCTATGACGGGCACCATATAGCGATAATTTATCCAAAAACGCAGGACAAGGCGTCAAACATGACACTGTCGACGTCTCCCTTCTATCCTTGTTCGCTAGCGGCAAAATGTTATAGAAGTACGAACACAATCAACCAATCTTGCCTTTTCAAATAAAAGCCATACATCATGACTAACAAGCTAATCAACCTGAATCTTCGTTTAACTGTACATCCTTGCAACAACAAAACACTGCCACCCTGAAAAGCTACGACGTTCTTACAATTTGAGCACGGATATGGAACGTATATTATATACTGCGCCTGTCTGCGCTTTCCTGCGAGCTCTTAGAACATTTCCATCTCATGACCGATGGCAATTTACAAACTGAAAGCTTCCAGGACGAAAAGAAAAAGAGGAAAAGCGTGCTTTTTCCACCTGGTGTATCTACCAGCCATATTCAGTTTATTTAATCGCATCTATACAGCGAATCTAGAAACGTTTTCTACCAATACTGATTTCTGGCCGCCACGGTAGCCTATATTCACCCTCATTTGTGAACTTAGGCCAGTCTTCAGACGCACTATGTCCTGACAGTGCCTTTCCACGCAGGGCAGCCTTCTTACAGAGTGGGTTATAAAAAAAGGCAAAATCGAGCCCGAAAGTGCAAGAAAGAAGAGATAGATTACAACTGCAGTCACGTCGCAACCAATACAGCATAACCTGACGGTTGCACTCCTGAATGCCACCACCAAACGCCCAGTAAGGCAAGAGCAATCATCCACGCATCAGCATCGGAAGATATGTTCGCCACAGAACTTCTGGGTGCGCGTGTGTTCCCAACACTTCTTATATGAAGGCGAGCGGGCATAACCAGAACCACATTTTCGAAGGCAACGCTTATTACCACTTCTCCTAACAACCGATGTTTGGGATGGGAGGGCGTTGCAATAAGGCTTGTCGGTCGATGTACCTTACTCCCACGCACTGATTCGTTAGTCTGACCATAAGGAAGCTAGCGCGGCTGCACTCTTCAAAGCCACTTGTATTAGCGCAGCAAGAGGTGCACGGTCATCATTTACTTTGTGGAACTCTTGTTTGACACCTTGGCCTGCGTTTTTCGATAAATTATCGCTATAGGGTGCTCGTCATAGCTCGTAAGGAGTTTATTATTATATTTTAACTACAATTTCACAAATTGACTATTCGAAGTGCGAAAATGTACATTTTTGTTAAACTTCTCTTCTTAAATATAACATCGGAATGGTTATCGATGCTGCAGTCTCGGTCCTCAGTTACAAAGAAATAATCTGTGATCTGATTTATTCTGTGTGAGGCTCATACTCTGTTACCCTTCTTTGCCTTTTCTAATTTTATCAGCTTCTTGGGAACTTAACAGTATGTTTAGGTGCCCCTGTCTGAATGAAGAGTCTAACACCGAAATGTAATTAGGGCAATAATGATAAATGTTAAAATAAGTTCTTAGGTTTTACCTGGCGGAACCAGGATCTGATTACGAGACTGCTGTAGGGGAGGAGTCCGCAATAATTTTTATCGCCGAGGGTTCTCAAACGTGCACTTATATCTAAGTACATGAACAGGTTTGTATTCGGTCACCATCAGAATGCGGCCGCCACGCACGACCGCGATCGAACTCGTGACCTCGAGCTCAGCAGTGCAACGCGATTTAGCCACTAAGCTACCGTGGTCGGTCGGCATTATTGATAAGCCGCGTGTTACAGTTATAATATATTCGCAACAGTAGTGCACACATTCCCAGGTTTTTCATAGTTGATGCCACAGAATCTTTGGTTGGTCATCTGTTCACCACCTAAACGGTATTCACTGTGCGATTGATGTCCCGTATATCAGCTGCAATGATCTCACTTTGTAAAGAAAATAAATAACGCTGTATTCGTGTAAAGCACAACTAAAAGTATAAATTGCTTACTCTTTCGCATCGTACGATAAGATGAGCAATCACTTAATAAACCTTGCATCAGATTAAGTACGACACTTTAAACGGCCTTGAAACGAGGCTTGCACAACCTCAAAAAACTATCAGTGTTCATTTGTTGATTGATTGATTATTGGGTATCTATGGCGCAAGGGCTAGTTCGTACCAAAGAGAGCCAAGCATATACTGTTCATTTGTTCTTGAGGATAAGGCGTCTCCGCTTCGAACTTTGTGTCCAGGCGATGCAATACAATATGTCTACACTTTACAAAGAAAAATTACGCATGTAAAAAAATTTGACAGGTGGCCCCTTCTAAAAACGACACTGAAAACTCATCGGGCTTGAAAAATTCCTCGTTAATATTCAATCTCAAGGCTTTGGTACAGATCTGCTCTTGACCGGCCAACGCTCTACTTTTAAACGTTGTCTCTGCACATGAATCCCCTTTCTAACCAACGACGAAAAGTGGATGTAATTGAGCACCAGGTGTGCAAATGGCTGCAGGACAGGGGAGGCTAAATAAAAGACTGAATAGTAAGCTCACACCATGATTGCGTGAGATTTCAGTTGAGGTAGACGGGAAATGTTGAGTGCAGCGATGATGTCTGAGGAAACGTTTCGTCAATCGTTTCTTTTACAGTCGTTCGGCTAAAACGATCTACAGCCCTAATATTGTGGAGAGTAATTAACAGTGAAATGTATCCTATCATAACCTGAAAATGACGGGATGAGATAGTACAAACTAGCAGACATATACGTAATAGGCCGGTGTAGCTACAGCAAGTCCTACTGCTAGCGTTCAAATAGTGTCATTCAAACATCGTGAATGTTGACGCCAATCTCCTGACGCTCTGTGAAATTTAGACAATCCACGTTGCGGGCTCGCTCACTTTATTTCACCACGCTCTAGATGAGGGATCGAGACACTGGCGTGTTGACCAGAAGTGCCGTAAATAATTTTTCGCCATCTGAACAGTTTCTTGGAGTCTAGCATTGATCCTCCACTTTTATTGCTTTCTATTCAGACGAATATCACACCTCCTGCTTGTGGAAACGTTGGCTCCCCTTTTTAGCTTGTTCTCGTTTTGCCCACAGCTCCTGCTGTGTAATACGGCAAATTTTAAAATATAGTCTTTTTGTTTCATTACTTTCATTAATTTCGTATAAGGTGGCACGTAGAAGACGAAGACACAAAGCAGATGCAGACAGCATTATCATGAGTTTCTCGAAGGCGCACGGTATACACAAAACCTTGTGACGTGTCTCTGCAACGCAGACTAGGGAGAAAGCAGAGGCCTGAAGATTGTGCTTCGAGGCCCATGACAGCAATTCTTCTTTGTTCACTAGATTTATATAAAGAACATTTAGCTTTATATAAGAACACCGCCTCTCGCCTTCGTTTGCAGCACTTGAATACAAAAGCTGTTGTTTGTAATGTTATTTTGCGTTCATTCGTCAATAGCACCCGATGTATTTCATCACTATAAACTTTGAACTTTACATGCCTGCATGGTATTGCTCACCTAACAGCAATAGTTTTACTTAGAAATTCTGAAGGAGAGACCTTTCCGCGCATCACCCCCCCTTTCACATCACGGATGTTGACACCATTCCAGTATTGCAAGCCAGGCGTTACTTTAGTACGGACAGCGCTGTCAATTTGGTAGCTGGACTTGCACAGGAAGTTTTGTCAATTCTCTGATTAATGTTCGCTGTGTTGGAGGGACTCGACTTCTTACCAGATAGCGATGAACTACATGACACATTAAGATTAACACAGGTCACATAAATGCGCCTTCATGAAGTCGCCAATGAAAACATAACATATGATTGTTCGAAGGGCAAGCTTGTGAGACTGGCATGCATGATCGAGTTGAGGACGCCAATATGACGGTGAAGCTTATATCTGCACGGCAGCTGTAATCCTCGGATCGATTCATTAATCTTGCAATTCTGTACCTCCAAATCGAATTGCGGAGAATCCAATCAAGTAGCTGTAGTTCCATGTAATCTTTCCCAAGCTTTCCTCTCCATCATATATCCTTTACTTTTGAGCGTTTGCATAGATATATGTCCGCCTCCTCGCTTCATGCATTATGACAGCATGAGCTTGATGTGCGTCGAATAAGCCTGCATCTTTCGTATTCATGTCATATCTTACTTATTACGCTCTGGCAAGAAAACCTTGTTTAGGCTTCCAAGTGGCTGTCCACATGCATTATAAGTGCAGCTTTGTGAAGCATCGTAAGACCCCTGTATAGACGTGAAGCTATTATTGGCGCCTACCTTCCCCGTGGTACCACTTCCAACCAGATATAATAACGATATGAAACGCATATAAAGAAAGGTGTTTTGCGCGGCCTAACATTTCCTTGCAGTTCCAGGAGAATCCATCAGCTTACTTATAGATAATGTATGGATTGTGCATTATTAATGCATTTCGCGTTTCCGTGTAGCATAGTCAGGCCCCTCTTCTGTGCCATGGTTATTTCCTAGTGAGATTATGGCGGCCATAATAAGAGGGCAGGTGAAATTTTGTGCTGGTAAATGGTTTTATTGAAAAGCAGTTCACATATTGTCTTTCCGCATTTTTGTGATCTAGTCAGTTCGCTTCGCCCATAATCCCAAATTTTACAGTATGAACTTTACGTTGGATTCAAACGACCTCCCCACGTGCGCTGACAGACTGCCTGCGGTGTTACTGCAAGGAAACGTCCTGTAATAAAATTACACTTCTGTTCCTATATATAGAGGTTTCTAGACCACATGTTCTTGGCGGCAGAATAGATTCCGGCGCGCTTTATGGGAGGTGTTTTGAAACGAGCTATTTGCTGGTACAGAGTGAGTGAGTGAGTGAAAACTTTTGAGTCTTTCAAGAGTTTCGCGGTTACGAGGTCTCCGTCGTCTTCATCTTCTTGGCGCTGGCGACTTGAGACTCCTCTTCAGCAAGGGTGGACCCCTATTCCAAGGCTCCACTGAGTCGTGCTGCATCGCTCGCGTGCTGCCCTAGGGCCCTTTGGGCCGTGAGCTCGCTGCTGGTGGGCCGACCCTCCCATTGCTCCGCACTCGGGTGTTCGTGTTTGTGGAATGCTTTGTTGCGTTCGCACTCCCAGGTGATGTGGTAGAGTGTAGGTTTGGCACCGCACCAAGGGCAGGTGGCCCTGTATTGTGTCGGAAACAGCTTATTGAGCACGTGTAAGTTGGGGAAGGAGTTTGTTTGTAGTCTGCGCCAGCTGGTCGCTTCCTCCTTTGTGAGGTCTTTGTGTGGTGGCGGATATCTAATTCTAGTTCCTCTATGTAAGTTCAGGGTCTCTGCGTATCCCCCCTCGCAAGCCTGTAGGTGGGTCTCCGGGGCATCCGACGGGTACAGAACCATGATGTTCATCCTCCGGTGTGCTAAGATACTTCTGACAAAACTGAGGGGGAATGGAAAGTAGAATTCCGTCTAACAACAGCATTACTCATGATTATAAGGGAATGTAAGCTTATCAATTATACGTGATAGCGTCCTGATGGAAATAGTTACAATCGCAATCTGGCGCTTTCCTTAAAGTGCATTCATATCTCATACGCAAGAGTAAGGGTACATAACGCAAAGCGTGCACTGTACCGAAGCTCATCAATTCAAGCCGTATTTTCCCCAAAGAATGACAAGCCGACGTAAGGAAACGCGCATGCAGAATGCCGCAAGGATTCTTGGCACTTGGAAACGGAGGCCGCAATGAACGACACCGAAGGCAAGCAAAGGCAAAGGAGTTTCTCCAGCGTCGCTCCTGCAAGGACATCGCTCCTGCAGCTTGATACACCCACACTTTCGTAGGCAGCACAGGAAAGCTGTTTTCTCATGCAACGACAACTTATGGGCCGCCGGGCTGCTCTCGCTATCGCCATTATGCTTATTTTCCTCGGCTTGTTTGCTAAAAACTTTCTCCTCCTGAGAGGCTTCAGAGGTACCACGTGTTCCCAGAAGTAAAATAAATCTACGATGGCGTAAAATTTCTATTTCTTTGTAGGGCTCCTTGCTCGCGTATCTTACGCCCAAAGCGCTTTTCCGAAAATGAGTTGCCGTAGTTGCTTCGTTGTCACCTTGAGTGCCTGGAGTGGTGCGCTGCAGTGGTGTGGAGCGGTGCTCTGCAGGATCTTTATTGGTGGCGGCCGAAACTCCCCATTCACAACCGAAACGCGCAACCTGTGCTGGCTGGCGCAATTTTACCTCATGTTCTTGAGGCAACGTGAGAGGTGCGCAGATAATCAAAACGACTACGTGAAAGTTTCGGTATTACAGCAGCTTGTAGTGTGTGCTGATAGATAGATAGATAGATAGATAGATAGATAGATAGATAGATAGATAGATAGATAGATAGATAGATAGATAGATAGATAGATAGATAGATAGATAGATAGACAGACAGACAGACAGACAGACAGACAGACAGACAGACAGACAGACAGACAGACAGACAGACAGACAGACAGACAGACAGACAAATATATTGATTGATTGATTGATTGATTGATTGATTGATTGATCGTAGCAACAGTGTAATAAGCCCTGGAGTATAATGCTGCTTGCCAATTAAAAGATTGTCACACGCGGAAAAGCAGAAATAACGCTCCGATTAGTTGGAATTACATTAGATTAGGGCTACTATTTTTCCTTCTCGGTTAAATAAGTTAGCGATGAAGCCATAGACGGACTCAAACGAAGCTGAAAAAGACGGGACAAGCACTACTCACTACTGTCAACCTTTAGTCGAAAATGTTTGCTATAAATATGCATCACCAACTGCCCCAGCATTCTACGTTTATTATGGTTAAATTACGAGGAGCAAATTATGTTTCATGCTTTTATGATCTTTTCTTTATCATGCTTCATGATATTTTTCTCTTATGGGTGTATATATAGGTTAACTATTGATACAGTAAATTTTTTGCCAGATGTTCTTCAATTCTGACGCTAGTGCGCTACAACTCCTAACAATACGAGCATTTCAGAGACATATATATACCTGCGGCTCCTCGTAAGACGTGCCGTCTTATGAGAAGCCGAAGGGTTGTTCATATATGTCTCGGAAATGTGCGTATCGGTAGGTGTCTACCTCGGAAAGGACCTGAGGGCAAGCCGGTTCACTTCCCCTTTAGGAACTCTATTGGTGGTAATTTCTCAACAAAATATTAGGAATAACTACATACACTTTTGTATAGCGTATTAGCGCTAGAATTCGGAATAAACAGCAAGACATGGAGCAAATCTTATAATTTTATTCACTTAGATATTCGGTTCTTATCAACGCGACGGCGCTGAGCTCAAGTGTCCGGCGCTCAAGTGTCCACGCCGCTCAGGTGTCAGCGCGCCGCGTGAGAGAGACGGATTCCAACCATAGAAGCCGGCACACGGCCGATCGTAATTTTTGTACCTGTACGTGAATAAATGGCTGTGTGGTAGTATAACATATACAACAGCTGGCGAGGAGCATGTGGATCACGGACGCAGAATCGACTTGCTAAAAACATCAACCCCAGATGCAAGCAAGCAAGTGTCTCTGCTCCCACTGAACAATAATGGAACTACGCGGCTTTCTTGCGCAAAAGTACAGACATGGTGGCCTTCGGCAAGATGGCGGAATACAGCAACAACGAATCCTGGCTCTCATAGACAGATGGGCTCGACGCATTTTTTATTGTAAACGGCATCCAAGAAGATGAAAGAATGAAATGTACATTCTTCTCGAATGTCGGATCCAGTACATACGCTACCCTACGCAGCTTGTTGGCATCGGCAAAGCCGAAAGGAAAGAAGTACAAGGAGCCAATGGCGAGCTTGAATAGCCACTTCAGCCGTGCCGCCTTCTGAAATAGACGAGAACTTGCAATTCAACATGCGAACTCAACTTGAAAATGAAAACGTCGCAGTGTTCATCGCTGAACTTCGACAGATGGCGGAAAACTACAGCTTCGGCACAGCTCTCAACCGCATGCTGAGTGACCGCCTTGTGTGTGGAATACGAGACAAGATCGTGCAGCAGAGGCCTTTGGTGGAGAAGAATCTCGCTTTGGAGAGTCACAGCTGACATCGCGAAAGCAGTGGCATGTCATTCCTAAAACTCAAGAACAATATCACAAAGCTTGCAACATGTGCGTTAGAGAAAAATTTCTCAAAGGTAGTAAAATAAATCCCAATAAATACAAAGCCTGTCACCTAAATAAGCACCTCATTCCGTTTGTTCCAATAGGCATTTTTTAATTGTGGATTTAAAACGGTTTTGTGGAAGGCAATATTCAGTTTCAAAGGGAAATTGATTTATCATCGTGGGAATTTGGTATTTTAGTGTTTGCTCGCCATAATTGGTGCGTGCGATTTTAACAAGCTTACGTTTCGTCAGGAAAGCATATCGGCTGCTGGGATTATCTGGACAAGAAAAGAACTCATTATGACGATGGATGTACCCAAGTAGACAGAAATTATATATTTCTTTTACTTTAAGGAGGCCATGTTTCTGAAATAGAGGTGATGTAGGTAAATCTGAAGGTCTGCCATGAAACCCCTCAGTAGCACGCAGAGCGCGTTTCCGAATTGAAATTAGTATCAGGTAATTGCTAGGCGTCGTAGTCCCCCCCCCCCCCCCCAGAGTACAATATGACAACCTTGAGTACAGGAGTGGGTAATACATGGATATATTTAACCAGGGGGGCAACAAATGAGGTATCTTATACAAACAACCGACTATTTAACTTAGCAGCATTAATTTGGTGGTGTGAAAATTCCAAGAAAGGTTCTCATTGAACCAAACAACAAGAAATTTCTGGTTTGACACTCACTTTAATTCAGTATGCTCGTAGACAACTTTGAGAGTGATACGTTCTACTGTATTAATAGGAAGAAAAATAATGTAGTTTGTCATTAATAAATTAAGACTTAGCCTATTGGTCAGTAACCAGTTACGTAGCTTTCTTAAATATGCATTTGCCGTAGCCTCAATTTGGGAGAAGGAATGGGATGAAAGAATATATTCGTATCGTCAGCGTACATGACCAGGTTAGGCGATTCGGATACGTTAGCGATATCATTTATGTATACTGTATACTGGCCATGTTTCTGAAATAGCGGTGATGTAGGTAAATCTGAAGGTCTGCAATGAAACCCACCAATAGCACGCAGAGCGCGTTTCCGAATTGAAATTAGTATAAGGTAATTGCTGGGCGTCGTAGTTCCCCCCCAAAAAAATACAGTATGGTAACCTTGAGTACAGGAGTGGGTAACACATGGATATATTTAACCAGGGGGGCCACAAATGTGATATCTTATACAAACAACCGACTGTTTAACTAAGCAGCATTAATTTGGTGGTGTGAAAATTCCATGAAAGTTTCTCATTGAACCAAACAACAAGCAATTCCTGGTTTGACACTCACTTTAATTCAGTATGCTCGTAGACAACTTTCAGTGATACGCTCTAATGTATTAATAGGACGAAAAATAATGTAGTTTGTCATTAATAAATTAAGACTTAGCCTATTGGTCAGTAACCTGTTACGTAGCTTTCTTAAATATGCATTTGCCGTAATTTGGGAGAAAGAATGGGATGAAAAAATATATTCGTATCGCCAGCGTACATGACCAGGTTAGGCGATTCGGATACGTTAGCGATATCATTTATGTATACTAAAAGCAATAATGGTCCTAATATTGATCCTTGAGGAACACTATGCTGAATAGCCAATTTCTCTGAGCGTACACCATTACCCTGAACATACTGCAATCTGTTATTTAAATAGCTCTTTAGCAAATCAGATGCAATACCACGCATGTCATAACTGTTAAGGTTTTGTAGCAGGGTGTTGTGATGAAGAGTAGGTGAGACTACAAGTCGATGGACATTCTCGGTAGTCGGTTGCAAGAGCCCAAACTTGAGTAGCAGGTACTTGCTGGCAACATTCAATCTTCTGTCAGGGCGGTTGAACACAACACATCTGGTATAAAATGTAACGGAGCTCGTAGCGTTCTTCCAGAGAAGAATACAACGAACTTTGCAAGGAATTACAGGAACCTTTGTCTGCCTGGATGATGTCCTCGTGACCGGGAACACTGATGCAGAACATCTGCAGAATCTTCGAAATGTCCTGCAAAGGATGAAAGAATCAGGTCTGAAGCTGAGACCGAAGTGCGAGTTTTTTTAAACCATCACTTGGGTGTATTTGAGTCATGAGATCAGTGCAGCTGGACCTCGCCCTGCAACGAACACAGAAGCCGGCATCGAAGCGGGGAATTAAGAGCATAAATTGGACACCTTTCTTATCAGGGAAAGTTTCTACCCAACATATTGACGCTACTAGCACCGTTGCATGCGCTTTTACAGAAGAACCCCCATGTGAGATGAACAGATGGAGAAAGAGACCGCTTTACCAATAGCAAACAAGCCATAATGGAAGCGGAAGTTCTAGCCCACTATGATCCATCAAAAGGTCTTATGCTTGCTTGTGATGCCTCACCCTACGGTGTAGGTGCAGTGCTGTCGCATCGGCAAGACGGAGGGGGGGGGATTCGCCACTGACATCTGCATCTCAGACCCTCACGACAGCAGATCGAAACTATTCACTGCTAGAGTGGAAAGCTCTTGCACTTATATTTGGTGTCACAAACCATCGAAGGGGATCTTTTGAGCAGACAAGGTAACTCCAGTCATGACTGCATCAAGAATTCAACACTGGGCTCTTTCCGGACCTTTCCGGCCTACATTGACAGCATCGAGTACCATCCGGGATGCCTCAATGGGAATGGAGATGCCATGAGCAGGCTGCCGCTGAAGACGTATCGAAGTCCTACAGAACCACGAGGGCTGATAAATTCAATCTGCAACTTACAAAATCTTACAATATCAGCAAAGAAATTGCAAGATCTCACGAACAGTGACCAGAGCCTAAGTCACGGTCTACAATGGGTAAAAGATGGTCAACCACAGTGCATGCCAGACAAGTTGGTACAACTATTCTTGAACTGGCGTGATGAAATGAGTGTGCATCTGAAATAATATTCTCTACTGAGAAACCCGCGTGAGTATGCCACGTCGTACCCGCCAGCGTATTCTTAAGCTGCTCCATGAAGCTCACCAGGGTATTGTCGTCGTGATAAGCGTGACAAGATCCCTCGTCTGGTAGTCTGACATAGATGCCGAAATAGAGTACTGCTCTCGACGCAGTCCGCAATGCCTTCGGCATTCTCCAATGCCACGTAATGCAGAATCAGTGTCTTGGCCAGAACTGCAGGAATGCAGGGATACCGTCCGACTTTGACTACGCTGGGCCATTCGAGAGGAAAATCCTTCCTGCAGTTATTAATGCACTTTGTCAGGTTCGTTACTGGGATGATTTGTTTACGCCGTAGTTATGTGGGGTATATGTGGGAACCTATGTAGCAGCTCGATACATGAGGAAGGAACGAAGATAGAGACCGAGTGAAAAAAGCACCTCTTTGCATTTTATGTGAAGGCCTAATAGGCGGAATCTGTCAAAGCGTGGAATGAGGTTGCCATTCAAGTGCAATGGGACGTGTGGTGGTATATCGACCTTATTGCGTATCTTAAATACATGCAGGAGCTACGACTTCTCAGTAGCACAGGGGAGTCTTCCGGCTCTAGCATACTCTTTCACTATGTGCACTGCGCCTTGAACAACGTCATCCGATCCTGTCAACACTCAGCTTGTTGCATCATCGGCGTACAGGCTGTGCGGCACGTTGAGAAGTTTGTCAGTGAGTGGTGGTAGTTTTGCCTTGGCTACGTTGAAAAGTATGAGTGAGAAAACCAACGCCAACTTCTGTCACAGTGTAGGTATAGTACTCGTTATGTGGCGCTGGGTGTGCGTTGTTCATCGATGAACCTGTTTGATGCCATCGTAAAGCACTCGATATGTGACACTCGGTCTGTACCACTCTTCTCTGAACCTCTTCGATAACAACTTGGTTAACTGGGTACATGCCATCGCCCACTTATCGCTTTTAAAATGACAAAAATAGACGTGAAGATTCCCCCAATGCGCGGCGTAATCAAACCTGCACTACGCGCGGACTTCGAGGCGGCCCCGCTGAATGGAGCAACTTGTGCAGTGAAAACCGCGAGAAAGGAGCCAGTCTGCACACACATTTCGAAGTTGGCAATATGGTGTGTTGCTACACTGCTTCAGTGCTAATCACATTCACGTCAACATTCACCGTGAGATGGGTTATGTCGTAATTTTTAATACGATAGGCATTTTTATGGAACATTTTCCCCATTGTGGTGTCTTAGTCGGTCTCTTGTTGTCTCTAGCCGTTTTCCCGCCAATTCATTGGGCCAGTGGATCATAGAGTAGATCATGATGTCATGGGCTGCTTTGTTCAAGGAAGTGGGTTCGAAACCAGACGTCGCATGACCTTGGGTCGCTAGGTATGCGACACCCAGCTTGTGCCGCTCTTCCATGACAAAATTATCCTTTAACATTTATGTGGTGGGCGCAATATATAACCCGTGTTATATATGTTCATGCAATCTTGTCAGGCTATATTTTAACGCACTTGCTTCACGCGCGCTTCACAGGGCAACATGAGGGAGGAGTCAGGCTGCATATGTCCGCCTCATACATGACGCGTTTCGGTGTTGGTAACACGTTGTGTCACTACATTTCCTCAATGCTAATCGCGTGTTAACATTCATCGTGAAGCGGGTTCTGCCAGAGTATTTTTACAACGTGCCATCACCAGGCTATACGTGCCTTCACGTCACTTTCTTTATATTTATTTTGAGGCGTTGCGCATAGTTCTTGTCGTTGGTTCCTACGAAATCCGTACGCATTGCAGTGATATTAGAGCGGAACGTTTCTTGGCTCATATCGAAGGCAGTTTGTGGTAGGTAGGTTCCTGTCTTTCCTCGTTTCGGGGATCTTCAATAAAAAGGAACGTAAAGTGTCCGACGGTGTGATAGAACTTTGGACTCCCAGCAAAGCAGCCCGGTGCTTTATACGTTAGGCCATGGTGACACGCATGTTCCGTACCCACGCCGAATAACTTGTTGAGATGACTAGCGTGCGCGTCATGTCACACAGCATGAGTGGGAGCCCATGCACGTGTCACTCTTCGTTTGGCCATATGCTTATCAATGCATTCCCCGTGCGCCACGAGTGGGGGCGTGCCATTTCCTCCCAGTTTTGCCTCATGGTGGCTAACGCCTTCCGAGGCTATGTTCGAATGTACCGCCCTCTCCATCGGTCCACATCGCCCAGTTCTTTCTGGTAGACTATAACTATACGAAGACTCTGTACGGCACCGCTCTTCGCGGTCAGCCCACATTACCCAGTTGTTTCCTGGTACACGATATCTTCGGAATACCAACCCAGACTGCCCAGTTCTTTCTGGTGGACTATAACAATACGAAGAAGTTGTGCGGTGCAACCTTCATGATCTGTCCAGGCCACAAGGTATCCTGAGTAAAAGACTTGCGTCGCTGAGACGCAATTACTTGCTTTGCACAATCACGTTGGTCCCTCTATAGTAACCCTTGGCAGAAACAAAGATTCTTATATAGCCAGCTGATTGCAAAATGCTCCACATAACGTCGCTTTTTAAAGTGCAGGATCTGTATAGCTTTTCTTTTTTCATTTGTTCATTTCGCTTGAAGAGAAAAGATTCGTTAGTGCTGTCAAGAGCTCAAAAAATTAAAGTATTTGAAGAAACCTCCTGATCGCATGGGATACTTAAATCCTTGTATGTTATTGGATGTTGCAGTCAACACGCATGACTAAAAGATGACATCTTTTACTTAGTCTCAGAAAATAAAGTCATTCTGTCACATATTATATATCCACTCAAATTTAGGACAGCATGTCGTTAGAAACCTCAATTATTGTCTGTGTAATTGAAACATGGTCTCTTGCGTACTGTTCAATCTGAAGCATTGATTCTTCTTTGAAGTTCCTCGTTTTTCAGCTGAAACATAGAAGTTTGCTTGAGGCAGTGCAATGAGTATTTCCTGCCCATTAAGTGTATTCCGCGAACAAAACTTATTTTGTGCATTATCGCAGCCGGCTGCAGGAGCCCCTTCTATATATAGCCGTCGTTTCCTAATAGGCGTTTCGTACGACGTTCTTAATCTTAGCTGTTGTCTTTCAGGAACAAACCCAAACGCGGAAGTCGAGGAAGAATACACCGTAATCTCCTTACTCTACGACGGTAACACAAAGCCCTCAGCAGACTTCACTTGGGTAACTTTCATCTGACTGAATTTGGTGTAGATATCTTTCTTTCTTTATTTTTTGTCTACAACTGCTCGCCTCATTTGCCCAATCCGGATCATTTCCTCGCTGTTTCCATTACTTTCACCGAAAATCTGAGGTTAGCCAGGCACGAAAGCTGGGAAAGAAATACAGATTACGACGCATTGCCAAGCGTTTAGTGCCTTTTCATGGGTGCTTTCTGTCATTTTACCTTTACGACTTTTCGGACTCCTAGAGGCTGTTATCTGTCTTTTTGATGTGCAGAAAATAAAAACAGCTCTTTAACGATTTAATCAAGTACGAAAATAGGAGACAAATTATTAGTTGCGGCAGTATGTCTTGGCTACGAAAGTGCACTAGTTTAGGCAACATTGAATGCCAAGAGAGGAATCTGGAAAACGTTGAGAAATTAAGAAAAGTACACTTATTCCGAGCAAACTCCCTTGAATAATTGAAAAGGCATTCACTATATAGCACACGATGTTTTGTTTGTGTGCTACCACGTTTTCACTACTTTTCAAGGCAAAACTGATGAGACACAGTTTGATAATTTCCATTTAAGAACAATTTGCTATAACGACATTAAACCAAGCATTCGGTGCACCGGTGACGCTTGTTTTCCTTAGGTAAGCGCGATGTATTTGGCTTCATAATCTAAGATTACAGGCAAAGCAACACGTGTCATTTTCCTGCGGTACGATTATGATTGAAGGGCTTTTATGGCGCAAGAGCCAGGGAAGGCCAAAGAGCGCCAGTTTCCTGCGGTACGAGTATTCTTACTGGCAGTACTAATACAGCTATTCTGAATGAACTTCCCGGAAAAAGACCTATTCTCGTATATATTTCGCAAGGATTCGGCCACATTAAATTTTTGGGAAAATAAGTGCTACGACAGTGCATGTCGGAGCATATATTCAAGGCGAATAGCTTCAAAAAATAGAGCTAATCACTTAACTTAGGAAAGGGGATTGGCTTGCTTCAGCTCGACATCAATCCGGCTACCACAGGAGAACATCGTAAATTATCTAAGTTGGGAGCATGTTGTCGGACAAATAATGTCTGTCTCTTTGAGAAGTTCAATAAAGGAGGCGTATCTGAGCCCATCTTGAAAGTGGAGCGTTTTGAAGCAATGTATATCGTGCCAGCAAAGACATACGTGGGAAAGAATAGCTTACAAGGGGAGCTGAATTGGACTCCTTTTTGCTCTCTGCTTCATATAAAACCGTTGCAAAAGCAGCTAACGTCTGTACAAACAACAGTGCAATGACATTTCCCATTACTCTTGTTAGCATTTATTACTGGCTTTAAAATATAGACAGACCTTCCTTAACATTCCTGTGTGCGATGGCGGGCCACAGTTCCGCGCTATGTAAGCAAAAAATTCCATTCAGGTAATTGTGCAGATTTTCTTGCTTCGAAGGCGAGCAGGGTCAGATTCAAATATATTTGGGGAATGTATTGCATAAACGCATCTGAATGCGCTCTCCAGTTCTTGTCCATACATTTGAGGAGAGAGTGGGGGGCTGCAATTCTGTGATCTTCTGAAGTGACATAGCTTAAGTTGGCCTAACACTTTGCTTTCTTTTCTCCCTGTACTATCGTATTCTTGTTTTTTTTTCACTGTTCACTTCGTTTCTGCAATGATTACAAAACTGAAATAGGAATGCATTCAAACATGTTTTGTTTCTTTTCCGTTTATTCTTAACTTTTCTCCTTTGCCGGCATCAGGTATCGGCCTCGCGTTATCGCTCATTGAAGAGCCACATTTAGACATTCTCTCAAATACGAACGGCGATCTAGGTTTCTGTTTGTAGACTGTGCTCTTCTTCTCTTGCTAGTCCCAGCGGTGTTAGGTAACAAATGCTGCGATATTTGGAACCAAATTATTTTGAAACTTCCGTGGATGCTACACCGAAACTCGCCATGGGAATGAAAAACGGCGCGCCAGATTACTCTATGGTGAAAAACAGGATACAACTTCAGCGTGTTCTGGAAATTGAAATTCGAGCTGTAGCAAACAGACGGAAACTTTTCGAGACAAATTGGCGAAACAATCAGGGAGGGTGAGTTCTTTCTTTCCTTTTTAAATGAGAAATACGCTTTTACTCTTTGAAAGCGAACATGCTAGAAGAATGGTATCGCAAACAAGAAGCTCGTAGAATCTCAATTTTATTCTTGACTTATTGGTTATCGGAGCATCGCTGGCGACAACACCTTTTTACGAATTTATGCCAGGCGTCGCGAAGCTGATAGACACGACATGCAACTGGTTTTAAAATTATATACTTCACGACGGACTGAAGAAGAAAATCCCCGGTAGAAGCTTTTCCTTTCCTCTATTACTACGTACCTTTCTTTACCTTCCTCCCTAGAGCTTGACGTGACTGGTGTTCTGACCGAGTAAACTCGACTGAACCCCGAGGTACTGCATTATTAAATTGGGTGGATACCGGAGACTGTGAAAAGCAAGGTTGAAAAGTGGTGACTTGGTGGCCATCCAGACAACAGTGCAAGACACGTGCATACAGATAGGTTTTAATATGGATTGTAGCTCGAGCTAATCCTGGCCTGCAGTGCAACGAGAAGCGTGGCTAGACCGAAACTAATCACACTATCTCATTACAATCGTTCAGGTGTCAACTGTGAGCTATAGCTTCTTGGCCTTTTTATCTGCGTTTTGCCAGTGTCTTTATTTATTTATTTCATAATACCCCTAAAGGCCCCCGAAGGGTATTACATAGGGGGAACCGATACATGAAGAAATGCGAGCTTTGCGCGTTACGGAAAAAAAAACAACTAAAGTACACAAAAGTTATACAAAATTTTTACAAAAGAAAACACAAAAGTTATACAAAAGTACGATACCTAGGAAAATACACAAGTAAAACAGTATACGAAATACATTAGTCAAGTGAAACTTAAATAGGAAATACAAAACTGCCTGAGAAAACAAATTAAGGGAATTAAATAAGCACAATGTAAAAGAAGTAAAACGAGGTGCTGCTCGAAGCTGCGTCAGTTGTCACCTTAACAAATTAATGAGACATGAAATACACTTGTACAATGTGCAATGTACAATGTGCAGAAGAGTAAGACAAATGATCAAAACAATATATACACTGAACAACGTATGATGAAACAGTACATGATGAATATTTACAAGTCACTATTGCGTAAAAGTTCCTGAAAGGTGGCGAAATCGGTTTGAGTAGCAATGTGTGATGGTAGGTTATTCCATGCAACAATTGTTCGGGGAACGAAGGAGTTGGCATAGTTAGCTGAGCGACAACAGATGCGTTTTATCTTGAAGATATGGTCTGTGCGTGGAAAGAAGGCTGTCGCTGGCTCGAAGATACGGTGAAGGTGCGGATGATGATAAAGTTTGTGCAGCAGCGACAGGCGGGCAATTCTGCGGCGATGGGATAAGTCGTCAAGCTGAGCACGAGCTTTTAGTGCTGAAATGCTAGTATATGGTGAATAATCAGAAAAAATGAAACGAGCCGCGCGGTTTTGCAATGATTCGATTTCTTGGGTGATATATGTTTGAAAAGGATCCCAGATAGCTGATGCATACTCGATTTTGGGGCGTATTAATGTGATGTATGCTAGTCTGCGTAGTTTAGCTGGAGCATGCTTAAGGTTGCGTTTGAGGAGACCTAAAAAGCGGTTAGCTGATGCCAACGTCAGGCGGATGTGATGATGCCATGTTAGATCAGACTGTAAGTGAACACCAAGGTACTTATATGAAGTTGTAAGATCAATTATGTTGTTAGATATTACGTACGAAGTTGGAATACGGTGGTTGCGCCTAGTAAATGATAATAACTTCGTTTTAGCTGTATTAAGAGTCATCAACCATGTTGAACACCATGTGTTAATAGCGTTAAGATCGGTTTGAAGAATAACTTTGTCATTGTCGCATGAAATTAATCGATATATTACGCAGTCATCGGCAAAAAGTCTGATATGGGAAGACACACAGTTAGGCAGATCATTAATATAGATTAAGGAAAAGTAAAGGGCCAAGAACGCTACCCTGCGGAACACCGGAGGTTACTTTGGTAGAAGAGGAATTACTGTTGTTAACAGACGTATATTGTACTCTGGATGAGAGGAAATCCTTAATCCATCCAATAACGGTTGGATGTATGTTAAGGTTCATTAGCTTCAGTACTAGTCTATGGTGAGCAACGCGATCGAAAGCTTTCGAAAAATCCAGGAAGATAGCATCAACTTGAAACCCTAGGTCTAGGTATGAATGTATGTCATGTAAAAAGCCGGCTAACTGTGTTTCGCATGAATAACCACGACGAAAGCCATGTTGGTAATCAACAATAATTTTGTGCTCTTCTAAGTAGTTAATGATTTTAGTATACAAGATGTGTTCAAGTAATTTACAAATAGCACTGGTTAAGGAGATGGGGCGGTAATTTAATGGGTGAGTTCGGTCTCCGGACTTAAAAATGGGTATTACTTTTGCCACCTTCCAATCGTGCGGAATAGTGTTAGTTATAAAGACTGCGAGAAGAGCGCACACAATATAGGTGATAAACTAGGTGACAAATGTTTTAAAACTTTATTATTAATGCCAGTGTGATCAGAGGCGGAAGAAACTTTAAGTTTATTTAGTAAAGAAGAAATGCCTGCTTCGCTAACAATTATTTCTGGCATTGATATGTTAATGACATTTTCAAGGGTTGGTGAAGATATGGTGTCTTCCTGTGTAAATACAGATGAAAATGCGCTATTCAATAAATCAGCACATTCCGAGTGGTGGACCATATCACCGTGCTCATCAACTAGTGTTAAATCGGGATAGCTCTTCGGGTTTATTACGCGCCAAAAACGTTGAGGATTGTTAGTGAGCATAGAATATAGCTCATGGGCAAAGAAATGTCGTTTAGATGATTTTAGCAGTGATTGATATTGCTTATCACAGGTCTTATAACGGTGCCAGGAATCTGAGTCACGGGCTTTATCAGTTTTACGATATAAACGCTTTTTCTTATTATTAAGGCGCCGAAGCTTTACGGTAAACCACGGCGCTGTCGGGGTGCAGGCTATTTTTGTTAGAGGGACGAATCGATTAATTAGTTCAGTAAGAATGGTTTTAAGTTCAGCCCAATTATGTTCGATGGTTTGAAATTGGCACCTATTCAGGAAATGTAAAGAGAAGTCAGATAGTGCGGAGTTTATGCTGTCAAAATCCGCTCTATTGTAACATCGGATGTACTTATCAGAGCAAGGACGTCTTGGAAGGGAAACTGCAAGACTACCTGTTATGATATCATGATCAGATAGCCCATCTTGATGAGTTAAGTCAAAGCACACGTCAGGATCACTGGTTAATACTAGATCTAAAATATTAGTGGATGTAGCCGAAGATCGCGTAGGACGGGTGCTAAGCTGTGTTAAAGAAAAGTCGAGACATGACTGCAGGAAACTGTGGGCCTCAGATGGGTAGGTTGCTGTTGAAAGGTTAGCCCAATTAACTTCGGGGAAATTAAAATCACCGAAAATTAGTACTAGAGATTTAGGAAAACGAACAGTAATGATTTCAAGGAGCCGTTGGAATTCACGAGAAAACGTATTGCCAATGTCAGGAGGTCGATAAAACGCACCAATGATTATAAGGCCTGCTTTATGTTTTATGGAAACCCACACGCACTCTAAAAAAGTGTCAAGGTGAATACGTGTGGCGAAAAGATTTTTTTGCACTGCCACCAAAACGCCACCACCTATACGATTTTTCCTGTCACATCGAAAGTAGTTAAATGAAGTCCAGCTTTCCAGAATGCAGGTATCGGGGACAGTATCGGTAAGCCATGTTTCAGTTAGTATCACTATCGATGCTGAACATGAGTCAATGATGGATGATAGCTGTACTGTTTTAGAAATGATACTTCTTATGTTCGTGTAAAGGAAAGGAATGTGGTGTTGGGCGTCATTCTTCCTCGATATCGGTCCAGTGGATTCATGGTTAGTGTGATCACATGACACTCGTCATTCTGTAGCTCTTTCAGACACTCGCTTCGCGCGTTTCTGATCGCTATCCCAGAGATAAACGTCATTATTAATAAACAACTTGTTGAACACGAGTCGCACACGATCGCCTTCCTTTCGTATTGTTTTGGAAAACAGCAGAAGGTTGCGGCGTTTATTTCGCACTGTTTCAGAGTAGTCACGGGAAATGCTAAAATGTTTATCTTTTAGTTTGTAACCACAGCCAAGTAGTGCATCAATTTCTTTGTCATTGGAAAACTTGACAATAATCGGTCGCTTTTTATCGTTAGAGAAACGACCTAATCTGTGTGCTCTTGCTATTGAGGAAACTTTCATACCAAGATGATTGTCGCAAAATTCCTGAACCAGGCGCTCAGAAGTTTCCCATCGTTCGTTCTGTTCAGAGTCAGAAAGCCCGTAAAATAGTAAATTGCACCTGCGGGAGCGGTTTTCTAGATCGTCAACTTTGTCTTCTATTTTGGAGATGCTCACTTCGTGGGTTGGAAAAGAGCGCGCATTAGCCTCCCCTGACATAAGCCCTGAAGTTTTCTTTCGCTCGAAATCATCAAGTTGATTCTGCATTTTAGAAAAGCGTTCTTCGCAGTTAAGTGCTACTTTCTCAGATACATTAGACAGAATATTAGTTTCAAGTTCAGAAACACGTCGACTTAGTTGGTCTAGGTCACTTTTTATGCCGATATGGACTTGTAGTACCTTATTAACAGATTCTAAAATACCTATACTATTAGAATCCAGTCTCTGAACAGTGCTGAATACAAAATCAAGCTTTTCTTCTTGTGGTTTAGTCATGGGACCCGGGTGTGCCTCTACGTCGCCCCCAAGCAGCAAAAGGCGCCATAGATGCAAGACACAATCACAAAAACACTTCATTGAATCGGTGTCTTGCTGAGTAGACAATAGCATAGCTGAGGGGGGAGGGATATACAACTACGGCGCAGAGAGAGACAGAATAGAGTTCTATACCTTCTCATTTATAGTGTCTACGGGAGCGGCAAGCAGGGCGGTTCTGCAAGCATTGGAATGGTGGTCAGTAGATTGATTTGCCTAAACTTCCTCCTTCTGGCTTTAAACGGTATCCTAACTTTGCAAGCTTATCATCTTCAAGACAGTACTGCATTGCAAATAATTAAGTAAACATTAATAAAACTGTCCGACGGCATGATTTGAACACGGTATACACAGTATGCACAGGAGACTTATATTGATACAATTACGTCAAAGATGCATGGACAAGTGTAACCACCGAGGCTATCAGTGATTATACCTGTTCGCAGAGGTTTATTGCAGTCTGAATGAAAACGAGCATAGATTTCTCTGAAATTTAGACCTATGAAAGCAGAAATAGCGCGATAAGTGAACCCATGCCACCAAAATCGCACAATTTCAAGTACTAACCATTAGTCCCATGGTGATTGAACGATCGCAGAGCCAGAGTTCCTTCTAGTAATTATTAGAGGAAACTCTGTAAGAGAAAGCACCAAGACCCAAAAATTCGTTCACGGGCTAGTTGACATATTCTTCTCGAAAACTCAGTTTATAAAGCGCAAGTGGACATGGTTTAAAGGAACACAAATTTAAGTAAACAGGCACTGACTTCCAGCTACGTTATTTTGAAGTCGTGAAACCAACTCTTCTATACGTAGGTATATGTTATCAAACAACCAATACGCATCATGGAGGATCAATCAGAAACGGCAGTTCGTAATTGCTAATATTTACCTGACTATGCTTTGTAATGCGTATACTCTTCCCACAAGTGGTGTCTCAACCTTGAGAGAGATAATGTTATCTTACATTGCTTGTCCCAATGACTAGGCGCTCTCCAACGATTTCCTAAGAATGACTGTAACACAGTATATATCAGCGACGTTTTGGAATACGAAAAAAAGTGCTGCTCCTCACATTGGTTGCGCCACGTGCCGCGATCTACGATATCGTGGTGTACGCGATTCAAGCCGGATAAGGGGCATATGAAAAGCACTCCTTTCACGTATTTGGCGTATATGAAAAGCAAGACTTCAAGCTGAAATCTCAGGCTGTAGGAGTGCCATATCTTTCCTCGTGCGTCCTATCATGCGTCATCCAGGCACACGCGCATGACGACATGAGAGCTCGACGCCATAAGCCGCTTTCAGGCTTAACTCGACTTCGGTTGAGCGAATAAGGCACCCCTCCCGTTCAACTGGGTCAAGCAGATCCTACAGCGAAACACCCGTATTGAATAGATGCCCTGCTCTATCGGGCATCGACCGGTGCTGTGTACGTAGGGCCATTCAAGGGAATTATTATTGCGAGTTTGCGCACTTCGGAGCGAAGGGCTCATTAAGGATCATTTACACTTCTGAACTATGTTTAATGTGATCTTAGCATCTGAAATGCTGACCATTAAATATTCGTCGCCCTCAGAAAACCTCAGAAACAATTCTTTTCTCCATGCTTGTGGGGTAAATTATGTCTGGTGTTAGTAGTTACAGAAAAGCTCAAAGTTATTTTACGCAGGACAAAAGGCGTGAACTGAATGGGAATATGCGATAATTTAAATAAGAAGCAATTTCAGGCGTCAGAAGTAGCTTTCTTTGAAGCGTTCTACCCTGATCAAAAGTATCCAGTGTGCTAATGAACCTAACTATGGCAACGAACTCCTTAGTTGCAAATTGTACGGCTCAGGTTTATATTGAAAAATTGGACGGAAATCAGCACGTAGCCCAAAATAACTGGTGTGAAGTTATGTGTTGAAATTCCTTCATTACCCAAGCGTCACCGCTTGTGACTAAGACGTGAAATAATTTAATTATTTAATCAGTGAATGCTTACTGCATTTTTTCTTTCTCGTTCCCTTTTTTATTACGGGTGAAGTCTTCCCTCGCAGATAATTCTTCTGTATTAACTTTATTCGAGTAAATTCTATAAACTTCTTTTTTAGGTGTGCGAAATATAATATTAAAGAAGAACACTGCATTCGAACCTTTTATGCCGCGAAAGAACGCGTTTTCGTCTCTGTCTATGAATGTAACTTGAAACTGACAACGGAAGCTTCGAGTGCACTCGTGCAAATTAACTTAATTGTGAGTCTGAATTAAGAATAAATTCAGTTGTTTAGCAGAACCTGTGGCCCAAATACTTTTGCTCACGGGTGCGCGTTACACGTTTTGTCGCAAGACGCTCACTTTTAAGGCTGTTGGCTTCTGAGAAGACTGTGACCGAAAATATTCAGCATTGTTTGAAATGACATCTATATAGCACTTTCGTTGCAAAAGTCTATTATCTTCGTGTGGTCGACTATAGGAAATATGACAGCTAGATTTCTAGCTCTTTACTTCCTACTTCATTTCAATGTCACCATTAGTGTTTACTGAGTAAACCAAGACGTTCTGTGAAATCATCTGTCATATATGCAAGTGTTTTTATATTCTATCAAGAATGACAAGCCACCACCATCGAACCAGTCACATACTAGCTCGCTATCATATATTTTCAGAACACATGGTCTTGTACTGCATGCGTGTTCAAGATTTAGACCTAATGTACTATAGAAGTATATTAGGTATATACCTAGTATACTACACAAGTTGTTTACAACTATTTTCGAACAGATTTGATCGCGGTTGCTGCATTCGTCATGTCCTTTCAATAAGTATTAGACGTATTTGAAGGATAGAATCTTCGCCTATCAGTCATTTACAGATGAAACATTCTTAAGTTACAAATGAAAAGTCGTAAGAGATTGATCCCAATTTGAAAACCTAAAGCATATTGCTAGTGTGGTGCTAACATAGTAGCGACTGCGTTTCTAGGGAGCGTGTTGCGGGCCTGACTGATTCATGATGATCGGCAGTCACAGCAACGCAAGGAGCAGCAGATATCATTTTCTTGCCTTCATCACCATATTGAACTAATAAGTAAATACGTCAAGGAGTGAATTCATTCTTTCGCTTATTTGCTTTATTGTTACGATTTTTTGTGGTATTCTGCCTAATTAAATTCCCTATTACCGTTCCATTGAAGCCCACTCGCCTCTACAATGCATTCGGTTTTGAGGGTATTTGGAATAAATAAATAAATAAATAAATAAATAAATAAATATTACAATTAGTTTAGTGGGATTGTCCCATCTCCTCCGACCTCTTACCCCGAATTTCCGTCTCCCCACTTTAGACACATATTCACGTTGCCCGTATGAAAACTTTTTGCGTTATTTTCGCTATCAGCTTCTTGCTATTCATATAAGCGCCATCGTTTTTTACTTTACCGGCGTGCAGTACTTCGACTTATATATTGTCACTTCTTTTCTTTAAAAGTGCACTCATGCTAATTTATAGAAAGTTATCGGGAAGCTCCACTGTGGACAAAGAAATTCACCAGACACATTGCAATTACTTCTCGCAGAATTTACTTTGCGTTTCTTCTCTTCAATATGCCGTCCATGAGAACGTGGACAAGTCCAGTGAATTTCCGCATTCAATGCTATTGCATACTAGTTTGGGCGATGCGATGTGCGCCGTCTCGTATTATGACGCAACCTTAAAAGCCCCCAAAATACGCAATTTTGTTTCCACTCGCATTTTTTCTATTTGCCTCGCTTCTTCAACCAGATGATTGCCCAAACAGCGCACGCAATAACCAAACTGCCAAGAAACCGCAAGAAAGACAGGCGTTAGAATGAGCAAACTAACAGCATCTATACAATACACTGAAAATAGAGGAAAGGAAACGATTCGCACAGACACTGCAACCATGGCGACGCGTCAGGGCTGCAGCGATATCGTTCACACACTAATGTTAAAGCAAAGGCATTGAAATATGGTTTTAAGGTATTTTTCTCCTTGGTCAGTCCGTGCGCATAAAAGAAGAAAGAAAAGCAGAATATGATCGAGGTTCTTTTTCGCCATCCTAAGCTGCTATAACTCTAGGAGTCAGTCTGAATTGACTATATGCTCCAGTGATTCAGTGGTAGCTCCTTTGTCACGAGTTTCTCGCGAGCTCTTTTTTCACAACATCTGGAGTGACCATTTGTCTCCATTCGAAACTTCTTCCGCACCATATATCCTAATTTGCAGTTTCTGGGCAATTCTAAAGCAGCGAATGCACGACTGAATGCCATATTCGTTCGGCAGTTACGTGTGAAGCGCATCTTGAATTTTAATGTTGCTGTATGGCGTGGCGCGCTTGATGGTTACAATACAGCGAGCTAGTTGTGGCCTCTCTATCCCGTATCTCGAATCTTTTTTTATCACAGTAAACGCGAGTCGTATTCATACACCATAACCTAACGTTATTCTCATAATGCCGATCTAGGAAGTTAACAGGCGAAGACATATTGCCCTCAGCACCAGATGCTTTTTACACAGGATAGGTACACTGCCAGTTTCGTAATGATATTCGTGAAATGCATGAGCAGGGCGTTTAATTCCGGCATTGTAGGAAGAATACCTCGTTGTTATGCTATACAATTTAGTCCAAACACTGTAAATTTTTTCGGAGTCATAGAATCCATTAAACGTCTGACCAATGAAGCGGATCGAATTTTACTACGCAATTAACCGTGTAATGCCCAAACACGCTAGCAATAGTTATAACAACATGTTCACTTACAACTCTAATAGGAGAGAGTATACAGGGAGAATAAAATGCTTAAATGATTGGCTCTAGCCCTATTTGGGGACGTACATGAGTGGGAGGGAGCTAAGTGTGACCCACTATGTTAGTTTCTCACGCATTGTTCCACAGAAGGTTTATATGTATGAATCTTTGACAATAGCCCGTGCTCGGACGCAGTCTTCAAGCGATGTCACCTGCTTTAGCGAGAACACTTTCCGGAAGTACTCGAGCATTTCGCATTCCCACACGAGGTGACGAACATTTGCAGCAATTTACCTTCAAGCACGCATAGCATTTCCCTTGCGGAGGCGATTGCGGGTGGTCAGGGTCGTAGAGTTGCAGTCGCCACTGTCATAAGGCGATGATGTCATAATGGCGCAAACGGCGCAAAAACGGGACAAAATATTTAGAAGAACGGACAACACAGGCTTTTGCCTTTCGCTCTGTTTGCCGTATTTTGCCGTCAAAGCCACAATCCCGGCTAACAATCACTTTGTGAAGTCGTCGTCTTTCATGGTGTACGGTGTTCTCGCTTTGGTTATACGGAGTTGTGGCCGTTGAGTCTTGAAAGAGGATCTCCTGGATTAGGGATTGCAGCCATGAGGTTTTATCTTCGGTCTTCTTGGAGACACCGTCGTTCCACTTTAGCGCCTTGCTGTACTACATCCGGGAACAAGTCAATGGTTTCAGAGCTATGATTGAGTCGTGCCTCGCTCGCCAGCTCATGGGCACGCTCGTTTGTGGGGTTTTGAACATGACCTTGCACCCACTTGATGGTAGCCATATGACCTAGCTCTATCTCTAAATATGAGCCCCTGTGCATTCTTGAAGCGGTAGGTGGTGGTATTGGGCCATTAAGGTGCCTTTAGGTCAAGCAGTACCATGGTTCTCTGGGAATATAGGGTAATAATTCTGGTCTGCGCAGGCTTTTCCATGCTGTCGATGATTGACTGAACGAAATGAGTATGATCCAAAATAACGTAGCGTCCCACTTATGTCATCCCTTGTTGAAATTTTCAATCCGTCGTGCGGGTGCAGTATGTTCGTGCATTCCACGACCACCGCCGTTGAGGTACAGGGGTGTCAAGAACCGCCAAAGTACACGCGGTATCCCTGATCTGCATTTGAGGGCACCTGTGCGATGACGCTGGTGCACGTTCATTCATGGGTTCCTCTTACCTGGCAAGGATTTCATGTCCACTAGAAGCACTACGATCTCATCCACTACGAGCTCGCCTTCCCAGGGTGGGAAGTGAGGGGGCAGGCGCTTCAGCTCCCGACACTTCACGTAGCCGTTGTTATCGAGCAGCAGGAACTGACCTTGGATGGTTAATGTAGGGCGTTTCTGTGTACCTATTGCTCGGCTTTTATTGTCGCTTCGGGAGTTCGCATACCCGCGTAGCGATACAGCTCTTCCACCTTTGTATGTCGGATAAGACCAGCGACTACGCGCAGTGCCACCTAAACAGTACGTACATTGATTCGAGTACGTTGTTCGCTTCCTTGTGAAACCGACGCGCGAGGCACCATAGCTTGCCTGCACTACAAGGGCGGCCTGTACCGGGATGCCCCTGACTTTAATAGTGCCCTCATTAATAGTCATCACAAATATTTGTTTCATACATTTGTGATGAGGTGGAGGAGTTTATGGCACTAATTTGGCTGAAGCTAGAGTAGCATTACCTTTGCCACTCCTTTTTCACTTGCAGGAACCCTTGCAGAACCCTTCAGTATTAAGATCCAGCCTTTCTCAGCTGAGCTTTCCGCCACTCATACCGAGTTTTACATCGGCTCTCTTCCTTGGCGTTTTCCTTATGAATGTGAATTTTGTGTTGTCTGTGAACACTGCATTCCCACGGGAGCGAGAGCCGGCTCGGAAACCGTTAACGGTTCCTGGAGCTTTCGAACAGGCCGAATTGTGGTGCGGTAATTCTTTCGCCAACTAGGTAGAACCGAAATGTAAAGTAAGCTAGCGGGGAAAAATAATGAAATTTAACTATAGATCAACATTGATTAGTACAGTCAGCGTGGATTAGTTGTTTGCATGCACTATCACAATTGAACGCTCGCTCCAGCGTTTCAAGAACGTTGGTATAGGCTATCCGTTGTTCCTCACGCTCAATTCAGGATGTGGAAATATCAAAGTCAACGTAGCATGCGTTGGGAATTACAAAGTTGGACATTACAAAACGAGAGGAAAGCTTCAGTCCAGAGTTAAATACTCTACCAGAGGACTTGCGTTTTTAATGCTTCGAAGAAGGCAACTCCAAAGCATTGTTTAGTAACAGGCATCTTCCAATGATTCACATTGCTGTCCCAAGTCACCCTTTCGGCAAGAATACGTGGCTTCGTCAAGCCATGGAACCTCCCCCCCCCCTCCTTTTGAAAAGAAGCACGAACCAGCAGTGCTTTAAAGAAAGTGTTCTCTCCTATATAATTCGCGAATGCAGAGATGTTCCAGCATGCAAACGCGGAAAGAAAAGGCGTATCACGAAAGCTTAATAATGACTGCAATTTAAGCCACGAAGGAGGGATCGCTAAGCAAACAGGGCGGCTGCCCCTTAAGCTCGCAAATGAAAATTTCATTCGAGCTATGAAGTTTTTTTTTTTTTTTTTTTAAGGTAGACGGACACTCGCAAGTATCGCTGAGGACGGATTTGCTCTTCCTGGCGGCACTGATTAGACATGAACGTCTGAGAAAACTTGGATAACAGCGCTTGTTATGCTTAATTTGCCTTCATCAAAAATAGGATACTTAAGGCTGACTTGAACCACTTGCAAGAAATTGCTGGCAGTACATGGGGCTAAATATTATTTATACCTTCTTACGCGTCTAAGACTATTAAGTGGACGAAATTAATTTCCCGTTCTACGTTAAAGGGGACACTTGAGGAAGACACTGTCGCGCTAGACTGAGAAAACGAGGCATTCATAATAATGATTTTGTCATTCGTAGCGAGAACAGACGCTTTTGTGAGCGATAAATGAAAAATGAGAAATTGGATTGGCACTACTTATTGTGAAATATGTTACCTCTCATAAAACATCAGCACTGGCTTATTCACAGAAAACGGCACAGTGGGAAGAGTTACCTGAAGATTGTGTCAGCTCGTCTATTTGGCGCGGGCGATCCAACTTGAGCAAAAGCAGCGGCGCCTGTGGGGACAATTTTCTACCCAAAAAAAATCCTATATTGCTACACAGGACACAATGCTACCGTTCTGCACGAATAATTTACAATTCCAGCTCAGGCTACAGTACTTCTTCGTATCCTAAAATTGGCTCGATCGTCTCACGCAACAATGCAAGGGGTATGATCGCCACCTGGATAAACGGAGACCTCACCATGGCCCCATTATTGAAAGGCAAAGGGAAAGTATTACACCGACCATTAGATCATTTTTTTTTATATTTACGTGCCAAAGCTGCACCATGACTATTATGTACACCGGAGTCGGATTAATTTCCACTACTTTGGGCCCTCGAGCTCGGTAGCGCGAGGCTATAGCCGCTGGGCTACCGCACCGCGTATACACTACCCCACTTTATACAAAATCGCATGCGCATAATTCACGCTTAACTAAATACCTCTTTTAAATTGCCAGTACTCTTTTCAATTACGGATAAACAGTGCGCTCGATCACCACTTCCCCAAGGTCTTCAGTAGCCGTTTCGACCTATACATGTATAGCGTTACGTGCATCGTAGTATGCCAGAAAAACGTATATGGACGGCAGTGTACGGCGTCGAAAGGCCTCACAGAAGCTACAGTGGTAGACCAGATGGAAACATAAGCAAAAATCCATAAAGAAACGCTGCTTTCTCTACCGAAACAACACAGACTGCTGCCGCGAATCAATGACTGCGCAAGGTAGCTCCATTGAAATGTATTCCTTCGCATAACCTAGCAGCACTAGTCATAAAACTCAACCACTGCAAACAGAGGCAGTGCTCAAGATAGGTCTTCACTTTAACGCCACTCTACACTGCGGTTCGCGTTATCGGGGAGAGGCTGAAATTCGTAGCTCTTGGTTCTGTCAAATGCGTGAATCGGGAAATAATATTTCAAGTATGTACACTTCTACAACGGAATATACAGGACGGATTGTGACCACAGCGGAATTTTGGAGCGAATTGTTGCGTGTGGTGTGTGTAAGCCATGCGGTATGTGTACGGTTCAAGTATGTTGGGGCTTGGTGGCGAGCATCGAGGCCACGAAAATAGCCTTGTCAGCTTGTAAACGGGCTCGCCCAACTCAGCCGAAGAGAACGAGTAACAGCGCTGGACAACGGGACGTGACTGAGACAGACGAAGCGCTATCGTCTGTCTCAGTCACGTCACGTTGTCCAGCGCTGTTACTCGTTTTCTTCAAACATGTACCAACCAGCCCAAGTTAGCACGATATTGCAACTCAGACGACTATATCCGTGTTGGCAGACACAGCGGTGTCTTAAATATCTAAAGGCAGTTAGATAGTACTTTTCTGCACCCTCCACTTGATGTTTTCGCATTTTGCTCCTTTCGCAATAATTCACATGTTTTATTTAAATCACAACATTCGTTTAATATTCCTGTGATCACCATTTTGTGGTCAAGGAAAGTTAAACCGCGTTATGCAACTGCTTCTTTTTTTTTTTGTTTTAGTGGACACTGTAATGAGGCACGAACGCGTAGGATGACATTGCGGGATTGCAGTGCGCGCCGATAAAACAGCAGGACGTAGCGCCGAACCTATGCCATGATAGACGACGCCCACACAGTGCGGACGACATAATGGCTTTCTTGTATGATTGTTGACTCTTGTTCTTATATAACAGAAAAGCTAAAAAAGCCACAGTTGAGCGTCGCTTTGTTAGTTTTGGTGTCTGGACGCTCGCTTTGCTTTCATTACAGTATACCACAAGCCCAGCAATCTGTCACTTAGAGAGCCCGTATTTCCGAAAGCTCACAGGGAAAGCGAAGCGGCACATCCTCAGACGCCCGACGGGACGTGCTGGTCTTATATGCTGTTGCTGCAGCGCCCTCGTCATCTTCTAAAGTACTATTGGCGTAGTGCCTGCGAGTGACCCTTGAGTAATGTCTGGCATTATCTCTCTGGTTACGGACGCAGGCCATTTTCCGCTCTTTGACTCCGCAATTCTCGCTTACACATAAGTGCATTTCAAGTCGCAAAACGATAAAGAAGTTGACTTGCTAGCAACTTCGCCTTCTGATGCGTCAACTTTTTTTAATATCCCCCTTTTTTTCTTTTATATAACGACGGGTTATCTGAGCTTTCAATGAGAACTAATAGCCACCATGCAGTCAGAATGAAACCACCGTGGTTGCTTTAGTAGCTTTTGTGTTGCCTTGGTAAGCACGAGCTCACGGCATAAAATCCAGGCCACGAGGCCGCATTTCGATGAGGACGAAATGCAGAAAACAGGCGTGTATTTAGATTAAGGTGCACGTTAAAGAACCCCAGGTGATAAAAATTAATCTGAAGCCCCCAATTATCGCGTCCCTCACAATTAGATCGTTAATTTGGCACGTATAACCTCACATTGTAATTTTTAGTCATAACGAACGCGACCAACTTCACTCAAGGCAAAATTTACACTCTGACCTTTCTCATTCCTACAAAGTCCAGCTGGTTGTTGGACCTTATAGAATATTGTAGATCGCAAAACCTATAGGTACGAGTGGGGATAAAAAAAAGCAAGAACGAACTGGTTCGATAGAACCTTTCATAATTACATTGCTGTGTTCTGCCATTAGGTAGTTGTAGATGGACACTTCACAAGTCAGTAGCCAAGGCGACATCACCATATAATATGGTACTAGTTTGTGGTGTCAGTTATGTTAACAGTCGTCGCGCTACTCTTGCGAAATCGTGGCATCTGTTCGTAACGAACAGCGAATACCCTTGATGTGTTGGTTTCTCTTTGGGAAAACTACCAAAGAAACACTTGAAATGCTTCGAACGCCGTTTATGGAGGGGGCACTGAGCCGTGTGCAAGTTTTTGAGTCGTTCGGGGTGTTATCAACAGGGGAAACAGCGTTAAAGTCCAAGCTCAGTCTGGCTGTCCTTCCACCAGTCGCACCAATAGGAGACCGTCGAAAAGGTTTGACGAAAGAATAAGGAGAGTCATCATCACACAAATGACAACATTTCAGAAGCTGCGGGCATTCCTTGGAGCTCACGGGAGTTGTATACGAGAGTGGAAATAGGCATGAGACGATTTGCCAGGATGTTTGCTTCGGGCCTGCTCACAGAGGTCAAAAAGCAAGACACACACATTGTTTGACTTTGTTCCAGGATCTCGAATAATCACGCCGGAAGTGGCGCACACCTTCTATCAAAGGTCTTCACAGGTGAAGTAAGCTGATGCGATGGGTATGACTCCGAAATCAAGCAAATTTCGAGCCAGTTGGAGACATCTTATTCATTACTACTAAAAAAAAAATGCGACGAGTGCACTTGCGTAAAGACGATCATCTTCGTTTCACGTGCCAATGACCAATTTCACTCCGAATTATTAGGCTGATTAAGAAACAATATGACGGGGAAACGTTTCAAATTGTGGAGTGCGGGTGTCGGGTAGCTCCATCACGATGGCACCGGAGCTCTATCTGTTTTTAATGCCTATTAGGTATGGGCCGGCGTTGCCCACACATCTGTTCTTTGGGCCGACTACTCTGTCAGTATTTTCTTTATTATTAACGAAAAAATTTCAATTAATGATGGGGATTTATCAATGTACACGAGGTGAAGGCAACTTTGCAGACAGCGCTCAACAGCATTAAGCTAGAAAATGTCAAGAGTTACTTCGTACAGCGGGAGAAAAACTTATACAGGTGCATTCACTCCGCCAGCAGTTATTTAGAAGGGAAGTAAGTCCTTTTTGTCGTAAATAGAAGTCTCTTTTTTTTACAGCTTGCTTTACATGAGGGGGGGGGGGGGGGTTATCCTCCACCGTAGTAAGTGGCCATCGATAAAAAAGCACGTCGTCTTTTGGCTAAGTGGGGAGATTCCTGGTGAAACAATTCATGGAGTGGTTTTGACAGGTCTGAAAAATCAGAAGAAACAAAGATTATCTTATCATGAAGAAGGGGGTTGGACATTGGTGTTTTAGGCGGAAAAGTCTTACTACTTATTCTTTTAGAAATGGGTACCTCGCGCCATCAACGTTATGCATTCCAAATCGGGCTGCCGGAGACAAACACGCTTGTTTCACATGTACTTTTCGAGGTTCCAATGGCTTCGACCCTTTGACATAAAACTAAAATTTTAACTTAGTATATACTATTTAAAAGGATGGGATGTCTCAGCTGAATCATTTGCCCGCATTTCACACCAACATTTGTAAGAATCTGTAATTGCCGGTCAGTGGAGACTTTAAGGTATCAACATTTGGTTTGACAAACTGTGGGGCAGCGGGAATTCAGAATTTGCTGAGTGGTAGTATCTGTGATTGCACGAAAACTCTGTTTTAGAGAAGAAAATAGCGGTCGGGAGTGGGAGGGGAGAGTTGAGACCATATAACTACACCTGTATTCCAGCAAATATTTGCCAGAGTTAAAGATAACGTGCTATTTCGAATATACAAGATGTCATGTTCTAGCAGTAGCCCTTCAGCTTCTCTGATCCTGGTTAGGGATACGACATGAGACTTAAAATTATCAAACACATGCAGCAGATAGAAATCCTGTAGGAACATCTGGTGTAGACAATGCAGCCTTATTCTACCAGCAATGTTGCTGATATATACAATGTCTTAACATTGAAAAAATCGGCAACATGCGCATCTATTGTTTTTAATTCTGCAGACGACTGCTTCATTTTATGTGCACGTAAATTGGTGGTTGAAATTCTGCCTTCTTGAATTCTTAACAAAATAGTATGCTCGCTAGCAATAACTAAGGTGATTGCTTCATCCTTAACGAGAAAAACACTAAATTTTTACTGAAACATACACTAGGTGACGTATCTCGCTATTCCTGCGTCTCAGTCATTATGACTCTAGCTCGGACGTGTTATATGGTTCATTTATGTGCCTGCGTTGTGCATTGTAAACAACTAAGTCTCCCACGACGTGCTAACAGCGATTCCGGCTCAATTAAAATAACGAGTCATCAAATAGTTGTGTCTTAGTCTTTGATGCTAGGGTGTAACGCCGCTAACTACAGACTTGACTTCGAACCTCAAAATTTCTGACTGCACTGTGCTGTAAAATTGAGTTATTGAACTTATGCCACACTTGATATATCAGTGGCGTTATAGGGTTTGTGGTCTAGTGCTTGTGTGACCTCGTAAATGGATGTGTCACCTCATAGTCGTGGATGGACCGCGCACAAATTTGCGATTAAACATATCTTTAATTTGAGATGCTACATGCGTCGCCATTTGCTCGCTACAGAGCAGCTAATTTATGAAGACCAGTGCTGAGAACATACACAGAACCGCATCACTCCCCGCTACAAACGCGCACAGTACGCGTGCATATAAAATCAAACTCGGCGGCAGCGTGACGTCTAGCGGCTGTCGCCCTGGATACCTTGGCAGACAAAATATTGTTCTAGCAGCAGGCCCAGATTCGTGAATTTTTCAAGCAGCGTCGTAAAAGCCAGCTTGGCGATTTCATTTTTATAAAGCTTGGTGTTCCCGCCCCTCCGATTCCCCTGTGCCTCCCTCCCCCCCCTCCCCCCCACCCTCCTTCTCCACCTCTTCGCCAAGGGCACACCAGAATGCATGCATGCTCCCGCAGAATAAGGCTTTCTTTATGTATATACCCGGAAATATTCAACACAGCTGCCCTGTTTCAAATGGCGCTTCATGCCAGACTGAACCACTTGTGTACCGCACAAGAAGCGCGTTCTGGCTAAGCGAGAAAGGCCACTCGTTTTTTGCCTTGTTTTCAGTTCTATTGCTGCTGGCTGATTGTTGGGATTATCCGGCCACTATATGGTGAGCGTCTGGCACAAAAAGTGACTCTCTTCGGGATGGGCCCGTACGCTATGGGGAATCGCTTTTAGGGGAATGCAATGCGTCGTTAAACAGGCATACATTGCATAACATATATTTACATGTAAGGTAATGTGGACATCTATTGGTATTATTACGAAAATTCACTTTCGCCTAATATTTTAATATGTTACGCAAACACAGAGAACAAATAGCTTAATAAACAAGCACCATGCGTAAAGGACCATCTACAAAGGAGGACCTAACTTGCTCTACGAAACTATGCATTGCACGATTTCAAGTGGTAGTAGAATCGATAGCCATAATGTGCTTTGATATATCAGTTATTGTTACACATTATAGTTTTGCTATTAAAACACTAACTCATTATGAAACTGCCCTGAGAACAATTCCTAATGGATGGCAGAGCATTGTGTATCATCGCGATTAATATAATGTCATCATTATTAAACTCCTAAGGCTGATGCAGTGTAATGGCTTAGGACCGCTTGATTTAGCAATATGTTTTGTCATCAAAACAAAATCCCGCGTCGCTCCAAATTTCCTCATCTTGTCTATGAAATGAAATTCTCGGCCGTTCTCCACTGGGCTTTCCCTCCTCATTGGTAATCAGACGGTTACTCGCAACGATCACCGCTTACTTATTCAATGAATTGCCTAAGCTGTTCCCAAACGGCATTGTTCATCTTGAGTTTTAAGCTCATCACTTCTTCTTACAACGATGTCTGCCAAAGTAGTGCTCACTTTGAAGCTTTACAGTGAAGCTGTTTATCTCCATCTCTAGCTCCGGTTTGCATCTCCCGCATTCGTTTCCAGGGGGTACCCTGGCCGGCTTACGACCGTATCACGGCGCGTGGAAAGGAATGCGTGGACCGATCCCGGAGATAGTACAGTACCGGGATGACACGCGGCGGAGGTGAAGCAGGCTTCAAGTGCCCCGCCAACACGCAAAAATAAGTTTAACCCCACAAAACCTAACGTATCATTCTTGATACGCCGAATTCAGTGTCTGAGAGCTTCGATTTAGTGCTGTAAAACCAACATACAGCCCATACCAGCGTTTACTTTTTAATATTCTTGAGGGAGCGCTCAGTTGTGAATTGTTCAACAAATGAATCACTAATAAAGTAATTACCATACTCATTAACTGTTACTCAATTATCATTTCGATGTTTCCTTCATACCAGTATACTCGCCATGGCCAGAAATACGTGTGAGCAAATGGTTTTAATTTTCTTTGACGTACGGAATGCTGTCCGGTCTTTGTGCAATGAATATCTTTATATCTTAGGTCCAAATAGAGGCACATAAATTCGGCGTTGTAAGAGCGTGTGTTTCTATTTATATCTGTCGCGGCCGCCTTTTAGCACGCTGTATTGACGCCAAGCGTAGTTTCCACCTTCCATACGTAGCTTTCGAACTTCTTATAACATACTTCCTTGATTCGGGTCACGGTGGCAGCGGGTCCGTACGGCAGAGGAAGTAGACGTCGCTACACACATACAAAAAAAAAGCTGTAATAGGCAATTCAGCCACAACCGCTGCAGCAGCTGTGCCGGCAGCTCCGATGCGTCTGACGTTACAACCACAGAAGCGCATGGTCATGTGCACAGGCGCCGCGACACACTCTTCCTTGCCCCTCTCATTATTCGTCAAACAGGGTCCGTCGGCCGGTGGACCGACCCTTGAAGAAAGGTCGGCCCACCAATATATATATATATATATATATATATATATATATATATTGGTGGGCCGACCTTTCTTCAAGGGTCGGTCCACCGGCCGACGGACCCTGTTTGACGAATAATGAGAGGGGCAAGGAAGAGTGTGTCGCGGCGCCTGTGCACATGACCATGCGCTTCTGTGGTTGTAACGTCAGACGCATCGGAGCTGCCGGCACAGCTGCTGCAGCGGTTGTGGCTGAATTGCCTATTACAGCTTTTTTTTTGTATGTGTGTAGCGACGTCTACTTCCTCTGCCGTACGGACCCGCTGCCACCGTGACCCGAATCAAGGAAGTATGTTATAAGAAGTTCGAAAGCTACGTATGGAAGGTGGAAACTACGCTTGGCGTCAATACAGCGTGCTAAAAGGCGGCCGCGACAGATATAAACAATTAAAAATCTTAAATGTGTCAAAATTCAGCTGCTTACTAGGACGTGCCAACGGCCGAAAGCGTCAAGCGCTGTGATACGCCTCACCCTGCAGGTTCTAGGCGATTTAGAGACTGGTCGCGTCGACCGCCCAAAAAATTTCGCACGAACAAAAGACGAAAAGATAAAGGTGTACAGAAACACTGCTCACTATAGTGCGTCTTTAGCCTGCCCGGAAGTTCGCTCGCAGCACTGATCAAGTGACTGTGTTAGGAAGAACAATGATGCCGGAAGTGGCTTTCTACCAGAAATGAGCTTCGCCCAATGAGATTCATCGGCCGCGTCAAAGAAAATAAAATAGATATCCAGGGACCTTAGTTGCGGCAGATACAAAGGAGGTGCGGGGACCACGGCGGCACCTGTGTCGGCACAGTGCGGTGCCGTATAAAAAAAAAGAACTATGATTTCATATCGTATGTGCAGCCTAAAGAGCTTCGCTGGTAATCCGTCCCGCTACTATTGTTATGGCCCGACGAACTTTCTTGTTATCAGCAAACATTTCTTATCATACATGGTTGTACAGGAACAGTGAATACGCATAATACCTCGATTTTAACAAAGAAAAGCCTGGCAACTTGAAAATAAAAAAAAAGAGGCACAGCACGTGTACAAGGACGACGGGCAGGCATGAAGATTTGAATTACACAAAGTTAGGGCGTCCTCGTGGAAATGTACGCAGGACATGGAACAGGAAAATGAATGCGCTTGCAGACGCTCCGATGGAATAAGGAACGATGCACTGAGCGAACGAGCTTTGGGCGCTGCAGAAGCGCGTTCAGGCGGAGGACACTAGAGCCACTGCCGCGACAGCCCACAGGCCCGGCAGTGATATCCACGTCCAGTAGGGGGCGCCGAGCGCTTGCGTACGACTCCGGTGGGAGATACGGCCATCCAGCATGGGCATGATGGGTGAGCGCTTCTTCAGGTACTGGCGCATTATGATGTCGTCGGTTATGTCTGCGTCAAGGAACATAATGAAGTTAAAGGAAATCAGAGCGTCGAATACACTGGTTCATGTAGAACTTTGAAACTATACACTACTGTGAACGATATGACTGAATCTGCTTCTGTCAAATACATATGGGATACTCTGTATTAAATGTGTGTTTGTGAGAGAGAGGGATAGAGAGAAGACGAGAAACTGTGCGTGATTACAACCTCGTGAGGCGAGTCGACAATCAAGAAGGGGGAATTATAGATTGGAAAATAAGAAAGGAAAGGGAAAGGAAAAGCGGACGAACACACAACAGGCCGCCGGTGAGATCTGAACCCATAATGCGAAGGTTGTCATGTCTAATCCCACGGAGGGCATGGTCTATATATATATATATATATATATATGTTCACAGGTGCACTTGTTTATCTTTTTCGAGTGACCGCTTTCCACCGGATAATAAATATTAAACGTTATCGTTCAGCGCAGGACGCCCCTCCATGTATTGGTAGTTTCTCGAATGTTATCGATGGTTCTATTCGTTGTCTGTTGTCACTGAAGCTTTTGTAATATAATTTTATGAGAGGCGCGATTTGCGTAGTACTTTCCAGAAGACACGTGGGCCCCAGCGATGAATCTGGAACATTCCATGACTCGTTTATGAAAGCTGTCGCGCTTGACCTGCTGATCAGACTTCCAACAATAACCAACCGTAATCGCCGCTATCGCTGTGCTTTGAGTGCAACTTGCACAGCGCCCCCAAAGAAAGTTCGTTTCGTCAATCACAGTTTTGCCGCTGTATTATTCACCTTCAAATAATATATATTTATATATAATATTATATAACAATATATATACAGTCATCTTTGTCTTAGTGTTCTTAGATCTTAAAGGCTTCAATGAAAGGACGCATGAAACGAATACATTAATTTTTCCGGTGTTTCGGCCGCGCTACGATTTCCTGATGAAGGCTGGACCCCGGCCGAAACGTGGGAAAGAAATTATGTAACTAATACATGATTCATTGCAGACTACATATATGAAAATTTTTATATTAGTAACACAAAAGGAGCAAGACACATGCATATTATATCCTTATCTCGTAAAGACATGTACTATGAGTTGTACGGGCGACAGCAATCTAGTTTTCAAAGATCTAAAAATCATTTGAAACTACGTATTTCTTAAAGCCACCCATGACATGCTAATCGACAGGTGCTCGCTGTTAACATTGGTTTCAGCTAGTTGGTTAATATCCTAAGTGAAAACACCGCAACAAGACGAAACTCGTCGTCGCGATCGTCCATGCACTGTCTCCATACCGCTGTCAGCATAACTAATCCGGACTGTCATTTGCTTCATTTTCCATCCACGGAGTCCAAAACATGGGGTGGAACTTTCCGCTTAAAGGTGCCCATTTGGCCATGCGAAGGTCATCTATAGAGTGTCTATAGAGTAAAACACAAAAGTCAGTGCATCACTCAACTGCTTGGAACTTTGTAGCCCCGTGGCACTCGCGTGAAGTCGTAGCCGTCGCCACCGTTAGCGAGGAACCGACTCATGGCCACCGTGTACCACTGTATCGAAATGACGCGCTCGTATGTGGGCGTGCGGCAAGACGTGCACAGGATGAGCAGGCTGGACACGATGCTCTCGTTGACACCAGCCTTGGCCTTGTACCGCACACGCATGCCTACTCGTGTCACCGTGCAACAAGTCAGAGAGAGAGAGAGAAAAACAAAGAAATAGTGTCAATTACAAAAGCAATGTTAGAAAAATGTTCTCGGCATTTCTTGCGTATTTCTATAGTTCCTTAATTGTTGCGTCGTGTGAGGCTGTCTTCCGTTGCTGGCATTCATGCCTTGGGTGGGTACTAAAAATGTCTTTCTTTTTATGTCTGATGCTGGCCTGATCTATGTTTGTTTCGCATCTTCTCCATTAAAGAAACCGGGCCCGAATCCATGATACCTAGAGAAACAGCTTTGAAATGAATGCACGTAAAACTCATCGCACTCAGCGACACGGGGCCGACAACAAAACATGCGCACGTGTGACATACATGGCCCATTCGCGATTGCGCGCAGGTTTTTCGCTCACGGCCATGGTCACGCCGTACGCTGGCCGTGGCCCGGCGTACAAAAATAAATCTTCATACGCCATTGGCCCGAAGCTCTGGTTCATAAAATATGAAATGGTCGTTTTGTAGAAAGCTGCTGAACTTGAAGGTCACGCACAGTACCGCCATAGAGAGAAATTCCAGTCGAATATTGAGAATGCAGAACTGGGTGTACTTGCTAAATGCGAGATGGCCGACGTTCTCCACATAGCGTCGGCATATTGACAACTCTGAGCTACTGAAAGCTAGAAACGTAATCGTCGCTATTGCCGACGTGGATTTGTACAAGTAACGCGCTTTTGTGGCAAATTTTTGTGGCGACAAGGATTGCGCTTGTCCTTGTCACTTTTTTAGTGTCCCGCATCCACTCTTGCGCTAGTCACTTCAGCATATAATACCAACTATCTCGGTCTCACACGCTGCAAATTGAAAAGCAGAAGTTTCCTGTGCTATTTTCTCCTTACAGCATAACAAACGATCTTTTCCTGCGAACACATAGAAAACAGAATTATTGGATCATAATGCACGAGTTTTATTTTAGCCTCATCATCACTTTACTGTAATGTTCCTTTATGAAACAGAAAAATATTATACCGTAATACATCTACACACAATGAAGCTACGTTATCCAAGTGAATGCGTCAACACAGAAGTTTCAGATTTTCTCAAGGTGGTGGCAGAGCCTTGTGATAAAGACAATGTATTCTGTAACTCACCTGCATCGACAGATTCAAGTTTATAAACTCTTCGTCATAGTGGCCTTACTAAGTATCATTTGAAAGGTGACATAGTTAACTTACAATTCATAGACGGCAGCTGCATATTCAGAACTTCATGAGCGGATCCGCGGGACAACATAGGTGGTGCTGTTTAATAATCAGTCTTTGTTTTTCTGTGTCTGCGCGTGAATGGGTGGTAGGAGGTAAAATGACAACATTTTATGCCAGTCACGAACCACCTCGCGCGAACGAGAACTGACCAGAGATTTGCAGAAACTTCGTGTAGGGCGAGGTATATCTGCCCGAGTGCTCCATCATATTCTGGAGTGTGGTCCCCCGCATCGTGACGAAGACGTAGTGGTCGTTGTACGGGAACATCTGGAACACGTCCTCTAGCCGCACCTCTCCTGCACCGAAAGAAAGTGGATCATATTTTGGAAATTTCAGCTGCTAATTCAGTCAAAGCGTACGTGGTCCTTTCCACGCAATTCATTTGACATATCCTTCTAATGAATTGTGTGAAAAGGACCACGTACGCATTGACTGAATTCGCAGCTGAAATTTCCAAAATATAGCTATATAGAAGGTGTAACTTTAAAAGCATGAGTTAAAGTCGCCCTGCACCACAGCTCGGCGTCAGAATGACGGGTTGTTTTGTAAAAGCGGTGAAATTGTGGGTAGCTATGGGAGAACTATAATTCAGGCATCACAGTACGCGCAAGGCGCACAACGTATACGACGTCATGCTTGAAACTCGGACTAGGGCAGATTGCATTTCTTGCCGCGGCCATTCAGTTTGCTTTAGTTACCTCGAGAAAGCAGAGCCGTTGCCGTGCTTTTGCCTGCTTCGCAACACTCTGAATTATAAGGCTTCTGATTTAAGGTTTCCGAGGAGACCCTGAGCACCTTGACGACAAGCCTGGCGACACATTATATGCTTGAAAGATGTACAGTCTCTTATAAACAGTGTGCGTGCAATTAGTTGCTATATACTTTTGTCTTATTATGACATTTACATTTAAATTATACCGTCGCCAATCCTACACGGAAAGAGCCCATTCTTATCGTGGGGGAGATCCTAAAGCAACCACTCGCATTCCACAGAATAATCATTTGAAATAAGTTAATTCGTGGCTTTACAACCGTAACAATGGCATACCGTGGTTCGACAGATTAGGACCTTACAAATACCAAAGAATGGAATGCTACAAACAGGCGCTTGCGTGCAACCTGTTTTGGAGGTCTCGCCCGATTTCGATTCCGTGTGCAGTTTTCTCACCATATAGGTAAAATTGGGCTATAGTGGATGGGTATTAGGCTATAGAGCATGGACAAGGGACCCGTAGCCGCCTCCAAACGTCATTTTCTGTTTTATTCCTTTTGAATATTAGGCGAATGCCAGCTTATTTGGCAATACAATATAGATTTAGTTACGAAGCACATGTCATAGAGTGCTATTTCTTCTGCCAGATGAGAAAGCAATGTATTGTGGTAAGGCACTTCGTGAAACAATTATGACTCATCCACCACTCGCTGTTTCGTTCTGCCAAAAATCTCACGGGCCAAAAGCGGCGCTTGCGACTTTAGAAGGCAGTACAAAGCTAGCATCAGTGAAGTCATGGGAGGCATCTCACTCACCAAATTTCCTCTCCACATTTTAAATATTTTCTGATCCCTTCGATATTCAAACAAACGGGCCCTGTAGGCATAATAAAAGCGTCTACAAAAATTAATAGCATGTTCAAGAGACACTAGAAAACAGAGACCTACCTAAGTTTCTTAATCTGGGAGGTTTCATGGCTGAACTTGAACAAAACAGTACATGTGATATCGTGGTTACGAGAGGAACGTGACAAGTTTTAACAAGGGGAGAATCGCACCGGCCGCCTAATGAGAATAAGTAAGCCAGGGGTGTCAATGCACGCAAACAAATGAGAAAATGGCCGGCATAGCTTACGTCGGGGCACGGTGTCGCACTCCTTTCTTTTTAATTATGGGGTTTCGCGTGTCAAAACCATTCCCTGATTATGAGGCACGCCGTAGTGGGGGGCTCCAAAAATTTGGGGTTCTTTAATGCGCACCTAAATCTAAATACACGGTTGTTTTCGCATTTCGCCCCCATCGAAATACAACCTCCATAGCCGGGTTGCGACCCCGCGACTTCGTGCTTAGTAGGCCGGCACCATAGCCACTAAGCGACTACGGCGGGGGATGCGTCGCACTTCATGGCTGAATGAAGAGACGAATGCGTGGAACATGCATGAAATCACTGGCAATATTTTCCTTATATTTCGCAGGAAAGCAAGTTTATATACATCTGTGTACGGCGTCGTATGGCACATGATAGTTACACCGAAATAAAAAGCGCCGAGGGAAGGCCAATAGTGCTGCACTAATTAGGAAACATTTACCTGCAAGGCATGTTTTTCACTAATGATAGAAATCATCATACGGAATGGCGTTCATTGCGCATTCTACCTTCCGCCGCAATATATTTTGGCCCCTCTATTTCTTACTAAAGTGTGTGCGTCTGTGTGGATCTCTTTGTGTGTATGTTGTTCGGTGGGAGAAGATTGTTGTCTTTAAGCATATGGATATTCAGTGACGGAATCGCGTAAGTGCACGTGTTTCAACAACAATGGCACTCACGAATGCAAACTAGCGTACACACTATAAAACTCTGCTAGAATCCTGATTTTAAACATGAACGTTTACACGATTTGCTTTATGTCCAGACACTTTACAGTTTCAGACATTTGATTCTATACATACAAGTTCATTGTTCACCATATACCCACTTCGGCTTACTAGTTCTTGGGAAAACCGCTCGTAGACATAGAGTTCGATTTATTTGAGCTTAGGCGGTGATGTGATCCTCGCATATAGTTTCGCACTATATAAAACACAGAATGGCATGCGATCCTGACAAACCTAGAAGCAATGGACTTACTATACTCATGTCAAATCTGATTCACTGAGACTCACACGGACTCAGGATCATGTCCAAACCAACCCACCTCGACTGACACAAACTCACGACCCTTCGGACTAACATCCCGCAACTGAGAGTCAATCCTTAACTGGTATGCTTACGCGTTAGTAGTGAGGATGCTCACGACAGAGTTTTCCAAGCATCACATCCATTTCTGACGCTATAGATCCGGCTTCGAATCGAGCAACACTTATAGCAAGTTTGCGATTTGGGTGTGGTCGAGTCACGCGGCTGTGATTCTCAGTCAGTTAAGTCGATCTGATTCTGTGAGTATCAGTATAAATCCACAGTTCCATCAGTGCATTTGAGTCCGCGAGTAAGTACGAGGCCGTGAAACAATGAGCCTGACTGAGCGTGAATCCGTGCTACCGCGAGTCTGAGTAAGCCTACCTGAGTGTGATATTGGTGAGTCAGACTAAGTGGACCTGGCCGGGTCTCATTTTCATGGAGTCGGAATCCGAGTGAGCAAGTATGCGCCTGATCTTATTGATTCAGGGTCCTGGTAAGCGGAATAACTTAATATGGCGGGAATTAGGGATCTTTGTTAGCACTAATGTATTTTGTGACTACGTCTGAGTATGTCGCGTTTCATTTGCCAACCACTGGCTGTCAAACCGTTTGGTTATATCATAGATATAAACTTATAAGACGTTTTATTTTATGTTTTGTCATCCTGTTATTTTTGTTATCTAACTGTATCCTTTAGTTTACCTGCACCGCAAAATTACCGAGGTTAAGAGCACGAGAGCCCCTCGTTACGACTGTTTCAGGAGCTGGCCCCTTCGAAACAAATGTTGTCAACATGTCCACTGGCTAGAGTTTGCTGCCGGCAAAAGAATGTCTCAGAGAGGTACTCTCCTTGCATTAGCGCGACATTTTTGCACGGCGCAAGAAATGGTATAAAGATTGGCTCTACCAACGCGTTTTATGGCTGAATTGCCTTCTAATTGAAACCAAACTGCCTCTACGCACCACTTTTGGTTCGCTCATCGAAGCTGCTGCTCAAGGAGCCCGCGTTAATGACCACGGCATTAATTTGGCTCCAGGCGCCGGCGACGGCCACCTCAGAAAAGTAGTCAAACACCGCGTCTGCGAGCAGGTTTCCACCGTTGCACTCGCGCGTCTGGCAGCTTTCCTTGCTGTTGTCAATATATACCTGCAAGAAAATACGCAGCGTGTAAGGTCATACAAAAGGGTTACTTGCGCCAAATCTACGCCAATCTGCATCAGCTATCTGCTGCACAAGCTCCCCCAAATCTGCTACAAAGGAAATATTTTGTTAGGAAAATGAATACTCGCCAGAAGCAGAAAACAGATATTAAGAAAAAAAACGATGTTTCGGTACCCCTACTGGTCTCTTCTTCACAATAGAGCGAAAGTAGAGAATGCTGTCCTTTAAGAAGTGACATTAAGCATTCTTGCATAAACATCAGGCGTATTGTCACGTGTCCGGTTTAGTATGTGATCAGTAGGTTGTATACCGACGGATTTTAGAAAAAAGGCAGGAAAATAGGGATTTTTCACTGGCGACCATTTGCGCTGATTTGCAGTTTACCGTGTTAGCAATGTGTTCGGCTAATGCATTAGAGGCTAGTGCCCTTTGGTCACATCACTCTGGTGTTGTCTGACACGTTTTATAACGTTCATGAATTCGCAGATGTATGATGACTCACAGTCTCCGCACTGTATCTTATAAAGAAATACCGGGAAACGTGTCCGTTCCAAATCATATTTTCCGTGGACAAGACAGTTTCTCAATTTATTTGAAGACACATGAACAATTAGAACGCTATAGTGTATAAATATTCATACTAGTGTTTCGGTTGTTCCAGGCGCGTAAGGAATGGGTACACGTTTTACTTTTTCTTTTTTCGAGGACTTGTCTTTAGGTGTCAGGGCTCATCGGCGTACTTGATTCCGCAAACGTTGACGGGGCTGACATGTTGCCAGCAACATCATTCGTTATTGTCCGCAGTTCTTTTTTCCAAGGGTCTTCTCCTAAACACAGTCGAAATTCCCAATTCAACAAAGACGCTGCCATGGAGCTCTTATGGCTGATGGGATGTTGCGAGTCGAAAGTGAGGTAGGTGCCTGTGTGTATAGGCTTTCTGTACAGCCGCGATCAATTTAAAGGTGATCGCTCGAGCGGCGACCGAAACTTGGAACAGCGTCACGTTACGTCCTCACGGTCAGTCGTGAGGAAAACATCAGATGGCTTTCCTCTCTCTCTCTCTTGCAGTTCCCTGAGCACCTGCCACTCCCGTCTTCGCACTCGCAGCTTTTCGTTATTTTTTTACGCCCTAAAAACAGGCCGCGGTGACACCGCACGTGTCATATTTTGCACAGAGGCGTCATTGTTAACCAAGATATGCATGAGGCAGCGACGCACACGCATCATTGCCTTGAAAGGGAAACAAACACAAAAATGTAGCGAGGTAATCTTTAGGGTGACGCTTGCAGCCTCGAAGAGCATAAAAGGGGAAGAAGTCAGCGCAATTTTTATCATCGCGGTTCCGAAATCGGCCGCTATGCTGCTTGGAAGGCCCGCCGGTCGACGTTCGCGCGATCACCTTCAATTTGATCGCCACTGTACTGTACACAGTCATGTCCAAGCCGTAGATATCTGCTCCACGAGGACGTCCAAGCAAGCAATACGACCACCGTCCTCCTCCTTCCATGTAAACTTATCGCAGTAATTTCATATACATGTATAATAGGACGCACGAAACGAGCACACTTTATGAAAGGGGCGTCCTACTCCGGCGGCGGCTGCGTGTAGCGCAGTGGGTGGACACTGGGGCTAGTTTCGGTTTGTGCAAATAAAGCGTCTCTATGACATTGTTGGCTAAAGAAAAATGCAGTAAGCTTTGGATACGTCGCTCTATCTTGTCAACCTGCATAGCAATAAAGTAAGGTGATGCAGTTATGTGCAAAATTGAAATGTGCTTTTGCCTATATTGCTTTTTGCCGTGTTATATCTTTATTCAGTCGCTTCACTTGTTCCGCCAATGTGCGGCGCTCTGGCACTTATCACTACGGCTGCCATTCTGCTCGTCTGCTCCTGCCGCTCTCTATGCAAGTGCACGTTTTTTCACACGCACTGCGGTTCAAAACGTTCTTTGTGTGCCAGCGAACGTCCCGGCAATGACCGAAAAGACTAAGGAAAGCACACAAGGCGTGTTGCGCGGCTTTATGATGTGGCGTCTCAAGGAGGACCAGCATGGCGAAATTTTTCTGTTTCCCAACGGACGAGAGGTAAGTACACTTTTTCTGCAGTCGTTATGAACAAACGAGCGTATCCTTACAAAACAGCTATAGGACGAAACAAAAGATCTTCCGCGCTTGCTTTCGAGTGAATATCTTTGTTTTTTTTTTTGGTTTGCCGCGGCGCATTGTAAGAAATTGAAGCTGCTTGTTGAAAGTTGCACATGGGCCAATTGATGCCAGCCGACGCGCAGATGGAAATATCGCTTCGGTATAAGTTAGCGGTGGTTCTTAATTTTTTTTTCACGAGTAGAAAACTTGAAATTTTTATTTGCCGAGGGTATTTGCTTGCTGCACAAACTGGTTAGCCTATAGAGCATTCCGGTGACCAGTTTCTTTGTTGTGAAATTACCACATATGAATGTTCATGACCACGGCAGAAGCCAAAAAAAAAAAAAATCAGTTATGTAGTGGTCAAAGTTTGCGTTTTGAATTACAAGAAGTTGGATTTACGCGCTACGCACATGACGACCGAGGTGAGCTTCACTTTTCAACGTGCGCCAGAAGGACAGCATTTTTTCGTCGCTTCTTCGTACTCTCAAGTTTGCTTTCGCTTTTAGGTGTTCTGTAATCGAGACAATGCGGTATTTTGACCATTTTTCAGATGTGACATATGGTGAAATTACGCTAAATGGGAAGTCCGGGAGGGGTTGAAATGGGAGCAGATGTATAAGGGCTACGGCCTCTGCTCGGACGACTTCACAGGAAGAGACTATACGCCCACCCTATCTGTTATGGTCAGCTGTACCGACTGTTGTAGTGGAAGAGCGGCCCCTGATCAATGAAGGTAAGCAAAAAGAGTTCAATCAATCAATCAATCAAAAAGTGAGCCTTATTTAAACAAGTCAAGTAATGTGTACAAAAATATTTGGACCGATAGCCTATGTGGCTAGTAGCTGGCCCAATACACAAAAGTACATATACAGGTCAACCAAATACATATCTGCTCAATGAGTAAGAACATTTTTTTACATGAACAAGTACTTTTTTTAAGGAAGAACTATTACGTTTGGCTAGACACGAAGAAGCGTTTACATACAAGATCAAAATTTCTGGTTACTTTATTTCAATAGGCAGTGTTCCATGTTATAGCGCCAAAGAACTCTATTAATCATTCACCGTATACACTGCTGCAATAAGGAAGGTTTGGGTTAAAGTTAGTGTCTTGCCTGGTGTTTGCACGTGGGAAGTTAAATATGGTGTTGGGTAAGGTAAAGGTGTTGAGTATTTTGCGAACTAAACAAGTGATCTTATAATTTCTTAACGCCGTGAAAGAAAGAATACGAAGGTCAGTAAACAGAACGCTACTTGGGTGATGAACAGAGGAAAATGTTATTATTCTTAGGGCGCGTTTTTAGTGGTTGCGAAACTGTGCTTCTGCAGTTCATTATTTTCGTACAGAAACGAGCTGACAGCGCACGCCACAAGTGCCATGAGCACGGCGAGCCCTCTCAGTTCCCCGTTGTCTCTTAATGCGCCGGCAGCCATGTGACGTTACGCAGCAAAATTTGCTCCGCATGCGCCAACACTCTTAAAACAGTAGCGCCTTGTGGCGTGTATTTTTGTCCTACAACAATAATCGTCATCTGCCTTGCTTGCGTTTCTTCAAAACGTTGCGCTCGCTACTTTCCTGTCGAGAATGCTATGTCAAGCTGATAACGGGCGTGCCATTCGTGACTTTGAAATAGCGGGCTCACATCGTTAAAGAAAGGAAATGCGGGCAAGACGGAAGACGATTATCGTTGTGGGGCAAGGAACCACCCAAACGGTGTACACTTTTTGAAGATCGATGCAACCGTGTAATTGTCCGTTTCACTTTATCGCTTGCTCGTCTGCGGTGTTCGATGTGCCCGATTATAGGCTGAACTAGAAAGTCGGAAGTTTTCGTTGACAATGAGCGAATTCACAATCGTAAGAAGTCGCGACCCGCTTGCGCTACAGCATACGATACGGCAAAGCCAGTTTTTGCCCCGCGCTGCTCTCTTCTTAAGTTTTGTTTGCCGCTTTATAGCAGAAATTCTTCCCGAGAAAAATTCCAATGCTCAGTTTTCCAACAGCCTTTAAACTTTTGGAATTTATTTTCCCGTGATGGGTCTTTTGCTGAAAACTGAAGCTGGAGTAAATGAAAGGTTCATTTACCTAGCCCTTAACAAAATGAATCCGATACTTTCATTGATCAAGAAAACTAACTCTAAAAAAACTCATGCCTAGCATTCTAAGCCAGCTATTGAGAAACCAGCAATGATGGACATGTTACTTGATTATGTAGCAGCGCTAAAACTTGGAACTTTGCTTTTTTAAGTTTGGAAGCATATTTCTACTTGAAATACTACGACTAATCATAATTAGGACCTGCGTGGATTGAAAGTACTATTTTGCGTCAACAGTTCTGTTTTTTGGCAGGTGCACTAGAAGTTTGATAGTGAAAAGGCTTTTCATGTCGTGTTTCCGTAAATGGGAAGTCATTTCATATGGCACGGATTTGTCCCCAATGAAATTTGCTCTACAATGGAACGTGCCACTCAAGCATAGACAGGATACTGCGCTTGTCCTGTGTGCCTACGTGTGACTAGCCCAACAAGATGTTATAATGATGTATCAGTCTTTACATGTTCTACACCGCCGCAGCCAGACCAAAAGTGGAAAATGTACCAACCAGAGACCGCAGGCGTCATCAGCTGCCTGAGCAACGGTACACAAAGGTATCGCAAGTCGGCGAAATTAAAGAACTAAATTAAATTTCCAGAGAGCAAGCATGAGAGAAGTTGGTGCATCATAAGAGCCTAGAGTTCTACCAACTCTTGATAAGCCAGGTGGCATCGCATTATCACAACAGGATGGCAAGGACAGGGAGAAATGATTTTTGGACCACGGTGACCCTGTCGCGCACTTGTTGGAGGTGACCACAGTACTGAAATAAAAGCTACCCGTGATGCTACTACAAGAACTGTTTTGCTCTAATAAGTGCCACATAGACTTGCAGCAGCAGTTGTGTTATACCTTGCTTATGTTTTATTTAAAGAAACATGAATCTAGATCTCGGAAAACAACTCGAGAGAAGTTTGCTGCGAAAAGAAAGTTCCAAAAGCTTGAACACTAGGAAACATCGTCTCATTGGTATTTCATTCTTTCCCTAATTCCAGTAGTTAAAGGCCAGAAATATTTAAGATATTTTCTTCAATATTTTCATGCACCTCGTGCAGCGCATTTTTTCGTAGGCAGTCATTGCTACCACACTTGCACCCTCCTCTTTAAAGATTATTACACAGCTACCATAAGCATATCTTTGGATGCAAGAATCTTCTTGAGCTTACATCAACAAATTTGTTCAAGTACTAATGTTGCTTGACCCTATGTACTTCAGTGGTTTCGTTAAATGGCAAAAGTGTATGTGTGAGGGGGTGGGGAGGCGTTACTTCCGGTAAAGCCACTAATAATCCTAAGCTCAAAAAAGCATTCTGTGCCAGAAAGGAGTGTTCCAGAAAGTTGAAATGCTTTCGCCTCCTTATTGTGTCGACATCGAAATTCTCATGACTGATGACGTCCAGCGAATGATGAAATTTGTACCATAGTTTTGATACCGATACCCTATGCTTCAAACAGGTCACCTGAAACTGAGCCTATAGGCTCTGTTAGACAGAGCATAATCTACGTTCAGCGTATTAAGGAAGGTCTTGAAAACCATTGAAAAGAAAATTGTTCTGAGCACGTTGCCCTGACGCATTGAATGCAGCCGATTTGAGCTGCTTTTAAAAATATTTCTTCATGCCCGGAGCTACTCGTCCAATAATACCTTTCTGCTTCACTGAGTCCTTGCCAAAGCTCAATTGACGATCGACCATCGTTCGACACATGCTTCTCCAATATTTGCTGTTTCTCAACAAAAAAGCCTTGGTGCTATTTGTTGTTATTGTCTTAGAAATATGCCATTTATGCCTAGGTGACGATAGAACCAACTACGTGCATTACAAATTTTATGAAACGTGTAGTATGATGCAGTGAACTACAAATTTTAAGAAATATCTTATATGCTCGTAAGGAAATCTGTGATGATACCTGGTTCTTAACGTTGCAGATATGATTGAAACTCTAGTGGTCGTACATTTCGTATCGCAAAACAACTAGATATGAAAAAAATATTCCAGACATTTTCAATGTAATTTGCGAAATATTTATCAGCGCATTATCGCAGGGAGTGCTATGCAGAAAATTTACTAAGTATAGCACGTATTTTGGGCTAGCAAGTATACCTGTTGTATGGAATAAAAAAGGAAGTTGTTTTACTTGTACGAAAAAATGGGGATCTCTTGCTTGTGTTAACCATCTTATTTTTCACAAATAACTGTTACGACACAAATTACATTGGTAGAGTTGTGTTGTCACAGCAAACAAACATGACCTCTGTAGCAATTTTCTGTCTATGAGAAATTGTAGCCAACTATCTTGTGCATGCATGATCGTAGTACAGTGTACTCCCATTTCTACTTATTAGTGAGATACTCAGCTCTACATTGTGTTGTATATTGAATGCCTTGCTGTGCGATAAGCTGCTAATAAAAACAGCGAATAAACCACGTTTTTCTGCCTACTGATGTTTTGTCGAAACAAAATAAATTACACAATGGTGTAACACGCCCAACAAATGGCAATGCTGAAATTTATTTCTGTATCATAGGTCGTCTCTAAATGTGTACAATGAAGCCACTCATTCAAATGAACAGGCTAAACTTGCACAAAAATCTTCTTGCATAAAAAATTCTTGGCACCATAGCTGTGTGAAACAGATAAAAAACAGTGGGAACACCCGAGAAACCAGGTGAAACAGACGACGGCGCTTGCTATGATCACACTCGTATTACTTATAGAGTAGATATGAGCCCGTACCAAAAAGCCGTTTCTCTTTCCATTGCACACGTAAATATGTTAAACAAATTCTAGTAGGCAATAGCAGACTGATACCCTGTGTGTGCGCTGGCCAACTACTCTCCACCACTGCAAGCACTTGTTTGCTTGAAGACGACAAAATTCCAGGCTCACCAAGGTACCCACAATTTTAAGCTCTCAAATGCCTATACCTTGTAGCTAAGGTTGAACAAAGTTTGCAACCATATATTGTGAACAGTTCGCACTAGCAACTTTCTTATTCGTTAATGTTGATCTAGAACAAATACGCCTCGATTGAAACCTAACCTAATGGCAATAATTCTACCATTTCTTGTAATAATACCCTACAGCATTTGTTCCCTTTTCGGTTGTGCATATGTGTCGCGTGTTCTTTATTTCCCTGTTCGTTAAAACACTGAAACATTTTATTGAGAATGTCTTCATTTCACAAAATTCCTTGACATTATAAAACACAATCAGGCACGAACGCCACCAAGCGCAACAGCGCTCACAAGATCTACACACGGTACCTTGCTGCACTCCCTCCTCTTCCTCGTTCCCTTCCAAAGTTTATTATAACTCTCTCTCTCTCACCCTTTCGTGCGCGTCATGTTATAACGCGCTCACATTTCATCTCGCGTTTGCTCTGGCCCCTGCTGAGCCGGCAAAAGGGGGAGAGAGGATGATAGCAGCGCCGGCGGCCACGGCAACGGCTAGGAATGTGGGGGGGGACTGGGGGAGGGAAGGTGGTAGTGGGGCAGCGGCACTGGCTGTCGTAGAGGTAGAAAAAAGATAGGAGTTGGCATAGCGCAACGCGATTGAAGCCAGTGCATGTGGTGGCTTAACACGTGGTGCGCGGTAGGGTTTGGCAGTTTCGGTTCATTTTTTTTTTCAATACCCACTTGAAACCATTTGAAACTCTTCAAATAAACAAAAACACTGCTACCACCGCAGCACTTTCGCTTAATGCTGCACTCAAGTTTCTGGACTGTGGCGTCGAATAACGGTGTTGCACTCTGGGTGTTTGTTCGGCGAGCCGCATCAGAGAGCCCTTCAAGCGAGTCGGAAGCCGAGCGCGCATCGAATATAAACTGCCGGTAACCAAACATCTCTGCAAATCTCGATCTTGCTCCGTGACCTCGAGGCAAGAGGTCACGTTTTGGGCCACCACTGTGGCTTCACAGAGCGTTTGCTTGCCAAGGCTTGCTGTATGACGTATGCTCCCCCCTATCTTTTTCCTTCCTCTATGGTGGCTTTGAAGGTGACGGGGGGAAGGGGTGAGTAAGAATTGTGCGACTATTGTTTTTGGTGCCATTTCTAACAGTGTGCATGTGTGCATTTTTTTCAAGCGCGCGCCTCGTGTGTGTGGCCCAGCGGGACGCCTGAAGCTTCGTCCTGGTTACCACTGCTTTTGAGGGCCGCTTATATACGGCATTGTCTGCTAATATCAAGAAGTACGGGATATGTATACGGGATGTTAACCGGGGCTTGACTAAGACTGTAGCGTTAAGGCTTTTATCCCACTTGCCTTACACAAATTTCGCGCATACTATTAAGAAAAAGATTGACTTCTATAGCTGCTCTTTAATACTAAAGTCATCCTGCACTTTGATACTTCTGGAATCTGAGTCATTTGGTGCTCGATAAATAGCAGCTATAACCAGAATGCGCGCGCAAACAGGAGGCTCGATACTGTTACACTGCTGCAATGACAATGGGTACTTCGTGATTTAATTTCGTTTATATCGCAATTCAGCTGAGATTTCACCATGTCTGAAATGCTGTATTTTCATCTTCCAGCATTAGGTGCAGGTCATTTTTTTACGTCAATCGCAATACAAACATTGCTTTATTGATTTTAGGAACAGTTTCAACGCTTCGATCGCAGCACATGTAATCCCCTATGGACGAGTCGGCAGAAAATATGGTGACGACGTCCTTGCAAAGAGGTAATGTCTGCCACCTGAGAGTCTAGTTAGCATGACGGGCCTAGAAGGGTGGCTTAAGCTTGAGAAATGCTTCATTTCTGTTGGTGATGCTTACCCACTTTTTTTCTGGCCAGCTGCTTTTCTTTTGGCCCGAAGGCAAAAAAGTATTTGGGGCTGCAGGGTGCCATCGATGCAACGTTCGGTCGATGCTTAGTACCATGTGTAAATATTTATATGTTCGACTAGTCATGGGGCGACAATTGGCGCAATCCTACAGGCAGCGATAACTTCTTAAATGAACAACGTCAAGTGATCCAAGAAGTGAATCGGAATACCGCACTTATTATTCGAGCTGCTGTTGCTAATAAATTAGCATTGGCAGTACTAGCTTGCCGCCTTGAGCGCAATGCCACGACTTTAACTTAGTGCGGAGCGATTGGACATAAAGACGAAAATACGCACCCAAAAAACTCGGTGTGGAAAGCCTTTCCAAAGATGCAATCAATGCTGACGCATACCACAATGCCAACGCATAGCAAAATCACGTTGGCAAAAAAATAAATAAGTAAAAACACGCAGCGGATAGCGTGCACACAGACAGCAGACAACGCTGCAGTAACAAACCATTACATTGAGACATGAGACAGTGGACCATGATACGCGGATGACGTTATAATTGTCAGAATCCACACAGATTCATGGCTCATAGGAAGATTATTGAGTCTCAAGTACGGTGAGTTCATCCTGAACATATTATCGCAGTTAGCAAGACGTAAGCAAAGGTCACAAAAATTGAAATTCGTTCTTTTACATGTATGAAATTAAATAGACTAAGAACGAACGCACGACTTGTCTGGGAGGTTAGCATGTTTATTTAAAATAAAGGTCTAGGGTGTAGGGATAAAGCGTAGAAATATTTTGCAAAACGCCATGCTTCATACGTACTTTTACGCACACAACGATGTAAAACGCAATAAACATTCGCATGGTAAAATAAGCCTCAAGCCCTATGATTTCAAATGTCAGTTTGCTCTCACTTTCGGGATACGGGATTCAGGTGGCGTGAAAGCAACATTTCCCCTTTTAATGCGAGCATCTTACCTTAGCATAAAAAACGACGTCCTTGTTTCTATAAAGGTATAATTCCCCTTATCCTTAGTCTAATCTAAAAACGCTTCTAAAATTTTCGCTTGTCACTTCTCGAGCTTATATTGGGCAACTCCGAGCATATGTTAAAAAGCATACGGCTATAATGACTCCGGAATCCTTCATACATGAGAGAAATTTGTTTATACAATGGATAACATACTCTAAAACGATCCATGACTCGAAGTATACTTTCTGACGCTGAGGTGTACCATCGAAGCTCAGAGATCACATTTGTTGAGGTAGGGTGCTGCGTATTACTTCCATAAATTGAGAAAGAGTGTCGAGCGGGGGCATTTTTCAAGAATACGGAGCTATGACATACTTCTATATGGGTTAGCTCCGTATTCTAGAAAACACAGAATCTCATTCTCCTTTTACGCTCCTATCCTTGCATTTGCGCCTGATGTATATTATGCGATATGTGTTTGATGCATAGGGGAAACTAATCCGCGAGATGCAGCGCCTTCGACAAACTTTGCGCGAAGCGTGACATTGAAAGGTGCTGTAGCACTTTAGTGAGCTTCCAAAAAACAAGAAAAATACATTTATTCTGAATTTTTCCGTACCACACGAGTTTTCTAGAGGCTTATTTTGCAGTAATAAGATATTTATAGTTATCACACCAACTCATTTTTTAAATTACCACATATTTGCTTCGTATCTGTGAAACCACTCTTGTGGATTTTGTTAGCAGACCGAAAGCACACCGCGAAAACATAAACGCAAAGCTAATCTGTCTAACTATAAAAAAAAAATTTGTGTACTAACACTAATTCATACCATTGAACCCTGTCGTTGACTGTGTCAATTTGGGCCCCTTTCGCTAATAAAGCCGTCTGTGTTGACAAAAAGACTAGAAAACACTCTCTGCAACATTTTTCAGTGTATTCCTTGGTAGGTCAAGCATAAGCTTCATTTCTCACATTACTTTCGAGCTTTGAAAGTGATCATGCAGTGAGCTGACTATGAAATCTTGGCACCTGGATTCGATATTCTCAGAAAAGATAGACACGTGGAGTGAGGCAGCGCAGTGCTATTCTCACAATAGCTAACAAATTCATGCCGAATGTCCCAGCACTCATCAGCCTGGTGGAAGATTTATCTAAATGACAGTGTTATACACTTCGGCACTATGTGGTGGTGGTGGTGGTGGTGATCTGGTAGCCTACTTCTTAGCTCAGATGGTACTGCGACCACCGCCCGTAAGGCATTGGTCCTAGGCTCGAGTCCTGGAGCAGGACGAATTTTTTCAACTGGGAAGCTTTCTTTTCTGAGAAACCCCTCTGGATTTCCTTTGTAGGTTCTTACTAAAAGTCGGGTGGTTGATATTTTTAGAGTGCAGCTCTTGGGCACCTGTTCCTGCATTGAGCGTCGGCGGCCCTGGGCGTAACCGAGTGAACGAGCACAGTGAAGGACGAAAGAGCGAACGTGGAGCGCAGCGGAGGAAAGAAGGCGGTAGCAAAGAGAACGCGAGGAGGAAAATGGAGGAGAAGGGTATGGGGAAAGTGTGAGAACAAAAGCGTAGAGTCGCGCAAGACGGGCTCTGCGGCGACGACCGCTACCAGATGGCGTCACTCCCTTCACCGATGACATGCGACGAGCGTGTCCACCGATACCACATATGGAAACAAAGCGCTGTACGAATGGTTGTCTGCGGTGGCTGCTGTGAATCAGGCCCACGCGTCACCTACGCGCGATCTCCCGATTAGCGAGGCTGTCTCTCCACACTTCGCTTTTTTTTTTTTGCAATATGCCGCACGACATAGATTGCCCGCGCCAGCCATTATGTCCGTAAATGAATATACGTATAGCGCTGCGCTCAAATTTCGCTTTAGGCAGTGTCGTAATCATCGGGGATTATTTTTCCTTTCACGTCGGTTCTATATGTGCAGGCCTCCTGATGCTAAAGCGACGTGCCTATACTGAAATCCAGTTATTTAAATTCTTGCGTGTTACGTGTCATAAAGAAATTTCTAATTATAAGCCACACCGCATTGCGGGATTCCTGAACAATCCTGACCACCTGGGGTGCCTAACGTGCACCTTAATCTAAATACACTAGCCTTTTATATAGGCCCTGTATTCATGCCTTCATTAAAAGTCCTTTTGTAGGATTATATATTACCATGTGGCATAAGTAAATAAGTGAAAAAATAAATAACTGAAATAATCCTCAATTCTAACACTACTTGGCATAATCCATCCTTTGAGCAACGTTGTTTGCAGCGTTGGCCAGTGAGACGAAGCTGTAAATGCTTCACTGACATGTGCCAGGTTGGCGCGTTTCCATGTTCAGTGGTGCAGCCATCTCCACGAAACGTGTGCCTGTGCTCCATACCTATATTCCATCTCACAGGCTGGTTGCACCACTGTGGAAGCTACACGAACTCTTGGCCAATAGGAGGGCCGAATGCCCCTCGAGATGTGCTCATCCGCGCTGCATCGTCTGCTCAGCGTCCACTTCCCATTCTGTTACATGCTCCGTGGTTGGTGGATTGTCGCAAAAAAAATGCTTTGACGCCGTAACCATAAGCTACGTATATGTGCATGCAATGGCAGGACTACGGTTTACCTGTGCGCTTTCCCTGGAGTTGCCTTGCAGCCTCCTTCGCAATTAGTATGGGTGAATGCCCTTACAAATGTTCACCTGCGCCACCACGTCTGTTCGGCGTCTACATGGCGTTTGCTCGCTACCATCACCATGTACCATGCTAGAGCGGGGTACTAACGTAATGGTTCAGTGAACAATTAGGCTTTTATAGCGTTCTGCGTCGTCAACGCATTACCAATTCTAATGCTGTGGCGCCACCTGCTAACTAGAAATCAAATTGGTTTTACGGCTAGGTGCCATGTCTGTAGCCCTAATCAGTGTGTGAACAAAGAGTCCATCTCGATAATTACGACAAAACACACCTAATGGTTTGATCTCAGCTGGAGATGGGTCTTAGCGATGACCGATTGCGCGGCTTGTTTCTTGCTGACAGTGCAAAGAACCACTAACAAGCGCGAATTCAAATTGAAGCTGGTGTACGGCGCTGCATGGGCTCTGCTATGTTGCCTCAGTTCGGGTGGCTATTACGGTTACCGGCGGTAACTGCCACAGTTATGTCGGTATACGACGTCCATGCGCAAAGGTCCTAACATGTCACCTATCGCTGTACCGCATCCTATGGCGAACAAAAGTAAAACTCTCTAGTGTAGCCAATAATCAGCCAGGTATGCCTGGAACTATATACCGCTGCGCAAGGATATTGCCTGTGTACTTCTCGTACCTTGGGCAGTGCTTGAACCAGCTTGTGAGATGCATTACAGACTAAAGATGGAAATTGTCATCGCGGTTCCACCGAGACTCGTCGAGTGAATTTCAATCTGTTCACAAATCGAAAATTTGCGGAATACTTTTAAAGCCCTAAATATCATTCAAGACTGTGGTATCTGGTGTGAAGATGATAGTAGTCACAACTACAATATGGCCGCGAAGGTTCCCAGCTCCATTTGTTGGCGGTATCCTCCGTGAATGTTCTTGGTTATGACCTTCGTCTAACGGCTTCAGTTACAGCGAGAAGAGTGCACAGAACTTGGGTGCTATAGCGTAAAGCTATTCTATTTTAATTGTTCATGAATTTTCTTTTTCTAATGTTGAACTGATGTATGCGTTTACGCAAGATCAGGCGGTGACGCGCAGCGTTGTTTGTACAGCCTAATAAAATCATCTCCTCGTTTATAGATGGGGACATACGTTAGGTTTCAAAGCGAATACAATTTCCTACCATGATAAGTTGTCCATATCTAATTGGCTGAAGAGGGGCGAGGAGCACATGGAAGCAGAGAGAGTTACGGTGGAGCCCAGCTAGAGCACTGAGGTGCCGGCGTTTGCGAAGTTGTAGGCTTCCCCTTGCTTATATTGCGGTGACCGGTCGAAAATGGTTGCGGCGTGCATTGGTAGGTTAACTTTGTCGCTAAACGAATATTCAGTGAGGAGGACTTCACATAGCGATGTGGTAAGCCTACAGAAAGGGCTCTATATCGTAATATTGCCACTCAAAGCGTTTATGTTACGCAAAGGAAAGCGCTCTCGCCAGTGTCTCATAGTAGCCAGTGCTAGAGCAATCGGCGGGCAGCAGTCTTCCGTTTCTTTCGGAACGAAGCTAGTCACCAGCTCGACCAAAATAATTTCAGCTTTTTTCCACATATTAATGCATCCTTAGCGTGCACACGTCAGTTTGACGTGGTGAGTAATCGCGTTTTTGTGGCTTCGCGTCACAGGCAAACGAAGTGGGTAGTTTTTTCTCTATTTCATCACTATTTCATCAATAACGGTGGACTAATGACGAGGATGGTAACGAAGCAGATTGGAATAGATTTACATTTGAGTATACCCAGGTTGCTGTCATTAAAATGTACTCCACTCTGACGCCTCTTCGAGGGATCTTTGAGCACGTACATAGGTTTATATTATACTAACCTTCGTGGTCCCGATGACCTCCGTGGCTTTCGGCCCAACAATGCCCATGTAGTGGTTCATTAGTTCTCTTGTTCTTTGGTCTATGAAAAAAAAATATGGTTATTAGAAGTTATACATATTTGAATAGTAATGCATCATCTAGAAGTAGAGCGGAGGAGTAGGAGCAAGGCTATAGTGGGTATTGCACACAAAGCTCGACAAAGTATGTGAAACCACCGGCTCACTAAGCGTAAACTTAAATTTCGTTTGACTGGTTTTATTGGAGATTTGTTTAAACTCTATCACGCGTGGTCACACGCACTTAGTTTTTGTTTCGCCAGCCACCTCCTTGCGGCGAGCTCTTCAACTAGACATCCATGCAGGCAACCGCTCTACCCAGTACGTGATTTGTACTATGAGAAGATGTACTAAACTACACCCAGTGTTTGGACTGTTGGGGTACATCGCGTTCAAGGGGGACCTCGAACTACAATGACTGTTGCGAGAATATTAATGTTCTGCGTTGATTGGTCCTCACCGCCTCCTCTCAGCTGTAACACCCTGAGCTCTGCTATATAGACTATTTTTTGTAAGGCACCTGCTTGCTGTCATTTGCATTGCTTAGCCCGACATTAGCGTCGTGCACCGGCTCTCATTGCAAACGTAGAGGCCACGCCATATTGGGCTGGTACCACCGATTAAAGCGCGTGAGAAGTTGTGACGATTGAAACTGCGAACTCGTTGTGCTCGATCGCTACAAGCAAGTTGCGGACTTTGTTTGTGTTTGTAAACCTACATCGCTTGTAGAAAGTGACCGCAATGGCCGAAACCAACAGCCACGAGCAGCCAGAAGCCAACAGGCCCCGCACATTGTCGCCTAGGAATACGAATTGACATGGTTGCCTGCACTCGACTCGAAGTGCTTTGCTTACCCGCCGTGGTTGCTCAGTGGCTATGGTGTTAGGCTGCTGAGCACGAGGTCGCGGGATCGAATCCCGGCCACGGCGGCCGCATTTCGATGGGGGCGAAATGCGAAAACACCCGTCTTCTTAGATTTAGGTGCACGTTAAAGAACCCCAGGTGGTCGAAATTTCCGGAGTCCTCCACTACGGCGTGCCTCATAATCAGAAAGTGGTTTTGGCACGTAAAACCCCACAATTTAATTTAATTTTTAATTAAGGGCTTTGCTTGTCAGTTTTGCGTAGAGTATATCTTCCATACTTCGTTTTATTGTCAGCAGAGGCTGTGATCAGGCAGTCAGCAATGACATACATGTATGTCCGTAAGTTACACTCTTAACGGGGGTGTTTATGAGGTGCGTCGATGTTAGCGGCAGGGCAACTTGTCGCACGCCTTTTGCGGGCCGCCGGCAGCAGGTGGTTTTGCTCGCGAATACGAGAATTCGCGCTGCCATGCAGAATGTGCCCGAGGACAATTTTTTTAGGCAGCCGCATGGTGACGTAGCCAATCAGGTTTAGAGAAGTGTTCACTAAGGCTACGTTTTGACGTCGTCGGCAGTCTCACCATCGCTGATCCATCGGTGTCGATGGTGTCATTACACATTTTTCCGATTTTCTTCGAAGTTGGATACAACGGAGCTTCAAAACGAACGGCCGACGCTCACAAACCGCTATGTTTTGTTGCCGTTGTTGCCCCTTTACCCTCTCCTAGCAATGATTTCACACAAGGAAAAAAAATGCAGCGATATTCGCGGCATCATCGGCTGCGATGTGAGCACGGCCGAGCCGGAGCGACGTCGGTAGCCGTGTGCTACAGCTGAACTTTACATTGGTGCTATAGGTTTTACAGGGGTCTTCGCTGTTGATAAAATAGGCAGTTGCCGCTTCATCTTATTCTATGGAACATTATTCTGCCTGCAATTGAAGCTGTAACCGATGTTTGGGTCACTTAATGGTTGCGGCGATGCACTGGGACTGACCGACCCGGTGATGAGCTCACGCTGACGCCATAGAGTCGCGGTCATCGATCGGCCTATTGGTCGTGCGGCGGGAACAAAAACATCAATTTACGCTGTCCCGGATATTTTTCTTTTCGTTTTCGCTGGTTGTTGCCACAACCAGCGACACAGCTGTGGCTGAATGACGCTGACGCCGTGAAAGGTATTTGAGCCGTTATCCAGGGTCCGCGAAGCAGCGAAAACACGCGCAAACAGAAACACGCATCCACTGCGGACGAACGAGGATAATGGCATACGGGCAAATGGCCACTTTGATTTAGTGGAAACTGGAAGGGCGAATTCTGTCTAGTGCCCCAAGGTCGACCGTATGTCGCTGCACTCCGTAAAGTCGTCTATTCAAAGGCTTTGCAGGGTCTAGTGTACAGAGGCGACTCAACGGCATGCTGGTGCAGTCGCAACGGCATACTTGCAGCGAGCCGGAACGCGAGGAACGTGGCGTTCATGGCGGTGCGATGGCTTTTGGTGCATAGCTTATTCTGACATGGCATTGCGAGTCAAACAGATGTTCGCGCTCTAATACAGGGCTGCACAAAATATGGCCCGAGGGCCGCATGCTGCCTGCGAGAAGGTTTTGAGCGGCCCGCGGTCACTTTCCGCCAGAAGAATGTTGTAACATTGCAGATAAGAACTGTGGCGTTTAGCACGCACCTAATATCTTATATTAGCGAATGGCGGCAACGAAATAATTAAGGCTAGAAAACTAAACTTGTCGCCGGAGGCCTGTTGATTTTGAAGATAAGCGTTTCTGCATATTGACTTCCGGTTTTGGTTTCGGTTTTTTTAGATGGTGAGGAGTTCCCTATTATCGAAGAGGTGGCGCGTGCTATCTTACAGCACTTGCAGGTTTGGGAGCGCTGTGCTCAAAGATGACTGTGCTTTCAAAGAAAAACCGACAAGGAATACCGAACATTCAACGAGGACTGGACGCACGTGTACTTTTTCGTAGGTCAAAGCGCATCTTTCTTGTGTGTTGAGAATCTCTATTCGTACCGAAGGTGTAAATTGTTAGACGTCACTATAGGAAACAAAGCACTCTCGGGAATTCGGTGCTGTTTCCGACACTGACAGAAACACGAAGGACGCGTATTTAAGGCAGAAATCGCTTGCGTAACAAGGTGCTTTTACAAAACTAACGAGTGCATCTGACGCAGCCGCGAGGACGTCCTTTCTAATATTCCTACTTATCGCACGTTACGGACCCCCGTTTACAGATGGCGACATCATAAAAGGTGCCTTATGATGGCCTGAGAATAGACATGCCCGGTCAAGAAGTTGACCAAGAAATGTGGTGCTTTGGTCTAGTTGGTTTTCAATACCGGTAAATGATGCACCGCGAAGCAGGGCAGAGGGACACAGAAAAGTGCTCATTCTCGTCTTTTCTGTGTCCCTCTGTCCTGATTTGCTGCGCACCACGTAGCAATAAAGAAGCTGACCTTTTAAGATCTGAGCTGCTTAAGAATGACGGTCCAAATCACGCAGACGAGTTAAGAACACAACTGAAGGTGCGCTGCAGCAAGTGCGCCTGCTACACGCTACAAACTCCACCTGTCGCTAGAAAAGCTCACAGGTGTGTGCACCGGTGACGCCCCAGCTACGGTTTCAGAGAGGAACTAAGCCGTCGCGTTGCTCGAGTCATGAAGCGGCGTGGAAACTCAGAACTACCACTGTGTGCCGTACGAGGAAGCGCCCCGTACCATACTGATAAAATTTGAGCTTCTCAAGAAGACGGTGACACCAGTCGTCAAGCTCATAAGTTATAATGGTTCCAATTGTACAATATTTCAAGATTACTTGCAAGAGTTAGAGAACACGAGGATCTCCCGCATTATACTGAAGTTAGTTGCACGGTTAAACAGTGGGAACGCTCTTTCTGCGTCTCTAGAGTTTTCCCCTTTTACACCACGCGTCCTAAACGTCAATAAAAGGAATATCTTGAATCACTCTGAATGTTTTTAATCGCTGAAACATCATTAGTTTCTTAAGCTATTAAGAGAAAAGCATTCCGGAGCACGAAGACGACGAATGGTTATTGGACCTAGCATTCAGCAGGCCATCTTAATACACACAACACAACCCTGCATGGAAAGGAGCATCTTATTACGCCATTTTTGCATTACAAGAGGAACTGCGCTTCTTCACGTCGCAGCTCGCATGCGGCCGGGAACATAGGGACTTTTCCAACCTGCCAGAAACTCTTTGCAAAAAAGTTGAGGTCAGTAAGCGCCACCTACGCGCAACATGTCGAAACCCTTCTCGCAGAATTTTACCAGCGCTTCAACTCATTTGTATACGAGAATCAGCGCTACCACCTGTTTCGTAACCCATTCACAGTTACGCCACAAGGGTGTTACTCCAAACTGGAGATAGAGCTCATCAACCTGCAGTGTTCACCGTAGTTATTACCATTACACTAGGAGTGGCCCCTCCTTCAGTTTCATAAGAAACCTATTAAGAACAAATGTGGAAACTTAGTTAATACCTTGCAACTCGCGTCTCTCTTCGTAAGTACGTACATCTGTGAGCATATGACTCTTAACGGACTCTTAACCTTCAGAGTCGTCTTAAACTCTTGATAATTCTTCGCAAACGCCGCCTTTGGTCTTAAAGAACGGATACAACATACACAATGTGTTGAGGACGACAGTGAGTGCGATTACAGCAAAAATCTAAGACCTTTCAGTAAGCAAAGTTTGTAATGTTTCCCATTAAAGTTGAGTCCGTGCGGCTCCCAGGGATGTTTGTGTTGGATTATGTTATTATTCAGTTGTGCACTCTTGCTATAATGTGTCAATGAACGATAAGTGTAGCGCACTTCAGTTTTGGTACTCTTGAAAATTGCCAGAACTACACAGCAGCAGGAAATGCTACGACTTATGACATTAGAGGCAAGCGAAGAATAAGTGTGTGACTTTAACTACCAGCCATTAAAAACCCCTAAAGCAGCGACAACCGAGGGTTATTAATCTCCTATAGCCTGAATTATATCACCTTAAGAAAAACATTCATGTTGCAGTTAGGAATACTTGTATGCCAGATGAGAACATCCAAAATTACTCTCACGCCATTTGCTACACTCCGTCAGATGTCTCGACTCGTTTTAAGAAACCTGAAGCGGGCATCTAGCGGAAAACAGTGTCTTTGTGTTCGAATGTTTTCCCACATAACAGATTCAAACTTGGAAGATTAACTGTTTCGCACTTTCTGGTAGCCTGTAAAACAGTCGGCATTGCAGAGATGGAGACATCAATGGAGACTCCCCTGAATAGACGAAGCTGCACGATTTTCCTTAAGTGTTCACCTTCCGTGGCAGCACCATGCCAAAAGCGTTATTTTTTTACTCAGAAATGGCGAAACGCGGACGTGTTTTTGCTGGATGACCACACACGAAGTCAAAATTAGGATTTCTCTCTCTTAAGTGTTCCACGTGCAATTATGAGCTCTGATGCGGTATGTCACAGAACGGCGACAACAGGCTAGGAGAGCTCAGGTAAATTTGCACGCGTCGTGTTCGCTCGCTGTCTTTTTGTGCTTCTACTGTTATTTTTCTTTCCTTTGAAACTGAGGTTAGGAAACAAGATGCATGACCACCTTCACTTTCTTCCTGCTCACTGTGTCTCCTTCTAACCACTACGCGTAGAAAGATTCAAGAGCATACCTTCTGTGGCGTTCATGTCGAGAATCACGGGATCGCCCTTGGCACTGACCACGCGCAAGTGGTCGGTCTTCACAGTGATCTGGAACTTGCTGAGCAGCTGGTAGTGATTTGTAGAGGCGAATATGTACGCCGGTTTGCCGTCCACCGACCGCGTGAAGTTTATCGGGTACTCCAGGTCCTGGTCGAAGTCCAGCGCGTGTTTGTTTGCCCCCGAAGAAGGATATGCGAAGCGGCCATGGTATTTCACCACGAACGCCGTGATGTCGGGCAGGATGTCAGCCAAATTGCGGTCTTCGGTGGTGTCACCACCACCGATCGCGAGAACGATGTGGCAGCCCTCCTCTCGTAGCTTCTTGGACTCGTTCCGGAGGCTATCCGCTGCATCGCTGACAATGATGGTTGCTGTGCGAAAAGTACATAGGGCTGTGTGCCTACGCCCTGCTCACGAAAATCGCGTATCGTCCAGGACGTGCCTCATGCGTTTATTCATTGCATGCAACGCTCGCATTCTCCGTGAGTTCCTGATAACTATAGGACGTTGGTGTTTGGAAGCAAAAACATTTTAACGCGGGTATACGATCTCGGCCGTGGCAACTGCATTTTGCTGTGTTAGGACATTCATCATGACCATGTCGGTGTTTTGGCATGTATATGAGCGCCAGAATTTAATTTTATGAAGGCGAAAGCCTTAACTGGCTCATACCCCCGAAAAACTATCATCATCAGCTATGGCTTATACACCCCTATGAGCAAGCAAAAAATGCAATTCCTAGTTCCTTTCGTAATGCAGAGGCTGCACTCAGCAAAGTAAAGCGTATAGTGCATGCATTGATTGGAGTCATGCATAGAACGTGCAGAAACGAGGTGTACAGTCGAGCTGTAGAGTAACTTCACGTGACCTTCTCAATAGCTCATACCCTCGTGCTTTGCTGAGGCTACAAGCGCTCATCGAAGTGAAGCGAACAGTGCATACATTCATTAAGATCACAATTGGGTTACGCAGAACAGCATACGTTTTAATCCCTTGCAGAAAGGATGGAACGTAAAGTCGAAGCGAAATGTCGTTGGCGCGAGTCTGACTCCGCTATACGAGCGCACGAAGCCACAGCTAAGAGTGGAAAACGAGCTGAAGCCGAACTGCGAAAGCAGCAACGCGACGATGCGAGACGGCGCTTTACCAAGTGTGCAGCAGGCTTTCGCCTTCACGTGTTACAGGAGTGTAACATGTTGCCGAACTTCTTTTGTGTGACGATTTGATTATAACGAGAATTTAAAGATAGCGAAGTAAATAGTTAGTGCGATCACCAGGATCTTGTTTTTATTTAACTGCAGGCTTTTTGAGTTCTCGAGAATTCCTCTGAAGTTTGCTGTAAATTTGCGTGGCAGTTCCTTCAAGCTGTATCATGCATCTGAATTTTGGTGCAGTAAAAATAGTACTTTGCGGTCAACGAAGGGATTTTAGCCTTCCTCCACCACGCTGCCCTTGACGAGGTACTCTAGGTATTGGTTATTTTGTCTACCTGTATATATTGTGGGCGTGCGCACTATGTATATATATGTATATGTGTGATTTTATATATGAACCTTGTCATCTTATGTAGTACTAAGCGTATATACTAAGCGCATGACCAGACAAACATCTCGAGCATTGACTAAAGAATGTTTCTCTTCCACAGGAAAGCGCTTGCCACTTTTTTTTTTCATTTTTATTTTTCATTCAGCCCCAGTCAACATCCAGCTGCACCAGTCAACGGCAGAATACGCATTCTGGCACTTAGCAGGAGAAAGCCATATACGCATAGCCACCACGGTATGCAATTTCCATTCCTGTGCTATGCATCTCTGAAGCAGCAGAAGCTTGATGTGGGCGAGTTCGTTTTGCATGCATACTTGAAGAAATGAGCGCTACGAAGACGCGGACTAAAGGAGGAATATGTACGAGGGATACGGCGCTACTTCCAACTAAATGCTTTCTTGAAGAAACAGGATCTTATATGGATACAACCTAACCTAGAGTCGCACCACCATGACAACACGACGTCCCTATCTCATTAGAAAAGCTATCTCTTTTTCGGTAAGCGTCACTGATGGGCACCTAATGCACATGCCCTCGGCCTTTGCAATGTAGAAAGCTTCTAATGTCTCCCGTTCTAGTCTATCTCTAGAACGTGCCAGAAGCCTAGTGTCACGAAGATACGGACGACAATTGTCACGTTTAGAGTGTTCAGCCAGATGGCCTCTCGGTTTGTTATTTACTACCCTATGCTGACAAAGGCAAAACCCGAACCATGCTCTAAGAAACATGCAGCGCAGTACACGGCTTGCAAAACTAATGTCGTATATGAGATACCCCTAAGTTGCCAACAGGTTCATATCGGTCAAACCGGATGGTGTTTCAATGAAAGGGCGCGTGAGCACAATTGGTCAGTAAATAACAATTCGGGGGGGCCATCTGGCTGAACACTGTAAACGTCACAATTACCGTCCGTATCATCGTGACACCAGGTTTTTGGTGCGTTCTAGAGGTAGACTCGAACTGGAGATATTAGCTTTTCTAATGACATAGGGAGGTCGTGATGTCACGGTGATGCTATTCTAGTTTGTGTCTATATAAAATCCTGTTTCTTCAAGAAAACTTTTAGTTGGAAGTACCGCCTTGTCTGTCGTACATGTTCCTCCTTTAGTCCGCGTCTTCGTAGCCCTCATTTCTTCAAGCGATGCATCTCATACGTCAAGTTTCTATTGCAAGTCTTTTGTTTCTGATAGTCCAGTCATGACTTCACTCTATCATCGAAAAATCCTTTTGTTTCTAAAGTTCCTTATTTTGATAAATAGTTCCACACCTCCTTAATAACAACGATAAACCACGAACGCATTAACTCTACGAACAAACAATGATGATAATATTATTATTGCGACTAATCCCACCATTTCCTATAGTAACGAGTGGCAAATGATGGCTAGCCAACGGTTACGTACACACCTGCGATCGCGGCTGTTATGGAGCTCGTCAATTTAGTAATGACTTGCACAATCCCTCTGCTGTTGCTACACACATGCTACATGTCGTCGTCTTATAAATCTTTATTAACGGGGAAATCGAGCTAGCTGGTTTACACTAAGGATGAAGGCGAGTCATATGAACCATGATCGGGCTGATCGCCGCATCCAGGTGAAGCCGAGAATCTTCCACAAGCTGGTGGTCAAGGCTCCGTTAGGGCGACATCGTATCGACGACGGCCATACGCCTTGCGAGGAGCTCGCTTATGGAGCGATGAGCGTGTAAGACGGAGACGGTATGCTATAGTGTTTCCATTTACGCTACGGGAGCTTATACAGTAACCCTGTCGTACGCGCAATGTGCGGGTAATTGAGCTACCCTCTGCGCATGTGCCGTAGTTGCTGCGCGATAGCCAATGTCACTTCAGCTTTTAACTCAAACAAATATTCAAGCCTTTATATTACAGAGGAGCTGTTAGCCTGAAGTTTCTTGGGATTTTTCGCTGACTCGTGCTCGCCCAAAACCGTATCGCCACATAGCGGCTGCAGCCACTCAAGCAAACCTCATACGGCAGCTGGAAAATTTATTTGTGTTTGAGTTTCTACATAACAATTATGCTTTCTCGCATATTCTAACTACAGTCCAAAGTCATCATGTCATCAGCTTGTATGCAAGTCGTATTTTACGAATTTTCTGACGCAATGTGCTTTCGAAATTCAATTAGTTCAATAAGGCAATTGCGCTTGGCGGAGGGCCGAGAAGAATGAGGATGTGTGCTGCACTTCCCCACACGTGCGTGCGAACGTGACGTACGTTGCTTGTGGAAGAGGTGCTTTTCTAACGTCAACAGCTCCGCTGTACATCCAATCTCACGGGGTGGAATGGAGGCGAATTTTATATAAGTGTGAATCTAAACTGAACACTTCACACTGAATACACAATCAACAAAGCAGCTCACAGCATGCTTGGTTACTTACGTCGAAGTTTCTTCAAGGCACCTTATCTTTATAACTACTATATACTTTACAAGTCATTAGTGCGTCTTAAGTTAAAAGGCGCTGCAGCCGCGTATGAACAATAACGCGATAGCCTTCTATTTTCGCTCGAGCTTGTTCAAATCAATTCAGTGCGGGTAATATTTTGAAATCATTACAATACCGCTAGCCTAATTTTAATACAAGATAACCTAGCCCGTCTATCACTTGCATCACGTAGAAGGATAGCAGGTTTGACCCTGTTTCACAAGATTTATTCCCATTGTTCTCTTCGCAGAGGCTCCATTATTAGGCCTAATTACAATTCGTGCCACATTGATCGCCATGATAAAATAGCAATTCGAACCGGCGACGCTGACACTTTCAGTCGGTCTTTTGTTCCCCAATCATAGCAGCTGTGGAACCACCTTCGTGGTGACACTGTAACTATTGCTGAGAACAAACTTTTCAGCATACATTACACGTCCGCGCGCCATTATACCAGGGATTCCAGGCGTTACTACCATACGTGAGCATGTGACTAAGCCAGCGCAACTTAAAATTTGCAATTCAACGGTCACGGCATTTGTCTTTTCCTTTCAACAATTTGCTTCTGCATGGCTAACGAGTGACCATTACCAAACCAGGATGCATCGACCACGACAAAGCGGACAACTACCGCCTTCAGGATTGGAGTAGGCACTACCGTACTCGAGCTTGTCCTATTATTTGTTTTTTATTAGTTACTACTTCGATTATCGGCCTTTAGTTGCAAGTCTTTGAGCCGCATGTCAGCACTGTAGCTTACAAAATCACTAAGAGTTGTCTTCCATGGCTCATATAATTTAGTGATTCCCGTGCGACCTATTTCAGGCGATGAAGTGAGAATTTTCCACGTTACCAGCATTTCTACACTAACAAACGATTTGACACTATGCCGTTCTTGATTCGTCTCCGGCTCCCGCGTTGGCTCGCTTGACCATTTTAACGCTGAATAATGACTTGTAATATGGTCAACGTGTCAACAGTACTTACCGCCCGCTTGGCCGACAACGCGCACTTCGTTGGATATGTAGCCTGTGATGCCAACTTTGAGGTTGTCCACGGTTAGTATTATCGAGCGGGTCGGCCTGTTCGGTAGCTTCGACAACGTGGGGTCACGGCTGAAGTCAACATTGCAGAGAACTATTTTCGTCTTCGTATCGAGGTGGCGGAACATCGGTACTAGGCCGCGAGGACCCATGTGAAATTCCGAAGTTCCCAAAGTCTGCGACAGACGTACGTGGGGCGGGAAGTATTTAAGCTGTTAAAACCACCAAGATGTTTAGACAACAATTTCTCTGTGTGTCACTGTAGCATATGGAGGAAGAAAGTTCAAAAAAGTAAAACCAAATTCATTGTCCTAAACTGCCAACTGAACTTGATGGGCAACCTGTAGGCTCATAAATAAAGCTCATCTTACGCTTCCTTCATGTTTGCACTATGCGTGATGGTGTCCGACTCGTCATGCCATGCGATGATCTTGACTCTCCCCGCAGTGTAAGACACTAATAGTATCCTAATGACGTACATGAGGCACTAATACCGCTGGCGTAAGACACTAATACGCCGTGACTCGGCCTTATGCGCAGTTGCATATATGAATAATTAACTCATACATACATGGAACGTTTGCGACTGCTCAAATTAGACATGTTTAGCGTGCCGTTTACCCTACGTTATGCTCTGGTTGTGTACATCACAATCACTCCTCAGCAACGCTAGTGAACATACGCATAACGGTAACACTGGCAACACGGGTGGCACTCGCTCCGCCACCAAGTTCATCCACTTGCCTTATGTTTGTTTGGCAGGAAAACTGACTCCGCATCGCTAAAAACATTCTTGGTCGATCCTCCAGAATTGGTATGGGCCACTGTGACGCAAACAGGTGTACAATCCTTAAAATTATTTAGATATGCGCTGACCTTCTCCGTGTGTACACCTATCACCATTCTTCGGTCAACAAGCTTCATAAGTAACGTTCGTCCTCATGACATCGCTGCGTAGAGATCTCACACTGTGCACTCACCTGATTGGTGTTTCTTAAGTTAAAAAATTGCACGAGATTAAAATGCCGACCTGTGGGGCTTATAAAGATAAACACTTTATGTGATTACACATTTACTAGGGTGAAAATAAATGCAATTGCCCAAATCGAAGTTAGTTGTATAGCATTTAATTAGCCGCTTCACTAAAGCTTCAATTGCAACAAATATTTTGCACCTGCATATATATCTTTTTTTTTTCTGGCAACGAAGTGTCATGGCAGTGATTCTGTCAACGTCACGATTCCGTCGCCTTCGTTGCCGTGCTATTGTTTTGTCACAAGCTGTCGTCATACCGCAGTCCCATGTTGTCATGCCGTTAAGCTCTTAGCGCAGTAAATGATTTAGGGTTGCCAGGTACGTCTCAGCTACTGGCTTTTTTCTCTTCATTTTGCTGCGACCGCCATGATCACCTGATATAGGTGCCTTATGAAGCTGCAACATGTAACAAAGTTGAATGATGAAACTACCTCAGTAGTGCATCGAGATCAGCTTGGGAGCTTGTAGGTGCACTCGCTACTGTGCCAACACCCACGAAACTTGCTATACATGCGCAAGCGCTTAATATCCGCAGTTCCAGACACTGTGCTTGCAAGCTTCCGACAAGCTTGCCGTCCTTAAACTGCATTTACGCGATCACATAACGCAAAAAAGTAATAATAAAACACGTACGATTGAGCCCAGCATCCCAAATTAAACCGCTGCGTTGGTACTTTCCGTCGATAATTTATATGAAAGTAGAGTATCAAAGCAATGCTAACTGAGCACACGCTAAGAAATTGAAAAAAGCATAAATAACACAACAACAAAATATCGAAAATACAATGTGAGACTAGCAGTACACCTGAACTAAATCAGTAAACAAGAAAAAAAATCCTGCAAGCTTCAGCAAAAAAACAATGCACAAGATATATATCTGTAAATAATAGAAAAGTTCCTCTTCATCAGTCTATTTTTTTTATGTCCAGTGCAGGACGAAGGCCTCTCCCTGGGATCTCCAACTACCCCTATCCTGCGTTAGCTGATACCAACTTCCGCCGGCAAATTTACTAATGTCATCATCCCACCTATTTTTCGCTGTGTTCGGCTGCGTTTCCCTTCCCTTGGCACCCATTATGTAACTCTAATGGTCCACCGCTTATCTGCCCTACACATTACATAGCCTGCCCAGACCCATTTCTTTCTCTTAATGTCAACTACAATGTCGGCGCTATCCCCGTTTGCTCTCTGATCCACACCGCTCTCTTCCTGTCTCTTAACGTTACGCCCAACCTTTTTTGTTCCGTCAGCCTTAGCGCAGTCCTTAACTTGTTCTCGAGCTTTTTTGTTAACCTTCAAGTTTCTACCCCGTGTCTAAGCACTGGTAGCATGCAACGATCGTACACTTTTCAAAGACAGCGGCAAGCCCCCAGTCAGCATTTGGTAATGCCTACTGCATGCACTCCAACCTATTTTTATTCTGTATATTTCCTTCTCATGACGAGGATCCCCTGTAAGCAATTGACATAGATAAACCTACTCCTGCGCAGACTCTGGGGACTGACGGTGAAGTCGGATATGCTACCGTGACTTACAAGGCATACATAGACAAGGGGACAGAAAGAACGAGGAAGACAAGCGTTGACTTGCCGAATTCTTGTTCTTTTGTCGCGCTATTAAAGATTATCTTTGTCTTCTGCACGTTGATCTTCAATCCAATTCTTACTTTTTCACGTATTTGCTCAGAAGTAAGCAACAACTTACAAAAATTCACAGCTAAACATATATACTGCCAAGGATGTTGTTTTTTTTTTTTGATGACGAACAAGTTTGTGGACAATTTTGAGGAAAGCGGTAAACTATTCAAAATTGTCATGGCTAATGAGGTACACGCCTTTACATTCCAATTAGTATATAAGGAAACATAGAATACGGGACGTTTTACCAACAGCTGCAAATTAATATTGCTGGTAGGTTCCGGTAAATGTGAAGGCAAGATGCTCAGTGCAGCATAACCAACGCGTTAATGCTGTCAAAGGCAGCGGAGAGGGGGACAGCTGGGCGCGCGTGCGCAAACCTCACACGAGTGGCGCATCCTCTCGTTTGGGTCCCCTTAAGTCATCTTACATCCTCACTGGTCGGGTGTTTACCAGGGCGTCCCATACCACTTGCTATCAATTCTTTAATATAGTCTTCGGCATTTCTAGCCTACGTGTAACGCTTCCTTTCTACTTGTGCCGTATGGGCAATGGCGAAAGCAGACGGACTATTGTTACTGCGGACAATGGGTCCTTTGCCACTGCACTCCGGATGGAAGCCATCAACCGGGTACTGAAAGGGCTTAAATTGCGCATTCTCGCGCGGCATTGAGAAAGGGTTTTTTTGGTTTCACATGAAGTGTTTCGACCTGTGACCATGTAATGCTACCCATTGAAAAGCAAGTCAATTGGGGGCGCAACTTTAAAGACGCGGATTGAGTGCGGTGTTTCCAACGTTCCACGTAGCGGCCGGCGAAGTCGTATATGCTACCGTGACTTACAAGGCATACATAGACAAGGGGACAAAAAGAACGACGAAGACGAGCGCTGATTTTTTTTTTCTTTAATTATGGGGCTTTACGTGCCAAAACCACTTTCTGATTATGACGCTAGCCGTAGTGGAGGACTCCGGAAATTTCGACCACCTGGGGTTCTTTAACGTGCACCTAAATCTAGATACACGGGTGTTTTCGCATTTCGCCCCCATCGAAATGCGGCCGGCGTGGCAGGGATACGATCCCGCGACCTCGTGCTCAGCAGCCTAACACCATAGCCACTGAGCAACCACGGCGGGTGGCGCTGACTTCCTACTGATTGGAAGAGTTGAAAGTCAGCGCTTGTCTTCGCCATTCTTTCTGTCCCCTTGTTTGAATACGCGCTGTAAGCCACGTATGCAAGGGATTACTAACTAGCCCGTACCTAAACCCTGCTTTAGGATAAGTTACGCCGGCGACGCCAGAATCGCCGAAAATTTGACCCTGGTATAGTTCGGTGCGTTGCACGCGACTCAAAGCACCGCGAGATAGGACATGCGCTATTCCTGCGCTAGCAACACCAACACGCGCCGAACGCCGCCAGTCACGCTGGCGGCGTGGTGACTCTAGACTGTAGAGCGTCCACTTTGTGCCGGCGTAGCGTTACTGCACCGCGCGTAACGCGCGCAAGCATTAAGCCCGACTATATCCGAGCCTTAGACAATGTGCTATTTAACGGGGAATATTCAATGCTTTCAACTAAGAATATAGAAATAACAAAGCCAGCGAAACTGTTTAGGAACTTGCTTTCTTCGCACAAAGACACTTACATGTATGCAAATATGCAATTAAAGGCTACACCAACGCCGGACGGGATCGGAGCAGCGGTACATATGGAGAAACTTTAGCGACAAATATTTGGTTTTCCATTTCTCCGCTCACCTATAAATAAAGGAAGCTCCGTTAGGTAATTTATCAGCTGCTGGTCCCACAAATCGTTCTTGCAGTGTCGTCGAGCAAGAACCCGACTTCAAAACGTCTACTCTGACTTGACACAGGCTAAAGAAGCTTGCTTGATTTCATATTGCAAGGACTGTCGAAAGTTTAGCTGAAGGAGTGGCAAGCCGTTACGCCCTCCCCAGAAGGAATTGGCGAACATTTCATTGTTTGCTATTAATCTTCGAGCCAGGGAAAGCCAAATACAATATTTTCAATATTCTCCAGCAATCCAGGCTGATCCAATGTTCCCTTCAGTGCCATCTGTTGGACGTGCCGCCGACGAAAATGTCCAACAGCGTTTGATCCCACCAGTTGCGAGTACTCACTATTACGTCGAAGGCCATCGCGTTGAGCATGTCGATAACCATCTCTTCCCCCGCTATTCGGAACCAGACGTGGCCGCCGTAAATGTTTCCGGTGAAAAGCGATAGCCCTGGCTTGTTGACTAGGATCTGTAAAGAGGTAGGTAACATGGAACAATGCTTTCTTCATCATCACTAGCCTATTTTTGCTGTCCCCTTCAGGACGAACAACCTCTCCTAGCGGTCTCAAATTAGGCCTGTCTTGTGCCAGGTCACGTTCTCTTGTGCCTGCGAATACCCTAACCTAATGAGACCGCCCAGCTCTCTGCCGTCATCGAATGTGCTTTCCTTTCCTGGGCACCTGTTCTGTAGCTCTAATAGAGCACCATTTATCCGCCCGGTGCATAAAAGGATTTTCCGAATTCCATTTCTTCCTGTTAAGGTCAACTAGATTATGGGCTATACTTCAGTTTGCTCTGCAGTTCCCACCTCTGTCTTTCTGTCTTTTATGTTACTTACTGTGTACGTATAGGTGCAAATGTAAACATGCAATTATGTTCGAATGCAAGTTCAATATCAATGACCATAGGACTCCGCAATGTGGAAACGATGGCAAAACGTTGCATTGGGAAGCCATGTAATGCACAGGGCAGATATACGGTGGTCTGTTGTAGTTACAGATTGGGTGCCCAGGAAAGGAAAGCACCTTCGAGGATGGCCGACAACTAGGTGGTCTGATGAGGTTAGGAGATCTGCAGACATAAGTGAGCGTGAGCTTGCACAAGACGCGTGCGCGCACGCACACAGGCGCACATACGCTCACACATAACTTACGCATGCGCAACTACGCCCATGAGCTGCCTCGAAAAAGGACCAAAGGGCCGTTCTTTTGAAACAACGACTGCGTAGTGCTCGCAACACGCAACTCCGAGCGCTGTATATCCAAGTTGACAAATGGGTTTTGCGGAATCCAGCAAAGGCGGAGGAGAAATCCTGAAAGGGCCAAATTATAATCCACCCGGGCCTTGGCAAATAAAATGGGTGTTACGAGCTCGCACTTAAGGAGCGCGAAACTGGAAGCACCTTCAAGAACGAGTTTCAGGTGTTGCGAACATGGACGAGGGTTGGTTACCTGCGCACGCTGAGATTGTACTTGTCTAGATATACCGCGAGGGAACGAAATTACAAGAGATTATCTTTATTATAGTTTTGTGCTTTACTACAAATCAAGTTTGAGATAATCTGCACAGCCTCTTGTGCTACGTGAGTATATTCTCATGCGATCTCTGCATGCGTGATATAGCGTGAAGACAAGAAAATTAATTGAAGATATATGATGAAGAAGACCTCTCAATGACGACAAATATCACCTATCGCTACGTTCTTTTCGGCAGCACATATCTCTTTTACTACTTTTTTTTTAAGTTTCAGTTTCGTAAGGTACCGCCTAGCTGCCATCTTAAATTCATGCTTCTTAACTTAGACCTGGCCACTGACTAGCCATATAAGGCCATGGAGGCTTTTGTCTCTGTCGTCGAGCTGTTATACGGTTCTAAGAGGTGTTTGCTATTGGAAACTGTTACGGTTTTATAGAGAAGAGAAATCTTCGGTCGTTCGTTCACGAGCACTATTGAAAATTCAAAGCTATGATGACTACAGACCAATGGTAGATCTGCATAAAATTGGGTTTTCCGCCGAGGCTCTTCCGAGCAAACAATTCGGCTGTCTGCAAGCCCAGCGTAGAAATCAAGAGTGACATCGCGATTGTGATGACGCTTGGCAGACGTCTGGCCCGTGATGGATGAAAACCTACGCGTAAACTACACGTGCAAAAACAACTACGTGAAATCGCGCCAAGGCCGTGCTCTACGTTGCAGATCTCATATTTAAGAACGTTTGCTATGGCGTGATGAAAATCTCACTCATATTGCACATGTGCCCTGGTTTTCGTCACATCACGTGCGCTCCGCGGTACGGTGTTAAGGGTGCTCGATAAGCGAGGGTGTGGATGCTGACCTGGTAACTGATTCGGGCGGCCCCTCCGAAGCAGTCTCCCAGTGTCTTTTTGGAACTCGTGCAATCTTTGCCGTCCTTATCCACTTCTAGGAAGTGGCTCTGCAGCTCTCCCGAGTGGACCACGTTCAGCGTCCCGGTTGTAGATGCGCCGGCAGCGATCAGTGGCCGCGGCCGAATGGTGGTGGGGAGATTGGCGTCCTGCAGCGCGGGCGACAACTCCAGTTGTGACAGGTGGAAATTAGCGATGGTGTAAAGAAACCCAGCATAACTGAAGTGCCAGGAATTTGCTGGGCATTTACAGTTGTAAACCACGTCGCCGCCAGCACAAGCCACTCTGCAGGTATTCTTATATTAAACATTTCAGTATGCGTTCGAGTAATTGAACCGCTTTCCCTTCATGTGTACCCTCAGCTTGCTTTCAAACACGAACAAATGTGAAAACAACTCCAGTGTTTCGTTCGGTTTCCAGATTCGCGTGCATTTGTTACCGTCGCCTAATTCACGGTAGAAAGCGAACACATTGCACTACTCCATGAGACCACCTACAGAGCTGCTACTAGCTTCGGCCACTGAAATTGGGCTCCTGTCTCGCCGAGCCGCCCACTTGGGTCACTGGGCATGTGGCCCAACAAACAACTTTGGCTGTGGCTATGTGGTACCGTTATATGCCCATTCTTGGCCAATCCGAAAGAATAGATGTGCCAATGTTACAAAAGCGGTATTAAAGTGATAGTGGCCCATCCAGGCCCCCGCCGATCGCTTGAGGCAAAGGCGGGTGACTAACCGACGCCTCCCCGCCGAAATGGAAGAACAGAGATCATAATAGCAATGATCATAACGCAGAAAACACATGCATCACCAATTACACACGCATCATAAATGAGAAGAAAGGGGGTTAATCGAGGGGCCCGATTTTTATTAGTCATATCATAAGAAGCCAACAAACACTGATACCAAGGACAACATAGGGGAAATTACTTGTGCTTTATAAATGAAATAAAGAAACGACAAATTGATGGAAATGAAAGTGGATGAAAAAAACTTCCTGCAGGTGGGGAACGTTCCCACAACCTTCGCATTTCGCGTGAGATGCTCTACCAATTGAGCTTCCGCGGTGCTGTTTCCCCGTCCACTTTCGTGGGCATTTATGTTTCCTTGTAGAACCCTGGGAGTGTTAGCCAGCGCCACCACTCACAGACCTTGACGGCGGACGTGGAACGTCCCATCATAAGGAGGATGGCTAATCGCATTACCCTCCCCAATCATCTGCATAAGATGGATGCTCCGCCATATTTTTTTCTCAATGGAAGGTTCTAAACTGGTTTCTCTCACAAGGTACAATATGTAACCTTACCTGAGCACGAACTGCAGCCTTTTCCACGTAACAACTGCCCTGCGCGTTTTTTGAGGGTGAGCAGCTTCCTTCATCCTCTGCGTGTCTTCTCCGGGTGTTTGAGAGAGCCACTGGTTCATCTTGTGGTATCACCATGCCGGCGACTGCTCGGTCTGGTGTTGTAGGCGCGGCAAGCCGAAAATTCGCTTTCTTGTGTTGCGGCTGCGACTGCGCGAATGCCAACTGGGGTGCCAGGATCGCCAAGAACGCAACTATCATAACAGGTGCTGAATCACCACTGTAGGAAATAACTGAGGCCCTGAAGGTAGCCTGCCGAACCGCCATGACTGCGTTCTTTCTTGCTTGCTTGCTGCACTTGATGATGATGATGATGAAGCCTCGGTTATTGGCACAAACCCACTGTGGGGTATAGGCCTCGAATCGGGTGATAATATGATTCAAGAAATAAAATAAAATAAGTTGGTTAATAAATAAATAACACATGAAACAAAAAGGAAAATAATTAAGCCTTGTGTTGATAGGAATGTTAAAAAAAGCAATAAAAAAAGGATATACTTAAACTTGAGTAAGGTAAATTATGAAAAAGAAGAAGAAACTTTATTAAAGAATAATAAGATTTAAACTGTGAATTTGTGCTTTTATTTTTAATATTTTAAACTGAAGTAGAAATAAATCAATTCTTGAAACTAAAAACTATTAACAAGGTATTCTTTTCGTGCCACATAGACAATTATAAAGGGCTAGGCAAACGTTCCTGTGGCTATATCCCAAAACTGTTGCTCCAAGGGAGAGTATAACAGTACTAAAGTATAACAGAGAGTATAACACCCTAAAGGTAATCCTAAATTTTGAAGTGGAATTTCTAGACATAGTTTTCGATGAGTAGAAAACCGCCGACATGATAATAAAAACTGATCTATAGATTCCGGTTCATTGCAGAGTTAGCATAGAGGGGATTCCGCCAGACCACATCTGTGCAAGTAAAAATTAAGTGTTGGAATTCGGCAACGCAGCCTTGTAAATGAAACTTCCAATTTCCGGTTAGGACACCATTGCCGGTTCCAAGATTAATTTAGGTGCAAGAAATGTGAAGATTTTGCTAATGACAGAGCTTTTTTGTCCTCGCTCAAAGAAAATTGCCTATATCTGGCTGCAGTAATGTGCGCAGTTGCCGGCAGCACAAATAGCACAGGACCTGCTAAAGAAGCTCGTGCTAAGGAATCGGCTATTTCATTAATATGAATGTCTCGGTGGCCAGGGAACCATACTATATTCACTAAACTTAAGTGAGGCGGAGCTAATGAATAAAACGTGTTCCCTGTTGTCGACTTTGCAGACGCAGTAAGTGCGCTGCATACAGACAGAGAATCTGTGACGATAATAACTCTTGCAATATGAACGGGTAATTTCCGCAAGGCAAGAACTATTGCGAGAAGTTCGGCATGAAAAACTGATGTGTAATCTGGTAGGCGAAGTGAAAAAGACCAATCGAGGGATGGTGAGTAGATACCTACGCCTGCCTTCTCTTCACACGTCGCTATTACGTTTATTTTGAAACCTGCCAAATAATCTTGTAAACGGTCATTCAAATATGTTGTCAGCAGAAATTTCGCATTGTGTGGAAAAATGTCTGCAAATTCAATTCTCAGTGACCCCGGAGATTTATGAAGCGGGATTATTTCTCAAAGGCGAACATTTAAAGTGCTAATTGTGCTTGCACAAATACAGCTTGTGGGGTATGGAACCGTGACCACGTGGTCTCAAAAAATGGAATTGGTTCACTAATAAATGCATATTGTCGGCGTCGTGGCGAAGAATCATAAGCTCTTAAGTAGGTTTGGACCGTAAGCATGCGGAATCGTGTGTGAAGAGCAGGTAGGCGCGCTTCCTGGTATAATACATTATTAGCAACGAATTTAGGAAGACCTAAACATAGTCGAAGAGCTTCTCGTTCTAACAGAACAAGGGGTGTTAATTTACATTTTGCACTTCCAGAGAATAAAACACAACCAAATTCTAGAATCGGTCGTACATACATACGATAAATCATGATTAATGTGTCACTTCGCATACCAGAACGTTGGTTACTGATTCTACGTAGTAAACCTACGGCTCGTGTCGCCTTCGCTCCAATATTTTCCATCTGAGGACGCCAGTTAAGTTTTCCGTCATATATGATACCCACGCATTTAAGCGACTCTACCTGAGGAATGGTTTTCTGTTCATATACTAATGATAACTGTAACGGCCCGGAAAGCGGAAAAACAAGGACTGCACTTTTGTTTACGTTTAGTGACAGGTGCAGGTTGTGAAGCCACGTCCGTAGAGTACAGAGGTACGTTTGCAAAGACAGGTGAAGGGAATTGATGTCTCTAGCTGTCGCGAAAAATGCAATGTCATCTGCATAGACATACAGATTCACATGCATCCTGGTGCAGTGGTACTGAACTCATTAACAGGTTAAATAGTATAGGAGACAGAACAGCCCCCTGGGGCACCCCTCTTGTCTGATCGAACATTCTTGAAGAAAAGCCGTTTTGAAAACAATGGAATTTTCAGTTTCTTAGAAATTCAAAAATCCATGCCGTTATATATCTTGGAAAATTGTAAGACCGTAACCTGTCCAGCAGTAGACAGTACTTAACGCTGTCATATGCTTTTGCTATGTCAAGTACCACTAAAGCACTAACTTCTTTTCTATGCGGAGCAAGTTGGATGCGGCTTTCCAAATCTACATGCGCCCACTAAATGGAGAGACCGGGCCGGAAACCTATTTGACTTGGGCTCAGTAACGAATATTCAGATATATGATCGCATGATGGATCATATAACACTCTTTCAATTAGTTTTACCATATTGGACGTAAGAGAGATAGGCACTTGGTCCTTTTTCTTTCTTCTTCTTTTTCTTCTTCTTCTTTTGATGATGATGATGATGATGGCGCGCTGAAAATTTGGCGGTTTAATAAATAGGTTCTTGTTAACCGCACACCAGCAAGAAGTTCATAACGGAATTTATAACTACTATAATATTACCAATCTGCAATATGCGACTATGCATGGCCAGCGAGATTGAGATGATACGAATGTGACCTAATTACTCGTCCCAGTTGTTTCATGCCATTGGCGAGCTGGCGAGGTTTAATATGCAACGAAAGAGCACTGCGCCTCTTGCTTGCGAGCGTCGACAGATAATTATTATTATTCATTCCCTCATAGATGAAAACACGATGTTTAGCCATAAACTTAATTCATGAGGCTAAAACCTACAAAATCCCTCTCGAGGCATAAACAGGCAGCAAAAAAAAAAAAAAAAAAAAAAGAAACGCACCGGTATTGAAGTTGGCAAGAAACTGAGCGCCTCTGGTGCTCTTGAAAGGCCCAAGAAAACAAATCTAACAAAAGTATCAATGCAGATGGTTTACGCTTTACAGTCGTATAACACTCCAGTTTTGCAGTCGAAGTGGAAGCGAGGGATAAGGGCCTCCGTATAACGCCTAAAGAAAGTTACAGTAATGCCTGTATTCGCTGTGCGTGAATATCTAGTAATGGGTTTGTCTAATTGCTACATAAATATACAGCTGTAAAAGCAAACCTATGATACGCACATATCGTACCTCACACAGAAGATACGTCGTTCGCGGGTTCTGGATTACAGGCATAAAGTATGTACGGCTCGAAAATCGGGCGCAAATTGCCTTGGCCAGTTGATATTACACTTATTCCCATCTCACGAGCAGCAAATGATAGTGTCAGGCCAAAGAAGCACATGTAACGATGATTATTATTTTTTAAGTACCTTTGCACATTTGACCGCACTTGTCTTCCATATCTAGAGAACGCGCGCTTTTTTGTTCCCTAGGCAATTTACATTTTACTGCATGCCTTAGCGCTTGTCCCTGAAAGCATTCACAAATGATTTATATTTAGAGGCACTTAGTAGCGTCGTTATCACAATATTACTCTCACGAAAGCGGTACGCTTCCAGCGCAATACTTTTTTTTCGCCTTGAGGGCATTTCTAACGCAATTCTGATATGCTCGCCGAGCGCGCACCCAAGCCTTTCAAGGAAGTACTCATCAATGCACTTGCACCTTTCCAAGCCAAGAGGTACCCTTTTCTTTTATCGGAACACGCCGAGGCAGCGCACTATTGTATACTTGCTCACCCTGTTTTATTATTTTTTTTCGCAAGAGCTCCAGACTGCGATAAACTTTCGTCGTCCCATTGGCCACGAGAGTGCTTTCTAAGAGCTTTCAGGCCTGCACATCATTAAAGGAAGCCGATGCCGTTGAAGGTGCCTTCGGGCAAACTGTTCTGCGTTATAAACATTCCGGAAAATGAGAAGACGTGCGCACATAGTGACACCCTCATCCCTTTTTTTTTGTTTTTCTGCTTCTAAAAACAGTTACGGCAACTCTAAATATTGCCGCGAAGCATAATATTGCTACGGAATAGTATTTCGAATGACGAAGAGGCGAGCAGTAAAAAGACGACGACGACGATTGGAGGCTAGCGCGAGCTGTTGCCTCTTGGCCAAGTGCGCCGTATTACGTTGTAAATATACTTGTATATAGCTTTTCATCTGCTTCTGGTAACCCATCTTGGGGTAACCCGCACGTACGACCGCGTCCGCCACCGCTTTTATTGGTCTGGTCTCGCTCGCTCCGTCCGACGCTATATTGCTGCCTGTGATACCTGCCAGCGTCGGAAAACACCTTAGGTGCTACCTGCCGGTCATCTCCAGCTGATCACCGTCCCTGTGGAACCGTTCTTTCGTGTTGGATTAGACCTCCTCGGTCTCTTTCCCACTTCATCCTCTGGGAACAAATGGGTAGCCGTCGCAACTGATTACGGCACTCGATACGCTATCACGCGGGCTCTCCCTACCAGTTGCGCCACTGACGTCACGACTTTCTCTTGCGTGACATTATCTTACTTTATGGCGCCCCGCGACAGCTGCTTACTGACCGTGGTCGTAACTTCCTCTCCAAAGTTATCGCAGACATTGTGCGTTCCTGTTGCACTCAACACAAGCTGACTACCTCATACCATCCTCAAAGAAATGGCCAGACAGAGCGGTTAAACCGTACTCTTACCGATATGCTGTCCAAGTACGTTTCCAAGGACCACCACGACTGGGACATTGCCCTTCCTTACGTCACGTTTGCTTATAATTCTTTCCGGCACGACACCGCCGGATTTTCTCCATTTTATCTACTCTACGGTCACGAACCGACCTTGCCCCTTGACACGGCACTTCCCCCTGCTGCGATCTCAACAAGCGAGAATGCGCGCGACGCCATCGCCCTCGTCGACCATGCACGCCAGCTTGCCCGTGCTCGACTGACGGACTCGCAAACCACTCAGTAGCGTCAGTACAACGCTCGCCACCGTGACGTACAGTTTTCCCCTGGTGCGCTCGTGCTCCTGTGGTCGCCCTCTCATCACGTTGGACTTTCAGAAAAGCTGCTTTCGCGATACACAGGGCCCTACCGTGTGCTACGCCAGATAACGCCTGTGACGTACGAAATTGCTCGTGTGAGCTCAACCTCGTCATCTACTCTGGCATGTAGTGATGTCGTGCACGTCAGTAGGCACAAGGCCTACTACACTGCTTCCGAGTCCGGCATTTAGTCGCTACGAGACGGTGCTTTTGCCGTCGGGGGTAGTGCTACGGAATAGTATTTCCAATGACGAAGAGGCGAGCAGTAAGAAGACGACAACGACGATTGCAAGCTAGTGCGGGCTGTTGCCTCTTGGCCAAGTGCGGCGTATTACGTTGTAAATATACTTGTATATAGCTTTTCATCTGCGTATTCTTAAGTAACAATATTGCCGCGAAATATTGCCACAAAGCATTACTTTTATCTTTTGTTAAAGCCTCAATAGAGTAGAGCCTATTGAAGCAAATGTATCTTGCCGCACGACTATGATCTGACTTTTGGCATATCACAAGGCATGAACGTGTAGAATATTAATCATACGCTGTGTGGGTCCGAAATCTATAGTGATTCCGAAACGGTAGTTAGGGCTTTTCAGAAGGGTCGCATCGCCAAGGAAGCTGTTTGTCTTCTTAGCGGCTCGAGTCCATATCCTCTCACAAACCAATGAATTCACTGGTTTCCCGCTCACGTAGGGTCGGTCGAGGGTGCTCCCCCGAACCTCAATGAGTCTGCTCACGAGGCTGCAAGTGACCTCACCGACCGGGCTTCCTCTATAAGAAACACTGTCTCTCTACGGTCACAGGGACGCTCCCGCTACTCACAGCGAGTTTATTAAATATTTCTACATGTCCAGAAGGGTCTTTCCACCCCCTCACCCCAAGTTGAATAGGGCGCAGGCCGTTTCGCTTAGGCTTCTACAGACCAGGACATATCCGTGTCTGTCCGCTCTCCACGAGGCTTACCCCGACGTGTATCGGGACAACGCCTGCCCGTCCTGCGGCCAGACCTCCACTCTACCTCACATGCTCTGAAAGTGCGGGTCGACATACCCCAAGTTCATAAAGGAGAAGTGGGACTCGCTTCTGCGTAGCCCCGCTCTAGAAAAGCAAATCCTGGCCGTCTGGCATGCCCGCGACCGGGCCGGTGGGCTAGACCTGCCTATCCCGACGTGGGACTAGCCGGGTGCGCGACGAGTTCGCGTCCTCGCCGGACCTGCAAGAAAGTTTACTCACTCACTCACTCACTCACTCACTCACTCACTCACTCACTCACTCACTCACTCACTCACTCACTCACTCACTCACTCACTCACTCACTCACTCACTCACTCACTCACTCACTCACTCACTCACTCACTCACTCACTCGCTCACCCACTCACTGCGTCACGTTGCTATATTGCCCTCACGTTTCCCAGAAGGAGCTCCTTCTTGGAAACGTGAGGGCAAAAAAGTGAGGTACTTGACTTTCTTCGGTGACCCGCGAGTATATTGCAATGTTAGTAAACGAAACTAATGTGATGGGCGGATGTTTGTTAGAAATAAACTCAACCTGCAAAAATTTTGATGGGTGGTTTTTGCATAGCTACAGGACCGAGCATGGTGAAATTAAAACATCGGGTGATGTAATATGGAATAGAAAGTTAACATGAACAGAAGGAGAGCTAGCATCGGAATAGCATACGGAAAAGCTGGGAATCGGAATAAGTGAAAATTGGAATACCTGAAAATCTGCATCGCTCAGGCTGATCAGCAATTGTTCCGCACCTAAAGTCTAGCGCGTAGAAATCTCATTACAGCCGTATACTCCAAATTTACACATATTATTGTTCTTCTTTGATAAGTGTAGATAAATGGAAGCAGGCTACCTGGGAGAGAGAGAGAGAGAGAGGTTCTTTTATGAAAACAGGGCATGTTCGCCTGGCGGCACACCCGGCATGCCATACCAGGCGGATGCGCTAATAAATGCAATGGTAAACACAGGGACATTAAACATCTAGTTTAACACAGTGAGCGTAACACACGTATAATATATTATAAATAAAGCATCTGAATAAGACCACCTAAAGAACAACGCTTCTGATTTCAGGTGATGGCTAGCCACCTAGTAGTAAGCACTACGTAACATTACTTCCGCCATAAATGTACGGGAATATTAGCGCTATTTCGTTGTCATTGCAGTCTTTCAATTTCCTACTTCTCTGTGTTCCTACTCAACCAAGCGGCGCTTCACGACAACCTGTTTCTTCTCTGGGATTCTTGTGGTGCGTCTCTGCTCACAGGACGGTAATTTAAGCCATTTTTGCCCGGAAGGATGCATGATTAGCATTCCTGAGACGAAGTTAGCCCGGAGGCATGGCCAGCCAAAATGCACCAACAAAGTAAATGTCACAACTGTGTCACGCATTTTTCCTAGTGGCTGTCGTTTTACGCTTACCTAATTAAGATACACTTTATCAACTTGTATTCTAGGTTACTCGGTAGAAAACGCCTGTGCACTGGACGATCGCCTCGAATTCCCCGGCATGAGAGCTCCATGCCATTGTTTTTTTTTTTAACATCGCCGCCCCGACGTGTGCCTCACAATAATACACAACGTCTGTAGCGACCCCACTGCCCACCCAACAATGTCTGAAACCAGCGACGTTCGAATGCGCTCATCTCCCAAATACGTCGCGTAATGTTTTTATGTCTGCAGCACATGGCCTGGTGTGGCCATCCGATTATCTGCGCCCACCTCGACCTTAACTTGGGTTACTCAGTTGCAGTTGGTTCCCAGTTTGATTCAATAAACTTGAACTTTTAACTCGACAGGACCTTAAAGAAGGAAATGAAGTTGTCGTTCCGCAAAGATGACACGTTAAAGGCCATCTGGGACTGTGGTTAGGATCGACGTACACAATGTAACCAGTGTAGACTATAAGAAAAAAGGACGTGGCTCCTCTTATCAGCTTCTCTTATTTATTTATTTTTTATTTGAGGCCACCAGAACAATATTGTTTCGACGGCTACCTTTAAATTAGGTCAAGTTATAATCCCATTCTCAATGTTTTTGTCTTTCAGTGCCAGTGCTTTGTTTTAACAGAAAACACAGTGCCTTAACAGAAAAGAAAAGAGAAATGTGTGGTAGATTTCCAAAACGTTCGAAAACTTTTGTCAATTACTTTCTAATAAAATTTTTCAAATGCCCAAAAGCGCCCAAATTTGTGAAATAAAATTACTAAGGAGGCGCTTCTAATTGTGTCATATAATATTGTAGCACCCACCGCGGTGCCTTAGCGGCTGTGGTGTCGCGCTGCTAAGCACGACGTCGCGGGATCAAATCCCTGCCGCGGCGGCCGCATTTTCATGGGGGCGAAATGCAAAAAAACGACTGTGTCCCGTGCATTGGTGGCACGTTAAAGATCCTGTGGTGGTCAAAATTAAACCGGATTACGACGCGTCGTAAGCAAATTGTGGTTTTGGCACATCAAGCCTCAGAACTCAAATGAATTTATACTGCAGCGGCTTATTCGTAAACTTTGAATAATGTGACGGTTTATCGTTAGGAAAAAGAACAATTACTACCTGCGAACATACCCATTCGCTACGGTATTTCTTTTTATTGCTAATTCATTTCATGAAGCCACGGTGTTCGTGGGTTTGTGATTAGATTCAGAAATGAGTTTTTTTATTCGAAGTCTCGGCGCGAGCAAATGAGCTAGGTGTCCCACGCCTTACGACATGCTCCATTTCTGTTTAATCTGCAGGAGGCGGCTCTTACTCACTAGACATGACACGTTTCTTAAAACAGTGCACACCCAGATTATGCAGCTGCTGAAAGGCACGGCAAAGACACACCGCTTTCCAATATGACCAACGTGTGGCAATCTTGCGTGCAGAACAGCCGTCACTGCATAGCGATGAGCCATCCACAGCACTGAGCCAAGGAGAGGCCAAGGTCTTGCGTGATCGGTTGAGCGTCGTGCTCTTCCAAGAAACGCGACGATGTCCTCTCGGTCGATCCCGTGGGCACTGAACATAGTCTCGCACTCGCACTTGCGGGTAAACTTTAAGCAGTAGCCAGTTGAAAGAGGTGAAAGATAATGTCAGCAACTGGATCAAATCCTATAATACAAGACTAACCAAAACGTTTTCTGCTTCGTAACAGCATGATTGGTTTTGTATTTAAAAGACGCGCAGCATAGACATAAATTGCTTAGGCGACGTCATAATTGGCTTTCTTGGGATGTCGGGACACCAAACTGCGTTATCTTTTCCCGCTAGTACGAGCATTTATGTCGTTATGACGCCGCTATCTGCCGTAAACACAACAGTATAGTCTAAAATAGGAGCGAAATTCCTGAAGCTAGAACGGAAAATCTTGTGCCGCATTTAGCCCCCCCCCCCCCGTCTGCCCTTATTGACCGGATATAACCGGAATTACTGCTTCTGAGTGCTTTTGGAGAGGTACTACGTATTCCGCTAAATAATATGTGAGTCACTTAGAATAAATGTGGACTCCGCCGTATTCAGTAATACGATGACGAGGAGCTTGCAACGAACGACTTATGGCAGGCGATGTGTGGTTATGGATCCAAACACAGTTACGAACAAGCGCATTTAGTTAATACCATGTTACTCCGCGATTCCGATGTTTTGTTGCAGAAACACTGGTATTCTTTGCGACCATGTCCTTGGAGGTTAATAATGTCTACGTCATTGTTATGTCATTTAATACTTACATGATATACATGGGCAAAGGTAACGTTTGTTGCGTTGTTCAAAAATATGATATGTTGCGTAACTTTAAGACGGTTTGCTTCTAGTCGATGCAACAACGTCAGCCGTTCAAATCTTGTCATTGAGGTTTCCTTCTTTGATTCGCTACGTTGCTTCAGAGGTCCCCACCAGGGCAGCCTATTTAGCTCTTTGCTCTTTATTATTAATATTGCTACGAGGCGCTGCAGTAGCGAACAATGATGAGAGAACTGACGAAGACGACGGTCGCCGATAATTTTGCTAAGCCGCCACCGGAAAGCGCTAATTTATTTGCATGTTCTGCCACGAAACAGAGTTTATTTGCGCAGAGGTGCCTCGCATGTTTAGCAATTTCCATGGAGTGCCCTACTTCAGACTTAACACGTTGTTCTGAGCAGTAATTCAGCTTCAAGAGGTGGCGTTACAAAAGCATAGCATGTGTCTCAATGCGCGAAAGCCAGTACCATTGGCGATTCAAGTTTTTGAGCATCTGCGATTAGTTATTTAGAAATACGGACATTTTCCCACACGAACACTACGCGTGGACAGGACGTGTCTGCTAGAGACACTGATATCGAGTGTTTCGCATTTCTAGACTCAATCTGCATAATTTTTTCTGCGTGTTATCCGGGGCGCATTCCAGCATTGTAATCTATATTGCGATTCCAATTAAATGTATACTCCATACGCATTTTTGCCGTCGGCGTCTGTGCCGCTGCCGTCGTGATGCCCCGTGTAACATGCAAGACCGATAACACCATTGCCGCGCGTCGTATGCTCTATGTGCGAGTGAAAGCACGCGAGGGAAGCCGACGATGGCGGCTCAATCTGGCCTGCACGAAGAAAGAAAGCGGAGACCAAACACGCCGTCTTCCGTCACCCAAAAGGCCATGAAGGAAACAATTTATGGTAACTCAAAGGGAAGCTCGTTACTTTTCGAAGCGAGATCAGGATGCCTCATCGAACACGCACCTATAAAGCGAGATATAAGAAGGAAGAAGGAGGTGCTTGCTGCGGTAAAGTTAGGGAAGCGATCGAGCTTGTTTTGTTAGAATGTGAAGACATCTGCCTAGCCGTCGATTTAGGCACCACTGGCCTCCTTGAAGCCCTTTGGTTCAGCGAGAGCAGGGGAAAAGTAAACATGTCCGCAATAGAGATTAGTAAGAGGCGAATGGAAGATTATTGGAAGAAAAGTAGGGAAACGACAAAAAATGGAGACGTACAAAAGCAAAGTTCACAATAGTGGGTCATGAAATGTGGTTGTTGAAGTTCATCGCGATTTCTTTTTCCTTTTTCTTGTTTAACCTAGGCAGGACATCAGAAAGTATAATAGCAAGAGCTTGGTGGCGCAACCCTTCGCCCCGTTCCAAAGGAGACGCTCATAACATCCATCCATCCATCCAGTGATGGGAGGGAGGGGGTCAACGTTGTGCTCCGGAAGCAACTGCTTATTTACCGACTGAGCGCAACGGGAACTGAAGATCGGGGCTCAACCTCGCACGCGAAAAGGAGGAAAGCAAGGAGGCAGCACGGGATATAGAGAATGGGGGGACGGGGGATGGTTTCGACTCCGCGCTGTAGCGGGCGCCATACCTTGAAAAGGATGTGCAGACGGCTCATACGTTTGTGCGCGCTGTGTCCTCACGACTCTTGCGTTGCGGTCATAGACAGCGTGAAGATCACATGGTTCACTGCTGCTGCCACGCTTGTTCACACCAGCGTTTTGACAAGTTACACGCTCATCTAGTATGATGTGTTCATGTTTGCTTGTACACGCCGACACCATGCTTCTTAATTCAGTTAGTAAGCGAATGTTTCCAAGTTCATGCGACCAATAAAACTACTATCCTTACTTCGTATAGCTGTCTACTAATTTGCTGTCGCAATTGATGCTTCGGCTCTCCGGCGAAACCAACTTTTTTTCTACCTCGGGAATATCTCGGCATCTTGCGATACCGCTTTTGCTATAAAAGAAGACTACCAGCCACCCGTCCTTTCACTTGGCAGTGATGACCACGCTGCTTGGCGCTCAACTAAAGGTTACTGCTTGTTCTTACTACAGGTTAGTGCCCACTGTACATATACATTTGTATTTATATTCATACGGTGTCGTCACCACTGCCAAGTTTTAGTGTGTATTTGCTTGTTTCGCGCATCAATTGCTGTATGTTACGATTGCCGATGTGGCTAGGGAACTCGCAAAGCTGAAGGAAGAGATAAGAGCTGAATTGCTCAAAGAAATTAAACAAGAATTCAAAGCATTCAAAGATGCATCAGAACGTGACCTTAGGAACGAGATCCGGGAGGTGCGCAATGAGCAACGCCAAATGAGTAAGAGTATTGACTTTTTGCATAAGTCAATCGAGGAAATGAGACAAAAGCTTGATTCTGAGGTCTCAAAGAATTCAAGTCAGACAAAGGAAAATTACGAACTGCGCGCTAAATGTGCTGCTCTGGAAAAAAAAGCAGGTGAACTTGAAAGGCGACTCACGCATTCGGAGCAGTACTCACGAAACGCTAATCTGGAAATACAGGGCGTTGTAAAGAAAGAAAATGAGGACCTTGCTACTATTTTGTCTGATATAGGCACTGCAATCCATGAGCCAATCAGTCCATCTGACGTTGAGTGTTGTCACCGTGTTCCAACACGCAACCCGGATAAAACAAACATTGTCGTTCAGTTTAAATCTAGAGCTAAACGTGACGCCACCTTGAAAAAAGCAAGGAAGACAAGAATCACAAACAGAGACCTACGATTGGAATCTACATGCCCAGTTTATGTGAACGAACATTTGTGCCCAGCGCTAAAGAGGCTGCTTGGCATGGCAGTGAAAAGGAAATATGAGCATAAATGGAAATCTGTGTGGACCAGCAACGGGAAAATCTATGCAAGGGAAAGTGATACATATGATGCTGTGCAAATATCGGAAGAACGTGATCTTGCTAGGATTACGTCTGCTGTTTCTGACGTCACTGGTAACGCTCACTCAAAATTGCCATGGAATATCACGATTTCATCTTACCGCATCGTTTACAATTACAATCTAACTCTAGCATTTCCGTTCTACACTTGAATGCTCGATCTGCAGTCAACAAACAAGAAATTATTAGTAATTTTTTAAATCTGTTTTCTTTCAAGTTCGATATCATTATGCTAACCGAAACATGGTATCATGACAGCAGTGCTCTGCTGTACATTGATGGCTATGCTGATTGCGTTTTAAATCGAACTGATAGGCGAGGTGTAGCAATCTATGTCTCGTCGGGATGGAACTGTGAAGAAGTATCAGAGTTTTGTAAAACAACAAACGACTACGAAATTTTAACGCTTAAACATTACTCCGATATAATTTCGGTCGTATATCGCCCGCCAAACGGAAATATTTTTGGCTTTCGAAATTTCTTTGATAATTTACTAGAATATGTACCTGCTAACGAATTTCGACTTGTCTGCGGAGGAGACACTAACATAAATTTTCTTGAAAATACTGCTGCTACACTGGATTTTACTAATGGACTTAGCTGTGCGGGATTTGTAAACCTAATTAGCACACCAACTCGTGTTACGTTGTCCTCGTCTACATGTCTCGACATTCTTATCACGAATATTGACACTGTCGTAGAGCATACTGGAACAGTAACGTCGGACGTCAGTGATCATTGTCCTGTGTTCATGACATATCGTTTCAATGTGAGAAAAAGTTGTTCAGAGTCAAATGTGTTTACTATACAAGATATAACTGATAGAAATATGGATCTTTTTAAACGCACAGTTTGCAATTATGACTGGTCTTTCCTATACGAAATAAGTGATGTAAATGTCGCGTATTCCAAGTTTATGTCAGCGTTTATACACATCTACAGCGCACATTTTCCCTTCAAGAAGATTAAGCAATCCAAAAAAATAACAAAACCCTGGATTACACAGGAACTTTTTAAAATTATAAAACACAAAGATAAACTGTACCATAGCTTTCTTACAACACGCTCTTCTGAAGCGCTGACACTGTTTAAAAAGCAGAGAAACAAACTAAATACGGAACTTAGACGCGCTAAGAATGCTTATCATGAGCATCTGTTTGCAAACGCCACTGGTAAACATCCTGAAACCTTGTGGAGCATTATCAATAAGGTTCTTGGCCGCGAAAAGTATGCTACCTCACCAGACAAGATAATCTATAATAACAATGAAATTTCAGGTTTAGCACTCGCAAACCATTTCAATAAGTACTTTGCAAGTATAACCGTGCCACAGCAAACTCGGCCTGATACGTCATTGTTTCTTTCCGTTTCTAACAGCTCATTTTTCAATCCCACTAGTGAATTTGAGGTATTTAGCACTATCATGAACCTTAAAAATAGTAAAGCTCTCGACATTGATGATATACAAATAAAACATATCAAGTATGTTTTAGAATACATCACTCCCGCTTTAACGCATATTTTTAATCTAGCTTTAAAGTCTGGGGTGTTTCCAGAAAAGATGAAAATGAGTAGGGTAACTGTACTTTTAAAAGGAGGCAACAGAAACGACGTGTCAAATTACAGACCCATCTCAATCATTCCAATATTTTCCAAAGGATTAGAAAAAATTATTTTTTCTCGCTTATCAAACTTTTTCGACCGACAAAACATTCTATCTAGTGCTCTGTTCGGCTTTCGTAAAGGTAGGTCAACAGAAACTGCTTTGCTCACACTCAAGGAGCATGTACTAAAAACATAGAAAGAAATCTCTTCACATTGGCACTATTAATTGATTTCAGTAAGGCATTCGATTGTATAAATCATAAAATTTTGCTATGGAAATTATCCCAGAATGGCATTAGAGGTACTCCTTTAGCGTTATTTGAGTCTTACCTTACTAATCGAAAACAATCAGTATGTATAAAACACGACAAGTCAAGTTTTGTTCCTTTACTAAATGGCGTGCCACAAGGGAGCGTACTAGGTCCTATGCTTTTTAACCTTTACATTAACGACATTGCTAATATTGATACAACTGGAAAATTTATCGTGTATGCCGATGACACTAATCTTCTCATTTGTGGTCCGAATTCACAAGAATCAATGGAAAAATGTAACTATCTACTCAATAAGCTATCTGAATGGTCAGTCGCTAATTGCCTAAAAATAAACGCTACGAAAACTAAAGTAATGTTATTTCGCGCAAAAAATAAAGTTATTACTAGTAATCAAACCTTAGTGTGTGCGGGTAAAGAACTGCAAATTGTGGATGAACATAAAATATTAGGCGTCACTTTTTCCTCGCACCTTACTTGGGATAAACATATTGAAAATATCTGCACAAAAATGTTAGCTATCACAGGCGTTCTGTCTCGATGTCGGCGTCTTCTTCCAACCAAAGCAAAACTGAAAATTTATTATGCCTTATTTTTCTCCCATTTAAATTACTGTAGCTTATTGTGGGCGACTACAGGAAAGACAAACATTATGATAATCATTTTCTTTGCAAAAGAAAATGATTCGGCACATTGACAACATGGGTTATCTGGAGACAACGCGGCCAGCGTTCTTAAAGCATAAAATTATAAAAATAGAATATTTCTACACGTTTCGCTTTCTACATACATTTTATTTCTCAAATACTGCCTTCAAAAATTTCCTACTGTCTACTGCATCTTTGGCACAAAAATTCAATTCTTCCAATACAAGAAATAGTGATACATGGTATGTCCCGTGGTGTCGTAATAAATATAGCCTACAGTCATTCAAACATAATCTACCACATATTTTAAATAAATATAAAGGTACATATACCTCTTCATCGAAGGAACTGCGAATGCATTTTGTAAACATGTGATCAGTGATTGTTTATCGTTCTCTCAGAGACTACTGTACGTATTACTAATTTTGTAACCCATACACATGTATTTCTATCTTCTGGTGTATCGAATGTTTTTTTTTTTCATCTTTTAGTCTGTATTATCTACTCTCTATATCAGAGCGACTTGTATTAGTTTTGCTAGTAACCCTTACACACATACTTCCACTTTTCTGATGTATCAATTATGTCTTTTCTCTTAGTCTTTATATTATTTGCGGTCTTGTTATTGTGCATTTATGTAATTAATTTATTCTGAGTGTCTAACAATGTTACAATTTTGATGCAACCACCATGTATGCCTTGTAATGGACCATCGGCCTAGTCAAGCTGTTTTCCAACAGCTTTTAGCCTTTGGTATCCACCAGAACACTTGCAATTCTGGAAATACACTGAATTGAAATATACGCGATGCAGATGTATGGTCTATTTCGCACTTTGAGCTTGAGGTATGGTAATCTTGTTGTGCACCATGAGCAACAAATTTAAAGATTGGTAAAAAGGAAAGAACACAATCTGCTTGAAAAACTTTAGTTGCGACATAGCCCTTGCTGATAGAACCGGCGTATTCACTCTCCCGTCATTGTGCTCTCGCGTAATCCGATGAAGCTTTTGGAGCGTTTTAAATTTAGGTTCATTATAAAAAAGTTTATTTAGTAAACAACATGCAAAAAAGTACAGTTCTGGGCGCTTTTCTCAAATAAACGTGGATGTCGTCGAACCAGGGTAATCAATACCTTGGTTGACCCAATCTGCTAAATCTTGGTTTTCAGTCTTTTTTGCTGCTATGGCATTTTTTTTTTGTCTATTCACTTCAACAAGCGTGCAAACACCTTCACAAAAGATGATAGTCTCTATTGAAAAGTACACGTTGCCTTTCTTTTTTTGCAATTTCAAGTGAACGATTTTTAGTTCTCTTTGTGCACGCTTTCACCACTAAAGCTTCACATTGACTGAACCAATCCAGATTTCTGTACGAGGAATTTAGCTTGCACGAAGCGTCAACAGTGGAGTCATACGTGGAAGCAGTATATTGTAGGCTAGCAAACCAACAGCGCTGGAAGCATTGACGCCGATGACGCTCTATTCCTCCTTTACTGCCTCACTGCCTTTGTGACTGAGTCAGAATAAGTTAAGCACTCTTACACCGTCAAAGCATTCAGTATCACGAAACTTCCTTAACTCTGCAGCGTATTCGTCGTTCGGCCAAGCCCAGTGAAACCTCGGCTTCTTCACGCGCGCTTACCATATTAGTGACCGTAAGTGCATAGTCTATGCTTGCACGACAGGCAAATGTCAGCTGGGCAATCGTGTAGGCTGAATAAAGTGTTAAACTGTAATTATACAAGCTCTGCTGTACGAGGAAAAGCTCTAGACATCTCGTTACGCTTGCACATTAAATATTATTTTGGCATTAGTCAAGTATGAAGCTTGCTAAGGCATACAGGAGTTCGGACGGAAAATTAAAAGAAAGCCTGTAAAGAACACGCGAAGTGGGCAGCCTCAAACATTTGCGTGTCATCTTTATAACACATATATCCACAACGCAGGGTGCCCGCAGCTACCAGTAAACACCTGGATTGGTAAGATTTCTGAGGTAATAAAGAAATTCTACAGTAAAACACATAAAATGCCACGAGGCGAATTACTTGGTTAAGCGAGACGTTGCCATCAGTGTAGCGCAGTGAAAAAAAAAACACATACATCTAATACAAGTTTGCTATTGCGTTTAGCGACACGGAATGTATCATCGTGAATTGTATGGTTCATATATCGGCCTCCTAGAATGCTAACAGAAAGGGACCTGCGCCTCCCCATCGAGTACGAGCTTGTAGAAATGGCTGAAAAAAATATATAACTGGATTCGAACAAACGTAAGGACTATCTTTGGTCGATAAGGGGAAAGCCGGTAAATTGAATAAGTCATTTCTTCGCACATTCCCGTCCAATGTTTGTTTCATTGACGTTCGAACATTGGGCAGTGAGCTTATGGTAGCGTATTCATAAGCTGCACCTGTGCACATTGTCTGACTCGGCGATTTCATTGTACAACCTGGTGTTTTACACTCCCAGTTTCGAAAACCGAATTCAACTGAAGGTGTAAGCATCGGAACGTTGAGTAACTGGGCTTGCATTCCATAACCTTTATGTAGCTTTGTTACAATTGAAGCTTGCAATTAAATTCAACACATAATGTCATTTTTACATAATCAGGTTCAAAGCCATGAAGGCATCTAGTTCGCCTAATCGTCTTTATTTAGTTCTAGCGTTAAATAATTTTTTTGTTTGCCACTTCTGTTGATCTTCTTATATTACTTTCCTTCTCCTTGCAGTTAGGCAATGGCACTACGAGTAGCTTCGTTTTCCACCCAGTACATATTGGCATGTGAAATGTTAACTTAGGCACTTTCCTAACTGGGTGGAAGCAAAATATTGCTTCTCTTTGAAACTCAAACGTGTCTGAATATTCACAAGCAATTGCCGATGAAATTTTCTGCGCTCGCACTCTTCGAAACATACAGGAGAAAGCAAATATATTATCGCACCGACAGCTGGCACCTCTATTGATACTCTATTAGATTATCTTTTCTGAGACGCAGGCAAGGCGGTATGTAACTCGATGGAATAACAAATGAGTCGTACCAATTAACAAGGACACCGAGGACAGCAGAGGGGAAACTACTTGCACGTATTAATCGAATTGAAGAAATAAATTGAAGGAAATGAAAGTGGATGGAAAAACAACTGAGAACTGAACTGAAATGAACATGAAAAAAAAAAACTAAACATGAGAGCTTTAGCCAGCTCCCCCACCTACGGCCTTGACGGTGGCGGCACTGGCTAACACTCCCATGTTTATTTCTAGTAGATAAACATAAATATCCCAGAAAGTGGATGGGAAAACGGCACCGCGGTAGCTCAATTGGTAGGAGCATCGCATGGGCAGCGCGAAGACGTGGGTTTCGGTCCCACCTGCGGCCAATTGTTTTTTCATCCACTTTCATTTCCAATAATTTATCATTTCCTTAAATAAACAATAAGTACAAGTAATTTCCCTATATGCTGTTCATGGCGTTTTTGTTTGTTGGCTGCTTATGATATGGCTAATTAAAAATGGGGCCCTCGGTTTCCTTTCTTCTCGTTCGTAGCAACTAAGTATCTTGTACTGCGGTTTTTTTTTTTTTAGGTTGATGTTTGGTATCTGGTGCCCAATGAACGACTATGTCTAGTACGGGGCATAATATTTTTCATTACTCACGTACTGGAAGAAATATTTCGTTTCCAAAGAATACTGACATAACTGTCTGCGTGAAGCGTACGTGTAGTTGTGAAATGCAGACTGATTGAACTGCACAGTTCATTATCATGATAGATGTAGGTAACGTTACAGCGTCCTATGCTCAGCGCTGTACGCATTACGGTGGTACATTCACATTGTCCTCATTCAGTGTTTCTTCATTACAAATGCATTGTTGCACAGTGATTACCCTCCCACTCCTCTCAGCCATTATTTTTTCTAGGCGTCATATTCAAAGGATAACATGAAAAAAAAATACAGCAAGGAGGAACTTTGAATACCGCAATCGTAAGTATTTATACTGTACACTAGGGAATAAACTAAACCAAATAAGCTACGCCAACAAATTTCACTAAGCTCACCGCGAAGGCAATTCAAGTTGTCTTCGAGTGCACTAGCTTGACGAAAATACTTATTGGCAGAGTTTACCGCAAACTGTCCTCATGAGAAAGCATGGACTTTTTTATATCGACAGCCACGAAGTTTCATCTTAATGAGAGCAGCATTCCGGGCAAGTTGGTAATTGCGCTTGGTGTGTCGTCTTCTTTCACGTCCGTGTCGTTTTTATGTCGCGCAATATCATTTACAAAGTTTCATCTGTTGATAAATATTTTAATTTGGTAACACCCTTTCAGGCTGCCTTCTTGTTTTTATGCACCAGTTCATTTTTTTTATTGAGCATGGTGCATTAGGTGTTCTGTTCATTTTACATGCATTCGGAAAATTCTTCAAGGTCCGTAGACCTGAATTATGAGGGGAATAAATGGGCATTCAAATTAAGATATTTCTATGCCAGTTCGAGTAACCAAATCAGGTTGTCATAGAATCAGAGCCAACCACCTAAAATTTTAACCACTACTTTGACAACGCTCCGCTGCGCCCATTTTGTCTCATGTGTGGTGTGGCACTGTTAGGCCAAGTAGTATTGAGCATGGACTAGTAAGGCAACAGTTGCGTTTGTTCAAGACGCATACCAGAAGCATTTTATGGAATATGGTTGATTGATTTTAACATCCCAAAACTACAATAGTGTACGGACTGGTACTACTATCACTACTAGTAGTAGACAGTTACAGTATACCCGCCGTGGTTGCTCAGTGGATATGGTGTTGGGCTGCTGAGCACGAGGCCGCGGGATCGAATCCCGGCTACGGCGGCGGCATTTCGATGGGGGCGAAATGCGAAAGCAACCGTGTACTTAGATTTAGGTGCACGTTAAAGAACCCCCGGCGGTCGAAATTTCCGGAGTCCCCCGCTACAGCGTGCCTCATAATCAGAAAGTGGTTCTGGCACGTAAAACCCCAGAATTATTTTTTTTAGTTACCTTAGTAGGAGCTGCTAGAATAACTTTTACCACCTGGGCTTCATCATTATGCACTCAAAGCATGGTACAACACCGTTTTTGCATGTCACCGGCATTGAAATGCGGCCGCCATGGCCGGGAACCGAACACGCAACCTCGTGTTCAGCGACACAAGGCCCCACAAGGATTAACAATATATATCTGCAGTTGTGTGCCTTGAATAAATTACCGTATGTACACATAAAGCTGAATCGGCGAGTCCGACCTTGTATAGCCATTCCGAAGCATGCGCTGACCTCGTGTGAAGACGATGCAGCAGTGAGGCCTCTTGCCTGCTCAGTTTCATTCTCACACAACACTGGAGAAGTGCCGGTCATAAAGACTGAAAATTGCTGTCGACAGCTTCCTTCCTGACCTAAGTTCTAATGTAACGGGAGCAAATCTATCATGTTTGCCTATGACTTCTACGTCTTATATGATATACATTACGGACGTGTACTTACACACACCGACGCGTGTAAGAGCATCTCATAACAACGCATTACAAAGTTTAGCTTCTTAAATATCTTTCCATTCCCGCTTTCTCTTTTCCCCCAGTGTAGGGTAGCAAAGCGGCGCCCGCCTGGTTGACCTCCCTGCCTTTCTTCTCCTTTCTGTTTCTCTCTCTCTCTCTATCTCGATTCATAAGGTCACAAGATTGTACGAGCAAAATGTCGCTCACAAGGAAGTATCTGTGAGGGGTAGAATAACTGAATGAGACAAAAGCTCGGGGCAGTAATGTGGAGACATGACGGATTGAATGGTCATCGAAAAAAGGACGTCTCGGGCTGGAGCTATGGTTTCCACAATCGGACTTGTCTTTATCAAGTCGTTAATTAAGACGAAGGAAGCCTTAATGTTCATGAAGGGGTTGTTTACTTTTGATGGCGAGGAAACGAGATGGGGGGGTATGACTTGAAACAATTTATTTTCCTGTATCGTCGCCGACACCTCAGCTGAGAACGTTGCCAGTAGATGCGCTTTTTCGATAAAGGAAGTTGGATGCTCCGCTTCGAACGGAAACAGAAGTAGAAAGCGGAACGAAATAGGCAGCGTAAGTATCCGAGGCGCTACACAGCGCTTACTTTCTGTTCTATAATTCTTCCCTGCCCTCTCGATCCGCGTCCTTATTTCTTTCCTAGTACGGATAAACCAATTTAGGCACAACGGAACAGACAATAGCATTATCGGTTACTTCCCGTCGTGTTTGGCGGTAAACCATTTTAGCTTACGAGACAGGTCAATTCAATTTTCTTCGAAACCACAATATAGCGGCGAAAAAATGTTGCTCTTTGTACCAGTAGAATAACAGTACGCCTGCCACACATTACGAGCCTTTAACGCGTAGTTGCCGGTGCAGGGCGCGTCAAAGCAATACTATATTACCGATTCTCGTTGCGAAGTGTTAGATGCGGTTGCTTTTGCTTGCTTAATATTTCTTATTTTTCTTTTATAATTATTATTATTATTATTATTATTATTATTATTATTATTATTTCTTTGCTGGAATGGGGAATACTTTGGTATACGGATGTTTCTGAATGATATTCAAGACCAGCGTTCTGTATTTCTGGTCGTCTTTGTTGTTTCCGCACGCATTTCCGTTTTCTCCTGCAATATGGAACATGTATGCGTTTCTAAACGAAGACGTTACCGTCTTGTTCATCCAGAAACCTTCACATGTATCGTTTTCCTTTTCTTTAGAGCATAACACTTAAGCGCCCATTCCTGCGTTGAGCGAAGGCACTGACGGCACTGGCGCACTTCAAGTCGATGCGTTGATTTCGGTCTCAAATTCTTTGCCTCAATATATCGCGAAAGGACAACACGTATCGAGCTGAGCTCAAATTTCGCATTAGGGATTATCGCAGTCGTCGGACAGTTTTTGTCAGGCAGCTTATCACATGCCTAGTTTTATGCAGTCTCACTGCTGAGCGATTAAAGCGCAACTCCGGCGATTTTATTATGTCCACTACCCTTAATAAAAATTTGAATATGTGTTCTCTTTTGCACTCTGATAACCTGTGCCAAAAGATATGATTGCAAATCATTTAGCTTTTCTGAGGAGGAGGAGGAGGAGAAGGAGGAGGAGTAATAAACGTTTATATTGCAAAACAGCGAGGAAGTATTCATTCTTCGCCCTAGGTGAGCGGCTCTCTCAGTCCACAGAGCCGTTGGGGAGTGCCGCGACCCGGACCCAGTCAACCAGACTTTGCTGATCCTCCAAGTTCTGTACCGTTGACATTGGCTCCCACGTTTCTTCTGTGGCTTGTAGCGGCTCTCAAGCTTCCCGTTAATTGTTTTTCGCGTGGTGTAGGCACACCCATACGATGTGTTGGTGGTGTCTGGTACACCATAAAATCGGCGTAGGTGTGAGAATTTTGGGGGATCCATCCGGTGCATAATAATTCTATGGATATAATAATACTTTTGTAGTCTGCGTAAGGTGGTGGTTTCTTCCTTGCTTACGTTTGGATGTGGGGGTGAATATTCTCGTCTTAATGATATTTTGAATATATTTGAAGAGTTTTGATATATATGAATTTTGAATATATGTTCTCTTTCGCATTCTGATCCTGTGTGCAAACGATTTGACTACAAATAGTTTAGTTTCTCTGAAAATTAATTTTAAAGATTGGTAGCGTGTTCCCGGTTCATGCCCACGAACTGATTTCTTAGTGGCCATCCTGTGCTTGCATCGAAAGTCTACACCGCCACTTCTAAGTGAAATGACGAAACTGGCTCCTTTTGCTACGAGAATGACAGCCGACAATCATCGTTTTGACGGACGTGTTAGCTGGCGATTGACTTAAAATTAAATGAAATTATGGGGTTTTACGTGCCAAAACCACTTTCTGACTATGAGGCACACCGTAGTAGGGGACTCCGGAAATTTCGACCACCTGGGGTTCTTTAACGTGCACCTAAATCTAAGTACACGGGTGTTTTCGCACTTCTCCCCCATCGAAATGCGGCCGCCGTGGCCGGGATTCGATCCCGCGACCTCGTGCTCAGCAGCCCAACACCATAGCCACTGAGCAACCACGGCGGGTGCGATTGACTTTGTCTTGCTACAGCACAATGCTTTGATGTTGGGGCACGTCAGCTGTCTCGCATGGGGGCGGGTGAAAAGCAAACGGCGATCCTTCACTGCTCATATTGTCGCTAAAATTGTCCCTCAAATCGGCGCTGTCTAGTTCAAATGAGCTGGAAAAGTTCCCAGTGTCGTCAGAAGACATCGTCAGCTTAGCATTTTTGGGGTTACAACTACGTGTACTGCTTGTTTAGCACGGGTTCTCCTTGTTCACATTACGGCAGTGTAACATCTGACGTTATCGACTCATCGTTGACGTCGTTCAGTAGAAGGTTTTCTGGGCCGTCATCATACCACAATGTGTGACTGTGCTTACAAAGCTCGCGAATGTTCCAACTTTTTTTTATTCCTGAACGTCATTTTTCTCTGTCTGCGCAAGTAAGTGCAATGATGTAGCTATTTACAAAAATTTCCAGACACAGACTTTCCTATCTCAACCTACTTTCATAAGAGATGTTACTGCCGGTTTCTACAAGTCGCCTTGCCCCTATTTTTTATGTGACTGTGATGTGCAAGACATAAAGAGATTGACTTTTCTTCCATAATAGAACACTCCGACATTGCAAATATTACAGGCACATACGTAAGAGTCAAATATAGAACTAAGGCTTCTACAGGTGGTCTCGACTTACTACTTTCCTAAGTCAGCCGACTTCATAATTTTTTTAAATGGTACTCTCTTCATTTGATCACGTGCAGCTCGTCGCAGAGATCAAAGAAGTCCACCATCACATAGTTGACGAAGGACGAGATATAATATAGCACTGGTTGCCTCGTCAGTGTGGCATAAACGGCAATGATAGAGCGGACACAGCTGCCAGATCTGCCCATGACGGCGTCAGCTGCGTTGCCATTCCTCTTTCGAGGGCCGACGCAGCGAAGAAACTTTCCGCACTTGCGTGCGAATTAACATCAGCTCCATGGAATTCATTCGAGTTCACAAGTGCACGTCTTCATAGCCTGGACCCTAATTGACAGCTCCGCATTGCGCCCGACCTTACACGACGTAACTGCACCCTTCTAGTCCGTCAATGGCTTGGAGTAGTATTTTCAAATGCTTACTCCTTTATTATCGAAATGGCCAACAGCCAACTTTGTGACTTCTGCAGGTGCAACGAAACAATCGCATACCTTCTTTGTGAGTGCCCTCGTTTCAAATCGCAAAAAGCAAGCATGGCACCCTAGACCAACTGGACAAGCGCCCAATAACGGAAAACATCATCCTTGGAAACTGGCCTACGGGAACATCAGCGCGATCCGCTATAAAGGCGCTGCTGCGTTTCTTAAAAGAGATGAGACTCTATGGTGAATTGTAAATTGTGCCTGTGTACTCTGTGACGTGGGACTGGACGGGGCCACTGCGTAATGCTATAGGAACGCCTTCGCAGACTACGTGAGAGTGCCCACAGAAACTGTTGTGTATCCTACGTATGCACATATACATATATATATATATATATAATATGTGTGTGGCTTTTTAAATCTTTTTCTCTCTCTCACCTTTTGCATTCCTTTTCCCCTCCACCGGTACAGCGTAGCCAACCAGAGATAATCTGGTTAACCGCCCTGTTCTTCCTTTGCATTTCTCTCTCTCTCTCTCTCTCTCTAGTTGGCCTTGGTGCCCATTCCTTAGAACACCAATTATGTGTTATCTGCGCTACATCAGCTGCCCAACGCCCCTCCCTCATCCTATATTGTAAAGTTATACATTAATTATATCCGCCGTAAAGATTACATTTCTTTCTATTGTGTCAACCGTTGTGCAGAGTTCGAAACTAGGCGAATAGATAAGGAACTGTGCGGCAGGGTGGGCTGCTAGCAGATTACGTCGGCAAACAGAGAACACACTTCCCATGTGTGGTAACGGCAGTGGCTAATGCACCCGCGTCGTATAATTTGTAAGCGAACGTAGGGAACCGAAAACTGTAAAGCGAAGCGTACGGCACTGAATAATCGTTGCAGGCTGTCCGAGAAACTACTGTTTACTAAATCAGAAAACTCTAGACGCACATCAGATGCCACAGCGAGGCAAGTTAGGGTTAGTTATCTCCTTTAGCAGCACTGTGTTTGTTTGGTGCTACATAAATGACCATGCAGGTTATTTTGACCGGAACTGGCACAATCCTGCTTATACACAACATATATTTGTCCGTTCCTACACAATGCAAGACAGTTTCTTTGTGTACATGGCTAGTTTCACTTCTTAGAGGCTCTCTCTCATTCTAGCATCTGGCTGCTTTGCGTGCAGGCGGCACTTCCAGATGCTTCTTGTAACTAGAGTCCCGAATAAAGCTTTGTTGAAACACAGGTATACAAAAAGAAAGCTCGCAATTCGCAGAACATTTAGATATGGTGCCTAAATTGCAAGCTTTGTGTACTCGTCGCGGCAGTATGACTGAGCAGGCCTCAAGTGTCATAATCTAATGCCGTTGAAGCTACCGTTGAAGCTATCTATGCCGTTGAAGGTTAGCGGGAAGAAAATATTTTTCTACGTCCTCTCATCTTTGATATGCGATTGTCAGCAAAACGGAATATTTACTCATTTTCCCTCTTTCTCTTTGTCGCTGTATTTCTTTATGTCAGACAACATTAAGTACTGCTTCAGTGAAAGATGAAGAGGTGGCGGGTGGAGTGGACCTAAAATATTTGTGTTTTAATCAATTCATGAAAGTTACTTAAGCTTTCTTTTCAGTGTTAGATACATGTTGCAAGAACTTTAGAGCTACATGCCGTGTAGCATTACAATACATCACCTCAACATATTCTGTAATAAATGAAATTACTGCGATTTCTTTCAGACGACATACTCCTTGCTATAAGATGAAACACATACAAACGCCCTGCATTAGCAATTACCGGCTTGTTTATAAAATGTGCAGAATGTTCGATGAGGAAACAACGCAAATCATTGCTCTTAACATGTTTTCAGTTCACGTTAGGGGCATCCGAAAATGCCTCTAAACAAATAAGTGCTCATACGTCCTACATTTTTTTCAGCTGTTGAGCTGTTGACGCAAATGATCTCAAGTGTAATATATATATATATATATCTATATATATAGCTGCAGTTTTTGTGATAAGAAACGAACCCACTAAGAGTATATATCGAAGATACTGAGCCCTAGTGCAACATTGGAGCGTAAACGACAAGATATGGCCTCCCTTTCTACCTTGCAAGCAGTTTGATTAGAACAGAAGCTCTATAGTAGTAGCTATCTCTGTTAAAAATTTTCCCAGGTGGCATAAAATGTGCGAAACATGTTATATGTCCATGTATAGTTTGTTATGTTCACTGGAGTCCAGCATAGATTTGTAGTGTCGACCAAAGACCCACGTAGTAGCCGCTCGCAGGAAATAAGATGCCAGACAGAGAGATGCAAATGAGAGAAAGGCAGAGAGGTTAACCAGAGTTAAAACTTCTGGTTTGCTACCCTGCACTAGGGGAAGAGAAAGGGGAAGTAAAGACGGAAAGAATATCGTGACAAAAATAAAAGCGTGAGAAAAAAAATATGAAGAAGGACGGAATGGGGTCATTATAGTCTTTCTAATAGGCCAGTGTCACGTAAAACGATCAACAAAGCCTTGACCGACTTTCTCTGCGACGACAGTTCATGTCGGCATTCCAAAACTGACTGTTCTGAAAGTGGCCTGTCGTCAAGGCGTGCCAACGCGGTCGCTAGTGGCAGCCGGTGCGCGCTGTATTGAGGACAGTGGCAAAGCACGTGCTTGATAGTCTCCTCGCCACCGCAGTAACTGCAAGCCGCGCTGTCGTCCATACCGACTCGGAAGGCGAAATATCTTGTGTAGGCGACACCAAGCCACAGTCGGCAATGTACGGCTGTTTCGAGTCGAGAGAGTCCAGATGGGGGTCGAAGTCGAAGGGATGGGTCCCGTCGGTGTAGACGTGTATCCTACAAGCTTAGTGTGTTCCATGAAGTTTTCATGGCTTCATTTGCAAGCACACGAATTTTCATTGCAGCGTCTGTTTTGAGAATGGAATGGAGTCTTGCAAGCCCTCCTCATGTGCAGATCGTGCTGCTACGTCGGCATGTTCACTGACCATTATTCCACAGTGGCTTGATATCCACTGTAACGTGATGTCGTGTCCTTGCTCGACGAGGTGGTGAAGCAGCAGTCTGATTTCTAGAACTACTTGTTCGTGTGGTCCTCGGCGTAAGGCAGAAACCAAACAATGAAGAGCAGCCTTGGAGTCACTGAACACGCTCCATTTCTTGGGTAGTTCATCAGAAATTACACGAAGTGCACAACGAATAGCAGCAAGCTCTGCGGCAGTCGATGTAGTCTGGTGACATAGTCGAATATTAATGGTGGAGGGTTTTGCAGGAAAGGTCACCGATCCTGCAGACCCATTCACCATGGTTGAAACGTCAGTATAAGATGCCCTGAAAAAAAAAAAAAAGAAATGTGCTGTCTTTCTGTGTGTGTCGTATCCTGCAGGCTTATATTACGGACATGTTCTCGCTTGCCTGCCTTGCCATTTTTTACATAATGAACAACAGCCAACTAGGCGTGCGAGAGATATCTTCAAGAGTGCTTGGAGTGGCTTCGTTTGTTTCGACAAAAGCTGTCACTTGAGTTAGAACTGAGACGCATTGAGTAACTTTAGTCATCGCTCTAGCCACACGACGTGACTGAAAGGGACGTCAGCACAAAATAAATTAGGTCTCAGGCACGGGGATCATTCGATGCAATAGTGAGTCTTCTGTTTCTGTGACTTTGTGGTAAGACTTATCATATCGAGTACGAATCAAGTTTAATAGCCTGAAAGTGTGTCGCAATGTAATTATGCACAAGATTATAGAAACAGGAAAGGAATTCCACAAGTGCAAAAAAAAAATTTTCCGTGGTTGTGTGAATGTAGTATCTAGCAACGTGATTGCTGCAGGACAATAATTGAAGTTCATTTCCAATTCAAGCAATAGTCGTATCAATAGTTTAAGAAGTTAAGATCCCACGGTGGTCATAAGTTATTGCATGAATCTTTTCATTAGTGAGATGTTGCCCACTCATGTAAAACATGGTTTCAAACAAGATAATGAGAAAGACCCAAAGCTAAAGAAAAATCTATAATGTTGCTAGGAATTTGAGTGTTTTTTTTTTCATCAATAAAAAGCTGATTGTTTCATCAGCGACGGTCCCAGATGTAAAAAGAACGTGTAATTTGAAACCTAGACGTATGCTCCTTTTTTTCAACATATTTTTCATGGTTGACACCAGTGGTGCCTATAAACATGCATGAACTTTCTTCGCATTCTGTTTAAAGTGTAATTCTTGGTGCAATCTCAAGGGCTAAGTGAACCAGATATTTTTTTCAGTACTCCATGTGGCAGAAAGCAGAGACACGACGTTGCAGGCATTGATGTCACACGTTAGGTTATCATGAGCTTTGTTTCAGGAGATCAATGGCAACTCTTTGCGCTCTACTGAGCGAATGCCGCGTAAGCAAAATATAATTGCGAATTCCCTTCTTCATGCACATTTAGTTGCGTGAATCAGAGCGAGCAGTTTTCCAATAGAGAGTGAGAGCCGTTTCAGGATGGCTGTGCATAAAATTGAAAGGCGCTGAAGGAGGACAGTTCTCTTGGGAACTCATATTCACGCAGAAGAAGCAGCCGCATCTTTATTACCTTCAGACTTGCTGCAGTCAATATTGCAAGTAATAGAAAAAGAAAAGAAACTTGAATTTTGAAATTTTCCTTCCGTCTGATATTGCATGCGACATTTTCTCACGTCAAAGAGTCGCTTCTGGCAGCTGTCATTTGAGTTCGGGACAGCTTCACTGCTGCATTGCTGACAGGCTTCGTTCCGCGCCGTTCTACGGAAATGACAGACCCTCTATGAAGTGGAAGGATAGGCTATATTGTTGCTCTTTTTGGTTTCGACAGCGCTGCGAACCCGTACCTCTTTCATGGTGGACTTTGCTGTATCACATGAGTCGGGTGCTATACTAGGGCCCATCAGGCTGTTGACGGAATAATGAAAACGAACAGAAAACGCACAGAAAACGTATCCGCAATACAACGTTTCAAAAGGATTGCTACCATGCTCATGCGTGCGACTGCCGAAGCTTGTGACATTGGGAACGTAGTACACTTCCCAGCGTACTCAGCGCACTTAGTTTACGTCATATATGCCAAGTGTCTCATGCCTGGCTTGAAGAGCAGAGACGCATTATACATTCCTATAAATGATTATAAATTTATCACGCCAGCATACAACGAAGCCAGACTAAGCATTATAGAAATCAACGGTTCCTTCTAATTGAAACGTAGAAATAATTTTATGAAAACATGAAAGTAGACGAGAAAGCAACGTTTCGCACGTACACGGCAGCTGAAAGCACATTGCGTGTCGTATGCTTTATACTATTCAGCTTCATTGACCTCCAGTAAGCTTTCACGCGTAATGTGTGCATTTATATTTTACCGAGCTCTGGGCTTTTTAGCCAGTCGTCATTCGTTGTAAGGCCGTGCATGGGGAACATCCCTTCAAACGTAGGCGTCACGTATATAGAACGTGAAAATGGGATTATGTCAACTGGCCTACAAACCCTCGTTCGCTCATGGCGTCGAGGCTCGCTATAACAGCAGCTGACAGACCAAGTATTCGTGCCTTCCCGGGAAATTACTACCTTCGGCTGGTTCTGAAGCTGTAGTAAAATGTGGGGAAATAATGAATGTTGACAGGGAGCGTGAAGACAACAAAGGTGCGCATTGAAGAAACGTCTTCTATCCAGTCTGACACGAACAATTGATTGCATGCATTTTAATGTGGATCGAAATACCGGCAGGTCAGCGAGCGTTCGCGCAGGTGCGACAGTTGCACTTTCCACTGTTTTCACAAACAGTACGAACTTATTTTTTTTTTCGGAATATTAGGCGATGAATTAGGCGGAACAATTAAACAGTGAATTGGGAGTGCTACACAAAAAACTCATCAGGAAGCATAAGGGTAATCGATAATGGGCCGGCACAGGAAATTCACTCATCTTTCTCACTGTCGCGACTTTTGCGATAATTAAAAGAAAGTTCCCGGCTCTGCAAGAAAATACATAACTGTACGATTGTTGTTATGCTATACAAAAGTCCCCCAATAACCTTCAAATGTTACCTGCTTTTAACCCGACCTTCAAACACGCTTTTACTAGTCAAAGTAAGGGACATCTTTAACGCAAAAGAAAACGAGCTTTCACGAGAACTGATGGTTGTTGGATTTATAAACAAATATTCAGTAACCGCTTCTTAGAACCTCGGATCTACGCAGCAAATCTAGCAGTATGTAGTACATATAAATATTACAGCTAAGAAGCAACCAGCGCGTCCACAAAAGGGTGCATACATAAAGCGCTCCAGCTTTCTGTCCATTAAACATTTTAAAGCATTTTATGGGCCAACGTTTTTTATAGACTTCTTTTAAAGGAACCTCGCTGTTCCAAACAGCCGACAAAATACCTGCGAATTTACTTCTTCCAGCTGTACATGTAATCTAAAGGAAACATGTTTACGATCGAACACCGTCAAACACAAAGACGCCTCGAGAAGCAGAGGTGGCCTAGCATTCTGCGACACGAATTCCAAATGTACGACGAAGCCTTCAATCTTCGTTTAGACAAAGTATGGGCGTGCCGCGTCCAAGATCAATGAAAGCGGCGACTTGTGCTTTTCTAATTTGTGTTGGAGAGAAGTGTGTCAGCGCGCCACACATACGACGTAAACAAAGGCAGGTGGAAACAACAGCGAAGAGGTGGCATCATGTGCGACACCAGTCTTTGTTACGCATATATTGCTCTCCGTTTACATGATAATACAAAAACAGTATTGATTTTCCCGCTCCTGGGGATACGGAGACACACCGTACAAGCTATCTACGTCACATGTGGTACCCTTTGCTTTTATTTTTTTCTGTTATACGCTTCGAGCAACGGGCACCTCACGGACTTCTTTTGAATATAAAGGGGTGGCAACAAACAAGCAACTCAGACAGCCTTTAAAAACGGAAGGAGTCGCTGAAGCTGTTGATATATTTAACGCTGTTTTTACAAGCACACAGATTACCGAAAACTCTAGTAAATAATAGGTTGTCTTACATTTTTATTCATCAGAGTAGCGTGAGCTAGAGAACTAAGAAAGCGATGTCCATTGAAGGTATCCGCATGTCGTGCTTTTTTGTAGAAAGAGAGAGTTAAAACAGGGTAGAATGAAAAGACTAGGAGGCAAACCAGCAAGAACTCTGATTTGCTACTCTGCCCTGGGGGTCAAGAAAAACGTTTGCTAATGAGAAAGGCTAATTGGGGCGTAAATTGAGAAGTAAATCATCACTGTCACAACCTCTCTAGCAATCCTGTAGAACGCAATACGTGAGGTAGCACATACACCACTTGTTAACACCCATATAATGTTATGAAGAAGAACGCCTGGACGAAGGCAGCAGGATTGCCAACAGCATCGCGTGCCGCAAATACTCGAGACTGTGCTCGGTGAAGCGCTCTTCCCGTCATCGGCCTGTCGTCTAATAAACCTCCTTGATAATTGGTGGAGGTTCTGGGTCCCTTTTAACTCTACCTTCCTGGAACTCCGCACTCGGACGCTACCTTCCGCCATGCGAGACGCCGACCTGCAGACGCTCCCGTCGCCTCCTGTTCTCTGCGCTGGCGCTATTCGCCAACGGGATCCTACAAACTTTAGCGGGACGGGTCACAACTACGTTGAAGATTGGCTTGCGAGCGAGTGAGCGATCATAACAAATGGAATGACTCAACCAAGCTAACCAATGTCATTTTCTATCTCGCGGGCGTGGACAGCCTCTGGTTCAAGAACCATGAGGTGGATTTCCGAACGTGGTCTACATTCAAGGCGGCTTTTACAGAGGTATATATTTAACCATCCCAGCGTCCGCAAAGTCCGAGCTGAGCGTCGTTTGCGTACACGCACACAGAGTACGCGTGAAACATGCACCAGTTACACAGAGGAAGTTGTCGCTCTATGTAAACGCGTCAATGCGACCATGTCGGAAGCGGACCGAATTAAGCACATCGTGAAAAGAATTGATGACGATGTCTTCCAAGTGCTACTGGCCAAGAACCCGAGCACTGTTGTCGACGTTATTACACTCTGTCAGAGCTACGACGAGCTGCGAAAACAGCGAGCTTTGACGAGGACTCCTCCTACAACCGATGCATCGATCTCCAGCCTGGCCATTGGTTCCGACCAAGCGTCATTGTTCACGCAGATCAAGGCCTTTGTCCGCGAAGGAGTCGCATGACAGCTGTGCCTGGTACTCTTCACCCAAGTGCCTGCTAGTCCTTTGACATCTGCTCTTCTCAACGTCATTCAAGGAGAAGTCGCTGATGCACTACCGGTTGCTCCCCAGCAGCTGCTTGCGGCCGCTCCGCTAACTTATGCTGCGGTAGCTTCCAGGCCACGCCAAGAGCCTATACGACCTTTTCAGCTGCCCGTGTGCCACCCTTCTCCTCCCATCTCCTGGGCCGGCCCACCTGTTGCCAATTCGTGGTGCACGCACGACAGTCGGCCTATATGCCTTGCATGTAGGTATCCCGTACACGTCGGAGCGTTCTGGCACCGGGCGCAAACAACCGACAATGATCTCCAGGCGCCTCGTTATCCGGTCGACTCCAATGCAAACTGGACTCCATCCGACCCACCACCATCTCGTACTCTGACTGATTGTCCTCTCTTCGATAATCGCCGCTCGCCATCCCAACGTCGCCGGTCGCTTTCACTGATGCGTCGGTGGCCCGTCTCTGTCAACGAGGGAAACTAGACGACGCAGTTCCCGAGGCAAGAACTGCGCAAGTTTCGAAATGCCGAAGTCCTCGTTCTTTACCTGCTAATGCAATTGACGTGTTTGTCGAAGGTGTCGCTACAGTCCCTCTTACTGATACCGGCGCAGCTGTTTCTGTTATGGATGCCAGTTTTGCCGATCATTTCGTAAGGTAACCACGCCTCTTTATGGATTGTCACTTCGGACTGCAAGTGCTCAATCCGTCGAACCAACCGTAAACTGTACAGCACATGTCCAGATTCAAGACGGTGTGTACACTATAGAATTTGTAATGCTTTCATCGTGCTCCTAGGCAATTATTTTAGGTTGCCATTTTCTCTCTTTCCACAACGCTGTAATCGATTGCGCTCGCGCTGAGGTTGAATTCACCCAGCTCAGCGACCTCATCTTCACTGATCCTCATTCTTCTGCTAAACTTGTCGTCAAGGAAGACACCAATATACCACCATGCTCGTCAGCACTTGTACCAGTCTCATGTGGGCCTCTCTACGATGTAACGGTCTTCTTCACGCCATCTGATCTCTTCGTTCGCTGAAAAGCCCTTACTCTGGCTTTTGCTACTCTTGACCTCGCCGCGGGTTTCAGCGCACTGCCCGCTTGTAACACGCTTTCATCCCCACTCACATTGCTTTGTCACGAATGCCTTGGCCACGTCAGGACCATCGCTTCTATTAAGATTGTATACGTCCCCTACGAGGCGTCCCCTACGGCCGTCCATGACCTGAGCGCCCTCTCTGTTCCTGATACAACATTTACAGACGTTTTCAGCCCATTCATTGCCGACGATCTGACGGCCTCGCATCGATCTCACCTTATTACCATTCTGGAGCACTTCCGAACTTCTTTAGACGTCGCACAGGCATTCTTAGGCCGCACATAAGCAGTCGAGCCACCACAACGACACTGGTTGCGCCTACGACCGTATCACGTATCCGCTGCGGAACGCCGTGTCATTGGCGTCGCCGCGACACACACACGCCACGCACACACATACACATACACACAGACATAACATACACACACATACACACACACATTGTGACACTTTTGCGTCTAGAGGAGAAGGAGACAAAGGAGAGGAAAGACAGGGAGGTTAGCCAGTGTAAGTACCGGCTGGCTACCCTGTGCTGGGGAAAGGCATAAAGGGAATAAATGGAGAAAGAAGAGGAAAAAAATGGAAACCAGAAAATTCAAACAGTAACGCGAAACTACGCGCTACAACATTCAAAGGCGGTGGCACAATTCACATGTCCTTAAAGACCATGTCCCTTTACAGAGGAAAAAGCTCTAGGACATTGGTACAGACGAGCTTCGGCACTCAAGGCCTTAAGGGTTTTGCGTCTAGAGCTTTGCCTAGAGTTATATCTAGAGCTTCACCAGAGCCGCCATCTTGCCCGCCTTTCGTCAATGCCCTTCCTCATGCCTGAGGATGGGAATAGACAAACGCCAGCGCTATTGGTACCAGCTCAAAGGTCAACGCTTGTGCAGCACTACATAGATCCACGCTCGTTCGTAGAAAAAGCCGGCGTAGATGTCGACGAGTGGTTGACGCAGTACGCCAGGGTGATCGGCTACAACCGTTGCGAGTCTGTCACTCAGCCTGAATATATCGTACTGTTTCTGAGTGAGACAGAGCTGATGTGGTATGAAAGTCACGAAGACTCGCTAACAATGTGGAAGAGCTTCGTTGATGAAATTAAGGAATGTTTTGGCGACTCCTATACTAAACAGAAGTACGTGGAGCGAGCACTAGTTAAAAAGCTCAAGCTTTTGGAGCTACGTGCGCTATATCCATAGAAAAGATCCTCAAGCTTGCAAAATAGGGAATCCACAGATGTCTGAGGAAGACCGAGTCGGACATCTCCTCAAAGGAATTGCAGAAGATGTCTAAGATTTACTTATAGGCAGAGAACACGTTGATTCCGTGTGAGATGTCATACGGCACTTCCATAGACTTGAGACATCGAAGACGCGTCGCATTGCGCCAAAATATGGATGACTGGCAAATAGGGCAACCGTTGCCAACGCCGATGAGTTGTCCGCCGGCACGGCAGATCGTGCGTGAAGGTATTCGAGGTACTTGCGTGCAACGTCATGCAGCAACCTGCTTCCTATTCCCCACAACACACGGCGCGTGCAGCACCGTGCGCTTCGTGAAAACCACCGGTATGTGTCCCGGGCGCCAACCAAAGAGGAGCTCCATGGCTGCATGAGGGTGTATTTACTCCCTATCAGTGACATGGAGAACACCCTCTCCTCGGCAGCTTTGCACGCCCGCCGACCGTTCCTCCTAACAGCCGGCTCAGCCACTTTACCCTGCTATACCGACCGCCCACGGCTGAGCGCTTCGAGGGGCAATTATGGATCGTCGTTTACCTGTGTGCTATAGCTGCGGCAATTTCGCTCACATTGCCAGGTACTGCAATCGCCGACTCCCTCCGAGGTTCGACCGATCGACTATGTCTACGCTGTACCGTACTCCCCTTTTTGAAGCATACTCGCCGTCGCACGCATATCCAGGAAGTGTTCCTCACTAGCAGCCGGAGACGCTGCGCAACCATTCTCCAGCATCCGATTGCAGCTTGATGCCACCACCCATTCCTCGCGCAAGCCGATCGTCGTCTCCGCGGCGTCGCTACCCCTCGCCACCGTTGGAGGTGAGGTCGCTGGACAATCTTCGATGACGGCGGAGGTACCTTCACCGATTTGTACGTTTAAGAATAAGGTGTCTGTACTAACTTACCGACCTTGAACAATGGCAACAGCGGACGTAGGAGTGACTGTTTCAGTGATCAGCCTTCCGTTGAGAAGCCTCCTAGGTCGAAAAGTGATGCTTTGCTGCGACCTTACCGATGCACTTCGCGGAGTGAGTAGAAAGTTGTTGCATTCTGTCGGGATGTCCAATGTGCACGTTATCTTGGGTGGTCAAATATTTAACGCAGATTTCGCTGTTCTGCCTCATTCTACTCTTGACGTAATCCTGGGCCTTGATTTTTTGAAACTGTGTGGTGCCGCTGTCGACTGGCAGAACGGGAAAAATAATTGTAGTTAGAGCTTTTCGGCTGCGTTTAAGGAAAGTCCGCGGTATCACGACAGTGTGGTTGGTGTATCCAGCGATAGTTTTGCCGCTGTTATATGCAACCTGTGTTTGTCTCCTGTTTCCTTACCACCGGTGGAACGTTTGACGCTACCGTGGAGCCCGTTCATCTAAGCTGCATAAATAGGAACGTGCTGATGCCGTATTGCACGCTGTCAGTTGTTTACGCACGCATTAGCTTATGGATCGCAAGCTCTTCTAGTGAGCCTGCAATACTACCACAGGGTCTGAAAATTGACCAGCACTAAGCAGCGTCATGAAATGGCGAATATTCTGCTAAAACATGCCGGCCTGTTTTACTTTGCCCAGCAACAAGGGCCACCATCGTTTCCTCCTTCTTGTATACACCATCGCATAGATACGGTATCTACCCAACCTTTGTGACAGAAGCTGTACACAGTCTCAGGATCGGAACGCAAGGAGGAGGAGGAGACAAATGAGAGGAAAGACAGGGAGCTTAGCCAGTGTAAGTACCGGCTGGCTACCCTGTGCTGGGGAAAGGGGTAAAGGGAATAAAAGGAGAAAGACGAAGTAGAGGAAAAAAATGGAAACCAGAAAATTCACACAGTAACGCGAAACTACACGCTACAACATTCAAAGGCGGTCGCACAATTCGCATGTCCTTAAAAACTTCACCAAAGCCCTTAAGGCCTTGAGTGCCGAAGCCCGTCTGGACCAATGTCCTAGAGCTTTTTCCTCTGTAAAGGGGCGATTGTCCAGCAGTATTGGCGTCGGCGCTGTCATTATTCCACGCGTCGACACACAAGAAACGGTCGTTGCATATGCGAGTCGCTCCTTAAGCAAGTTCGAGCGCGACTACACCGTCGCAGAGCAAGAATGTCTTGCAGTAATTTTCGCAGAGCAGCGCTTCCCGTCACCTGTATGGGCGGCTCTTCTCCGTCGTGACGGACCAGCTTCTTTCTGCTTTCTGGTTAATCTCGATGATCCATCAGGTCGGCTTGCGCGTTGGGCAGTTCGTTTACATCGGTATGATCTTACCGTGTCCTATAAAAGTGGCCGAAGGCATGCCGACGCTGACTGTCTCTTGCGCATTCTGCTTCCAACGACGGACTGCGACGCGGACAACTTTGGTCACTATATCGCATCGTTGGAGCCATGATTTCCTGATATTAATACCTTCATGATCGAGCAGCAAGAAGACAGAACTTTAGAGCCACTGCTCAATACTGCAAGAAAATCACCATCATCCACTCGTTTCTGCGTTCGCGATGGGGTACTGTAGAAAAAGAACTATTCTACTACAGGCCCATGATATCTCCTCGTGGTCCCAGAGATTCTCCGTGTTTCTAGCTTGCGCGCTATGCATGACGATCCAACATTTTGTCATTTGGGATCTGCCCGAACGCTCTAGCGTGTTCAAGAAAGGTTCTATTGGCTTAAAATGCGTCACACAATCGAGTAGTACGTGTCCAGCTGCAACGAGTGTCAACGTGACACGCTTCCTATGACTGCTAGTCCTTGTCGACCATATCCAGGGCACCCCCAAGCACACCTTTTGCAAAAGTCGACATCGACCTTCTCGGTCTTTTCCAGCGGTCATCTATTGGAAATCACTGAGCTGTCGTGTGTATCGCCAGTTGACACGCTACTGTGAGACAGCTGCTATGCCATCGGCTACTGCAACCGAAGTGTGTATTTTTCTGCTGTGTTTCGACATTCTGTGAGGCGGACCTCCCATAGTCATCATCAGAGATCTTGGGCAGGAGTTCACTGCAGGCGTGGTCGATCAGATGCTTCCATATGTGCGCCTACATAGCGCTCATATCATCCACAATACATCCATATCATCGACATTCCACCCCATATCATCCCCAAACATATGACCTTACGGAACGCAACAACAGAACTCTTACTAGCATGCTATCCATGTATGTCGCGTCAGATCATAAGAACTGGGACAGCGTGCTATCCTTCATTACATATTTATTTAATACCCCAAAGCTCGGAACTATGGGCTACAGCCCCTTCTTTCTGCTTTATGCTCTTTCGCCTCGTCATACACTGGAAACTTTCTTCCCGTTTACTAGCCAGGATAATCAGTGTATGCGAGACCATCTATCTTGCTGAAAACGCCTGATGACTTGCTTCTTTGTGCACTTTTGTTTCACAAGATTGCTCGAAGGCATGCTATGACCTCCGACGCCAACACGCGATATATGACCTGGTGACTTAGTGTGGCTGTGGGAACCAATAAGAAAACTTAGCTTATGTAAAATGCCGCAAGCCTCTATGTTGGACACTATGTTATTACGGATCGTATACGCGCACTAACCTACCACATAGCATGCTGCACACCAAATGGCCGACGGTCAGCAAAGACTTATCTTACCCATGTAGCCCGTTTAAAGCTCTTCATCTCTCGACAGCTGTTTGACTTCCTGGTGGGCTATCTGGGGGTAACTTATATATATATATATTCGAAAAAAGAACAAATGGCTTGGTCTATTCTTTTTGTTGGTGTACTTGTGCTACTAAAATCTACGAGATTTTAGCTATCTACTAGATTATCCTGTACAGTTATGTAGGACAGGGAGCCCCAGGCGTACAGGTACGTGTGTGTGCGTCATCTCCTGTGTCCCGCTGCCAATCCAACTTAAACAAAGACTACACGACGCGAGGCAGGTTTTCGGTGGATATTAAGGTTATAAGTTACCTTCACGACATATTATTCAGCAGTGATAGCAATGAGTGGCACTGTTGCTTGTGGTATCTATGGCTGCGCAGGGAAGATCATCGACTTATGTGTCTATATCTTTAATTCACGAAGGCAATTACCGTCCAATGCATTGGGGTCAAAGGACGATCTTGCACAATTCAACGCAGAGTCTACTAGAACACCACCCCACTGGGCATCAGTCAAGATGTCCTTAAGAGAAGCTTTGAGCAAATTACTATAGCTCCTCACCCCTCAATGAGAAAATCATAGTTTAACAGATCACAAGTTATGACAAGTCCCTTTAATTCAGTAAAAACGAGCATCAGCGTCTATGGCAGATGCCGTAAGAGGGTTAGCAGGCTCTGATGAGTAAGACGATTGTTACGTCATCGTGGGTATAGGTATAGGTCATCGTGGAATAGAGCGCTCATATGGCCCTATGTTAACATCATCCACGCGTAATTCTTTTAGGCGTGCGACAAGGCGAAGTTCTGATGAAAATTTTGGCTGCACTTGCAGTGCTGCTACGCACAAAATCGAGAAACTAACATGAGTTATACTACATGCAGCAGCCTTCAAGACCAACCTCTTCAGTGTTGTGCTTCTGGAGAACAACTATAGCCTGAGTGAACGCCTTTGACTGCAACGTACTGTTCCGGTAGGTGCCCGCATTCACCGCTTCTGGAGTTGCTTTCCCTCTTTCTCTTCATCATTTCTTTTGTCTATTTATCTTAGTCTTTTCCCAGCGTTGCGCAGCCGATGGGAGAATTTTCTGTTTAACGTTCCTGCATTTCTGGCTATCTTTTTCTCCCTCGTCTGTGCCTCCTTCACGCCGATCCAAAACTTGCCAACACCAGCAAGCCTATGCGCTCAACAACATTCTGACAACGTACAGCAATCCGCAACAATGTACGGGACGTAACATCACAGGAATAATTGTTTTTTTTTAAATATATATTGATTTAAACTTCGGGCAAATTTTTGAAATAAAAAAAGCAGACTCTGCCATAGGTCTACGAAAGCACGGTACATTTGAGGTTTTTTACACTTAGAGAAAAATGTCTACGATTTGAGGCTTATCTTATGCCCCTAAAATAATCAGTGTTCAACTTGCGCGCTTTTTCCTACTTTCACGCCGAGCTCTACGTATTTTCAGGTCCCGAATGGGATGTACACATTAACGTTACATAACATTTCTGACAGGAACACATGCAACATAGGCAAATAAAAGGCCTGATCAAGTACGTATTTTAGGATGGCTGCATAGAAATGAAGACGTCACGCAGTCGTTAAACGAAAATCTGGAATTTTGCATGCCAAAATCACTGTCTGATATATGAGGCACACTGTAGAGGGAAACTCTGTGTTAATTTTGGTCACTTGTCATTCATCAACAATGCACCCAGTGCATCTTACTCTTACGCGAGTGCTTTATTTTTTTCCTTCCACAGGCCCCATAACAATGCGGCCGCCGTGGCCGGTATCGAACCTGCAACCTCAAGCTAAGCAGTGCACTGTCATAGGACTGAGCTACCAGAGCAGGTCATGCCATCAAAGCTTGGAGCTAAATAAAACTTTCTAGTTTATTGCGTCGGGAACAATCCTTAAGCGCCTTATATATGCATCGTTCACAGTTTCAGACGGACGTTAAGGTAACGGTTATTGGCTGAAACATCGTTGATGGCTTCACTTTTATTTGAAGACACCTGAAGTCCCGATATCAGTTCAACACCAACCACATCACTCCTTAATTTGAACATATAGAGCTCGAAAATGCCTCTTGTGCTTCTTTACATTACAGGCACGTTGCACTTTTGCTGAAGCAAGCCTTTGTTATGCTATGCCTTTATTCTTCATGGTGGGACATTTCGATCGCGCGAGCCCAAAGAGAACTTTCCTAACGTGTCAATTGGGCCGATTGAGTAGCGCATATGGAAGCAGAGATATTATCTTGATATCCAAGTCTTCGCCGTCTCAAATTTGTGTTACAACTGTGTTAGACAGCTGAACGGCAAATCTAACACGGTGCACAATTATTGTAAAATCCCTGTAAACATCTATAAGTATAAGTGGGTAGTTCCGAGATAGCAATCTTAATCCCCGATGGAAAAGCTTTCTATGATTTCTTTTCATGTAAATGATCAAACCTGTCCTCTGCCGACAGGATTTGGCTTGAATCAATAACGTGTCGCAGATATCAGCGGAGAAAAAGAAAAAAATATGGAATCCTCGCTTCTCAACTGTTTAGCACGAGTGCAAAACTGTGAATGCAAAAAAAAAAAAATTATTGCCTTTTCTAATTTGCGGACTAATACAAGTTTTATTTGTTTTCGTTTCTTAAACTTTGAACTTATGGCTTCATATAAGCTCAGTTCAAATTTTGCAGCTGCTCTTAACATGATGAATAGATAGCGCAAATCATAGGCGGCAAGTTTTCATTCTTCGAGGGGGGGAGGGGCTGGTGCCGACCAGCTTGCCAAACTCCACCCCCCCACCCCCACCCCCCCCCACGCACACGCACACGCTCTCACACTCACACTCACACTCACACGCACACGCTCTCACACTCACACTCTCACACTCACACTCACACTCTCACACTCACACTCACACTCACACTCACACTCTCACACTCACACTCACACTCACACTCACACTCACACACTCACACTCTCACACTCACACTCACACTCACACTCACACACTCACACTCACACACTCACACTCACACTCACACACTCGCACTCTCACACTCACACTCACACACACACACACACACACACACACACACACACACACATGCATACATATATATATATATATATATATATATATATATATATATATATCTTGAAGAATTGTTCAGTGAAGTAACCGCCTTATATGAGTACTTAAAAGGCCAACAGTTCAATTTCACAGCCTGAGTCCTCTTCCACCGCCTAGAATCTTGCACCTCTCGGTGGAGTAATCTTCCTTCGTGTAATTCTCGTATACTTCACTATCACTAATACTGATTCGCCTTTGCAGAGAAACTGCAGGCTCTCTCTCTCTCTCTTTATGTTTACTGTGAGTCCATATATAAGTGGTGCTACGCATGACTGCTGTTCATTCTGATTTCGAGTGAATCCATCTTGGCCGCATTTCGGTCATGGAGTGCGACACAAGGGTCCCACAGGGGTCCCAACTATCATGCATCGAGTCTTTAAGAAAGAGTCATTACGTTACTCGAAGAAAACATAGTGCATACTGGTTCCAGTGCAGTGAGGTAGCCGCCAGTAATTCTTACGTTACTGAGATTTACAGTGGTAATTGTAATTAATTATCTAACTCGAGTACCCTCCTAGTTATCAAAGTGTCAGCGAGGCATTTGTAGGCACCTACAAATGACTTTTAACTGTGGTGTTTTCAGCAACGTACTAATCGCGTACTATTTTTTCCCGATGGTAAAAGAAAACCACGAAATATCAAAAATATCACGTGACTGCGCTCGCACCCGAATCATAAAGCAGCGCCCTCAAATAAGCTGATTTAAAGCAACTGATTTGCGTGTCGCAAACCCGAAGAGAAAGCTCACCCCCTTGATAATGGTACCGAATAAGCACTAACAACAGGTTTGGCGGCTTCGCAGCTATTCCTTCTTATCATTTCTACGTCACATTATCCGTCTTCCAACGCCGACTGATTACATTGATAACAAACGCCCCTTGATAACGCGGCCGAAGCGGAGCTCTGTCCACGCGCGAAACGTGAAAAGCAATGGAATAGGCGTAGAATGTTTCAAAATGCGTCTCTGCTCGCACCGCATCGAAAGAGTGCGCACACAGCTATATAGCCATATTTCCCGCCAGAAACTTACTTCGGCCCAAAGCCAAATTAAAATTACAGCTTTATATTTCCAGAGAGTGTATGCCTTGTGCAAAAACAAGCTCGTGACAAAAAATAAAAGCGAATAAATAGACCTTGAAGCATCCCATGTCTATAACGATAGGGTAAAGCCGATGCGTTCAAGAAAGTAAGTGCACGACTTCTAAATGAAACTCATTGGAAATCGGGACGTCTGCACAAAAAAAAGAAGCTGAAAAATTATTGAGATCCCACACACTGTGGGAATCGATGTGCGCGAAGCTTTTTGTTCTGTTTGCTTTTGCTTACGATAATTAGCGGTGATATTGACGGCGAATGTTTAATTCTTCAGCGTTTTGTCCAACACAAGAGTGGTGATTTGATGTTAGACGGTAGCTTGGATACACCACTGTTGTTTGTCTGCGTAGTACACAAAACACAAATGGAGAAGAGTTTGCTCGAGGCGTTGTTGTGCGCCATATTTCATAACCTCTGAGAGGGTTGAGCGTTGTCATTTCCACACACGGCACATCGCATCGTGGCCGAAACATTAAACTTGAATTGGATTATGAGGCTGTGCGTGCCAACACCACAATCAGATTATGAGGAAGGTTGTAGCGGCGGACTTCAGATTAATTTTGGCACCGTGGTGTTCTTTAACGTGTCCCTAAATCAAATTACTCAAGCGTTTTTTATTTTCCTGCGGTCAAAATGTGGCTGTCTTGGTCAAATGCGCGACCTCAAGCAATGCCATAGCCACAAAGCTATCGCGGCGGCCACAGAAGTGTTCATTTGACATGCGACCGCTTCCGTTTTGTCGCCTGGACCCTGCGGTGCACTTAAATTAATGCGGCTCTACTTCTGCACGCCTGCGTAAGTTGTCCGCTAGGCATATTTGCATGGTTTTATTTTTCAGAAATATCAGAAACGCACCTCGAACTTAAGTTTATCCCACGTAACCTTTTTTCTATCCCCTCCCTCTTTGTAATTCGTGTGGCAACTGCGAGCCAAGAGTGGAAAATCTGTTATTAACTCGTTTTGCAACTGCCATCAGTTCTACCCACTCTCTGCCTCCTCTGCCCCCTCCTCTTTTCCACGCTATCTAGCTTCCATCTGGACTTGCACGTTTGTAGACAGGTAAGCGCTTGCGGGGGGTCACGGATAATTACAGCTGTTCAGAGGCTAATGTGGCGACGACCCAAGAGTTCCAGAGGGCACTATGCGCATTCGACGCAGCGTGGTCCAAACGAGTTCCTCGCGCCTCTTTTCTTCTGTGCCACGATCCTTTCATGTATATACTGGCTCTGAACCACCCCCGGACACAATGTGCCGGACAGCAGCAGCAGCAGTGGGAAAGTCGAAGGAAAAGACAAAGAAAGAATTCTCTTTAAAACAATACCATCAGATTTAAGTGTGCCCTTATTATTTAAATTCCTAAGCGCCACTGAACACCAGCTGCTGCCTAGAGGACATATTCGAATCGGGGCCCTTCTGCAGCTACGCCGTACTGAGTCCACTTTATCACATCTTTAGTGGCTTTCTTGATGACCGACGCTGGATGGCAGACATCCGTTATCTATGCCTTGAGCTCATCTGACGTCATCACCTCGATCATATAAACACGGTCTTTCACATTACCCAAAAGAAAGAAATCAAGCGGAGACAGGTCAGGCTACCTAGCCGGCCAATTCACAGGCTGGATTCTAATCTATTGCGCATGAAAAGTCGCATCGAGCCAGTTTTGTGCTCGGCTGCTGCTTTGTGCTGGCAGCCCATCTAGCTGATGCAACAGAAGTAGAAGACGTGACAGCGGCACTTCGCTGAGAAACTCATCCACCACTCCGAGTATTTCGTCCACGTAACGCTGTCTAGTCAGTGCGTGATTGATGAAGATTGGACCGATTATAGCACCGGCGTAAATTCCGAACACATTGGACGCCCACTGGACTTGTGCCGAATGCACTTTAGCCAGTGTAGATTGGAGTCACTCCGATAGTGCGCATTATGCAAAATTGACTGGGCGTTTCCGCAATGATTGGCTTCATCTGTGCACATGATGTTGCTCAAAAATTCTGGTGAGTCATCGGCTTTTGTGAGGAAACAATTCAAGAAATCTAGACAATTCTGCAGGTCCCTATCCTCCAAGCGTTGGTGCATGTTAAGGGGGCACGGGTGAAAAGCTGTCGTTTAGAATCCTCCGAACTGGTGACTCGAAAACTGGTACCTGGGCGGCCACGTTTGAGGCTATAAATGATAGAACATCTAAGCATTGGTGCTGGTTAAGGTGGTATAGGTTAAATGCTAGAACATCCGTGGGTATAGGCTAAGACTCAAAGATGGAGTCCTGCCGCTGTTTCTGGAAGCTGCTGGTTTGTCTCAGGTTTTCATGATTTCTGATGATAGCCAATACTTTTGGTCTACCGCCACACTTCCATGACTGTATATATATTCAACATTCCTGTTGTTACCCTTTGCAGCTTTCAAGGCAAGGATAATGTTTTTCTTCTGCTAATTATGGAAAGACATGGCAGCTGGGTCGAAACTAAACGCACCTTTAAACCTTTGCACTGACGTTGTCAATTCGCCTTTTTGATGGTAGATTTCGCAGCAAAAAAAAAAAAAAAAGGCCATTCACGCACTTTATGACAACAGCAATCACGCTTGTTTTTTTTTTTTCCAGCTAACACGAAACGCGACGTGTTACTTCAGCTGAGGCTCGGCAGATAAGGCTCGATCACAACATTTTTCTTTATTTCCTTTATTTCGTTCTAACTCAGAGGGAGCTCGTTCGAGGGCGTTGTTTTGTGATTTGGCGAGAGTGCCAGTCACGCGGTATTTTTCATATATCACGGGGTTTATTTATCAGTCGGAAAAGATTAGTACGCAATTAGTACATCCGTGAAAATACAGCAGTTAGATGTACTTTGGCTGTGCCTACAAATGCCTCATTGACACTTTGATAATGAGGATACTACGTCTCGAGGTAGATAATTACTTATAATCACCTAAATAACTCTCAGTAACAAAAAAATTTGTGGCGGTTACTCCACTGTACTGGAAACAATATGCACTAGGTTTTCATCGAGTAACGCAAGTGCTCTTTTTTTTAATCTTGGCGCATCATAGTTAAATACTACACCCTGTATAAATTTATGACCTCTGCATGCAGGTGACGATGTTTCCATCCCTAATTTATGTTCTAACTTATTTAAAAAAGTTTCTCTTTTTTTCATGACTCGTTAACGTTGCTTACTGAAATGAGAAGCAATACTGAAAGATATATCATTCACGTGCATTTCAGACGCCGTTAATAAAAGACTGCGGAAGGGGTCACTGATGTCGGCAGGTTTTTTCCAGGGTCCTAAGGCGGTCACTGAAGTCGGCAGGTTTTTTCCAGGGTCCCAAGGCAAACAAAGCTATTTGAAGCGAGGTGAACATACAGCAACATATTCATTCTCTAGACATAGGCTCATCCACACCTTTAGAAATAATTGTTAATTGGATAACTCCTCCTCTTTCAAAAATCTAATAAACTTTGTCCGCTGTATATTCCTAAATATATTGTGCATGTGCAGGGTGTTTGCAGTGGAAATTTAAAACAGTGTTGAAGCGAAAAAATACAGATGAGGCAGCCGCGACTGATGCCTTTAATGCGCTTGCAATCATATTGTCAGGATTTGAAGAAATAGACCGAAATTAGGAATTAAAAGCTACGCACGTCGGCGCCAACAATGATGCAGTAAGCTATTAGCCCCAATAAAATTTTAGGTGGAAAGGTAGAGACAAGTCAAAGAATACCTCAACTGCTATGGGTGACTAAACCATAGTAATGATATTTTAGGTGTGTGTGTGGAGTGGGGGAGGTAGGCTACGGCATTTCGAGGAGGGGGCGGGGCTCTGCTCCCCCTCGGCAAACTTCGCAGGAGGCTCGGACCCCAGAGCCCCCCCCCCCCCCTTAGTCGGCGCCTGAGGCGTAAATGGAGTTGTGCTTGCTGTCGGCGGGTCTTTGTACTTTATGTACTGATGCTGAAAACTTCTGATGTGGAATTGGTTCTAAAATTCCATACAACTAAATATCAAATTACGGTTTCACATCGAACGATTAAGCTTTTATTTTCGACCTTCAGTTCCATTCTGCTAAGCGACTAAAGACGCCCGAAAGGTTTGCCTCAGGAAGATCTTGTATTTAGCGCTTTCTTCTTGGCCGTATTTCAAATGGGCTCAGTTGCATGAACTTCACTTTCACAAAGAAAAAATATATCACTACTGTTTATCTCCTGCATGCAAATAAAGACCTTCACAAAGAAAAAAAATTATCAATACTGTTTATCTCCTGCATGCAAATAAAGACAAGGTAATGTGCATGTGCAGATAACGCTAGAACGTTACCTAGTGAGGCCTGTCTAGCAGTGCTATTGGAGGAATTAGAGGGCAGTAAATGGGCTATAATAGGGCTCAGTGAAGTTAGGAGGCCAAAAGAAGCATATACAGTGCTAAAAAGCGGGCACGTCATGTGCTACCGGGGCTTAGCGGAGAGACGAGAACTAGGAGTGGGATTTCTGATTAATAAGAATATAGCTGGTAACATATAGGAATTCTATAGCATTACCGAGACGGTGGTAGGACTTGTTGTGAAACTTAATAAGAGATACAAAATGAAGGTTGTACAGGTCTACTCCCCTACATCCAGTCATGATGACCAGGAAGTCAAAAGCTTCTATGAAAACGTGCAATCGGCGATGGGTAGAGTGAAAGTAAAATACACTATACTGATGGGCGATTTCAATGCCAAGGTAGGCAAGAAGCAGGCTGGAGACAAGGCAGTGGGGGAATATCGCATAGTCACTAGGAATAGCAGGGGAGAGTTATTGGTAGAGTTTGCGGAACAGAATAATATGCGGGTAATGATTACCTTCTTCCGCAAGCGGGAAAGCCGAAAGTGGACGTGGAGGAGCCCGAAAGGTGAGACTAGAAATGAAATAGACTTCATACTCGGCGCTAACCCTGGCATCATACAAGATGTGGACGTGCTCAGCAAGGTGCGCTGCAGCGACCATAGGATGGTAAGAACTCGAATTAGCCTAGACCTGAGCAGGCAACGGAATAAACTGCTACATAAGAAGCCGATCAATGAGTCAGCGGTAAGAGGGAAAATAGAGGAATTCCAGATCAAGCTACAGAACAGGTACACAGCTTTAACTCAGGAAGAGTACCTTAGTGTTGAAGCAATGAACGACAACCTTGTGGGCATCATTAAGGACTGTGCAATAGAAGTCGGTGGTAACTCCGTTAGACAGGATACCAGTAAGCTATCGCAGGAGACGAAAGATCTGATCAAGAAACGCCAATGTATGAAAGCCTCTAACCCTACAGCTAGAATATAACTAGCAGAACTTTCGAAGTTAATCAACAAGCGTAAGACAGCTGACATAAGGAAGTATAATATGGATAGAATTGAACATGCTCTCAGGAACGGAGAAAGCCTAAAAGCAGTGAAGAAGAAACTAGGAATTGGCAAGAATCAGATGTATGCGTTAAGAGACAAAGCTGGCAATATCATTATTAATATGGATGATATAGTTCAAGTGCCTGAGGAGTTCTATAGAGATTTATACAGTACCAGTGGCACCCACGACGATAATGGAAGAGAGAATAGTCTAGAGGAATTCGAAATCCCACAGGTAACGCCGAAAGAAGTAAAAAAAGCCTTGGGAGCTATGCAAAGGGGGAAGGCAGCTGGTGAGGACCAAGTAACAGCAGATTTGTTGAAGGATAGTGGGCAGATTGTTCTAGAGAAACTGGCCACCCTGTATACGCATTGCCTCATGACATCGAGCGTACCGGAATCTTGGAAGAACGCTAACATAATCCTAATCCATAAGGAAGGGGACGCCAAAGACTTGAAAAATTATAGACCGATCAGCTTACTGTCCGTTGCCTACAAAGTATTTACTAAGTTAATCGCAAATAGAATCAGGAACACCTTAGACTTCTGTCAAGCAAACTACCAGGCAGGATTCCGTAAACGCTACTCAACAATAGACCATATTAACACTATCAATCAGGTGATAGAGAATTGTGCGGAATATAACGAACCCTTATATATAGCTTTCATTGATTACGAGAAAGCGTTTGATTCTGTCGAAACCTCAGCAGTCATGGAGGCATTACGGAATCAGGGTGTAGACGAGCCGTATGTAAAAATACTGAAAGATATCTATAGCCGCTCCACAGCCACCGTAGTCCTACATAAAGAAAGCAACTAAATCACAATAAAGAAAGGCGTCAGGCAGGGAGATACGATCTCTCCAATGCTATTCACAGCGTGTTTACAGGTGGTATTCAGAGACCTGAATTGGAAAGAATGGGGATAAAAGTTAACGGAGAATACCTTAGTAACTTGCGATTCGCTGATGATATTGCCTTGCTTAGTAACTCAGGGGACCAATTGCAATGCATGCTCACTGACCTGGAGAGTCAAAGCAGAAGAGTGGGTCTAAAAATTAATCTGCAGAAAACTAAAGTAATGTTTAACAGTCTCGGAAGAGCACAGCAATTTACAATAGGTAGCGAGGCACTGGAAGTGGTAAGGGAATACATCTACTTAGGGCAGGTAGTGACAGCGAATCCGGGTCATGAGACGGAAATAATCAGAAGAATAAGAATGGGCTGGGGTGTGTTTGGCAGGCATTCTCAGATCATGAACAGCAGGTTGCCATCATCCTCCAAGAGAAAAGTGTATAATAGCGTTGTCTTACCAGTACTCACCTATGGGGCAGAAACCTGGAGGCTTACAAAAAGGGTTCTACTTAAATTGAGGACGACGCAACGAGCTATGGAAAGAAGAATGTTGGGTGTAACGTTAAGGGATAAGAAAAGAACAGATTGGGTGAGGGAACAAACGCGAGTTAATGACATCTTACTTAAAATCAAGAAAAAGAAATGGGCATGGGCAGGACATGAAATGAGGAGGGAAGATAACCGATGGTCATTTTGGGTTACGGACTGGGTTCCAAGGGAAGGGAAGCGTAGCAGGGGGCGGCAGAAAGTTAGGTGGGCGGATGAGATTAAGAAGTTTGCACGGACGACATGGCGACAATTAGTATATGACCGGAGTTGTTGGAGAAGTATGGGAGAGGCCTTTGCCCTGCAGTGGGCGTAAACAGGCTAATAATGATGATGATGATGAATGTGCATGTTCTCAACGTCATTACGTCGAAAATACGCATTAGAGTATTTTTTTCAGAAGCCTACAAGGCAATCTTCAAACTGTAACTCTCTCCATTTCTCTCTCCTGCTCTTTTACTTGGAAACTCGGTAAGTCTTACCTCTAATATGAACTAAAATTATTGAAGTTGGAATCCCCATTTGCAGACGTTTTCCTTTCACCACGAAAAAAAATGTAAAGTACGTTCACCACAAATACAGCAATGGTTAACGTATTGGCTTTTTGTGCTTGTATTTTTGTCTCGAGTGATAATAACGCTAACAAATATGCACCAAATAGTCCAATGATGCTATTTGAAATGGAATCCGAATTTTCGTATAGTGAAGATTGCCTAAGTAAAATAATCACACTGTTGGCAGCACGTCCGGATATTTATACAATAAAAGCCTGCCCTCTTGTATCTTTTGTTCCTAAATGTACGTACAAAGGCAAATAATCAGTCGAGCGTAGCTGCGTGATATCGATAGCAAAGTGATTGAATATCGTCGTGGATACGCTGACTTTTTTTTTGATGGTTTGCGGTATATCTTATGTTTACTATAATATGCTGGTTAGCAAATTTCAAGTGTCTGGATCAAGTATGGTCATGGGGGCCACCCCGTGAGATCTATGACTCAACGTATATGTTAAGCGCCACTATACCGTTATTCAATCCGTCTTTCATTTCCTCTTATTATTTCCCCAGTTCAGAGTAGCAAACCAAAATCGTTTCGGGTTAGCCCCCTGCCTTTCTCACCCCGTTTATCTCTCTCTCAAGCGCCACGTTGCACAGAACTCGGCTCATATTTTACATAACGCCCACAATATCAAAAATGCCATGAATTTTACATTTTGTTAAACTTCACAACAATGGTTATATTTTTGACGACCTAATCATAATAGTTGCTTTTTAACCATCGGAGTGTGAGTCACAAGGGCATGAATAACCTCTCCAATACCAAAGGATCATGGCGCCACTTGTGAATGAGAGTAGATATGGGAGGGTTTGACTTGACGACATATATTTATCTTATTTTGTTATAGTGCAAGCTTGACACGGACAACAGAAGGCACATCTGACACACGGCGCTACTTTCAACAACAGATTTATTTCTCGTTCTCGTCGCTATATACACACCCTCGACCCGTCATACAGCACGTGTAACATTTTTGGAAAAATAAAAAAAATATATAAACTGGGAACCACACGTAGGCAGTTTCTTGGCTCACATATTCACAGACATGTACATACACGTTCAACGCGAACATAGATAATTCAGCTTTCTTGAAGTGCAAACCAAGATTTAAAGAAACAGTCGTCATGAGTAGAAGCAGGTGTGAAATGACGCGCTTGATAATAGAAGCGAGGCACATATCAACATTCAGCGACGCATGCGTCAGTAAACCTTCCATTTCATTATCTTCAAAAGAGCTGAATTATCTTTGTTGGCGTTGAACGTGTACATGTCTGTGAGTATGTGAGCCAAGAAACTGCCTACGTGTGGTTCCCAGCTTATATTTTTTGTTTATTTTTCCAAAAATGTTACACGTGCTGTATGACGGGTTGAGGGTGTATATATAGCGATGAGAACGAGAAATAAATCTGTTGTTGAAAGTAGCGCTGTGTGTGTCAGATGTGCCTTCTGTTGTCCGTGTCAAGTTTGCGCTATAACAAAATAAGATATGCCGTACCAACAAGCCCCTATTCCTATCCTCATCGATATATATTTAAACTCGCTGTAGATATGCAAGTTGTTACGTTTCGCCTACGACGCGCGGTATAGCCGGCGCGGATGCAACGGACGCCGGGGCTTCGTTCAAAGCGGCGGACATTTTGGCCCGTGCGGAGCTGCCGCAAAGCCTCCCCGCCAAGCGCGTCCAGGCGTGTTTCAGTGCCACGTGTCTTCGTGTGTGCGTGTGTGTGTGTGTGTGTGTGCCCACGCTTGTCAAAGCGCGGCAGCCGGGGAGAGGAGCTCCCCAAGTGTGAAGCGAGGAGGTCTGACAGGCGCCGGTTTGGCGGATGCGTCACTACACTCGTCTCAACGTGTCTCTCAGCTCGTCCGTGCCCCGCCGTCACGTGGTCTCGTCACGAGGCCTTCCTCTTGCCCTCGACTCCGAGAGTGTAAGAGCAGCTGCCCCCGGACGCCGAGAGAGAGGCTCCGATTTCTTCTGTTGAGTAACGTGCACTCCCGTCTCTCCACTTCGGTCGACCTGACCGGCCGCTCTTTTGCGATGTTAGAATAAACAAGTTGTTCTGTTACCAGTTGACTCATGCTTTGCCGGGACCTTCGGATGCTTCCAGTGCCCCAGGCCGCCAGGCCAACGCTACCCTTGGGGCTTGCGACCCATTTGCAACAACGGGCGTCAGCGCTGAGATTACAACAACTCGTGCCAGCGGTGCGATTCTAACAACTGGTGGCAGCGGTGGGATCGCGACAACGGAGGCCAGCAGCGAAGATATGCGGTTGACTGTATGCTGAGCAGCACAACGACCATCCGGGAGCAGTGCAACGAGCCCTGTGTGATGACTGGTTGCCTGCAGCCGAACGACTGCGCTGAATTCTTGGCTGCGAGGTTTGGTGAGTGCGGGACTTTCTTCTTCTGAGTTTTGCCAGGCTTTTGTTAGTGTCAGAAACAGAGCTGGTAATTGTGGTTGTCGTTGCTGCCGGGTTAGTTTGCGGCAAGACAATAGTAGGCAGTAGAGAAAGCAGCATTCAGAGCAGCCATGGATTTGAAGTCGTTGCGCAAACCGATATTGCTGGAGCTTGCAAGAGAGTTGGGTCTGGATGTCTCAGACAAACTCAGAAAACCAGAACTGCTGAGGGCTATTCTTGAGTTAGAAGCTGAGGATGACGAGCTGTCGGAATGCCTTGAGACCATTGAGGAGCGGGCAAAAAGACAGGAGCGCGAACTTAAAGAGCAGAAAGAAAAAGAAGAGCAGGAACACGCTTTGGAAATGAAGCGTCTCGAGATAGAGATGGAACGCGCTCGTAATGGAAGTCAGGCACACGGTGCAGGAGAACGAGTATTGTTCAAAATGACTGACCTGATGCGGCCGTTTAAGCTTGGAGAGGACATTGGTTTGTTCCTGGTTAACTTTGAGCGAACGTGCGAGAAGCAGGGGTTCTCTCGGGAAACGTGGCCACAGCGCTTGCTCACTTTGCTACCCGGCGAGGCGGCCGACGTAGTCGCTCGCTTGAATAGAGAAGAGGCAGAGGATTTCGACAAAGTGAAATCGAGTCTGCTAAAAAAGTACAGGCTGTCAGCGGAGGCGTTCCGTCGGAAGTTTATGGAAAATGAGAAAGGCAAAAGTGAGTCATATACAGAGTTTGCCTACAGGCTTATGTCAAACATGCAGGAGTGGCTCAAAGAAGAGAAAGCGTTTGGTGACCACGAGAAAGTTCTGCAGTGTTTCGGGCTGGAACAGTTTTATAGTCGGTTACCTGAGAACGTGCGGTACTGGGTCTTGGATAGGCCAGACGTTAGTACGGTGGCTAGAGCCGCCGAGCTAGCCGAGGAGTTTGTGACGCGTCGGGCTCGCGGAGCTAAGGACGGTCAAAATGGTGAATTTGGCTCCAAGTTTGAGAGGCCGAAGTTCACGCCCATGAGAAAGCGGTTCGAGACGAGGCAAGCGCGCGTGTGTTATACGTGCCAGAAGCCGGGTCACTTTTCGGCGCAGTGTCCGACCGAACCTAAGGAGATGGCGGCAGCCGAAGCCGAACGCAGAAAGCGGTTCGAGACGAGGCAAGCGCGCGTGTGTTATACGTGCCAGAATCCGGGTCACTTTTCGGCGCAGTGTCCAGAAACAAAAACAAAAGCCGTGTTTTTGTCATTATGCAGCACTGACGAGAACATGAAGCTTCTCGAGCCTTACATGCGAGACCTCCTCGTGAACGGGAAAGAGTGCCGAGTGCTTCGCGATTCCGCAGCTACGATGGATGTAGTTCACCCCTCTTACGTAGAACCCGATATGTTCACGGGCGAGTGTGCATGGATCAAGCAAGCCGTGGAAGCTCATAGCGTGTGTCTGCCCGTAGCAAAAGTGCTTATTGAAGGACCTTTCGGAGCGCTTGAGACGGAGGCCGCAGTGTCATCTATGCTGCCCCCCCAGTACCCGTACCTATTCTCGAACAGGTCCGATCACCTCCTGCGCGAGAAGGGGCTTTTGTTTGGTGAGGCTAGCGTTCAGGCCTTAACCAGATCGAAGGTTCGGGAGCTCGCTGCAAAGGCGGTAGTTGCGGGACCGACGTTGTCGAACAATGAGAAAGGGTCAGAGGCGCAGCAAGCTGATATTCAGAGCACGCCCGAACTGAATAAAATTGAGCCTGTAGCGTTAAAGGCACCAGATACTGGAGAGGAAATTCCCGATGCGGGAAAGTTAGAAGAGCTATCTGCAGATTTGCTCATCGCGCCTACGTCAGATGGACTGAATAGGTTGCTAAAAGTCAGCCGGTCGGCTTTGATAGCCGAGCAAAAGAAGGATGGCAGCCTAGAAAACATACGCTGCATTGTCAAGGAAGGTATCGCCAAGAAAAATGCTCGCTTTGTGGAAAGAGGTGGGGTCCTGTACCGGAAGTATCTAGACCGCAGGGGAGTGGAGTTCGATCAGCTGATCGTGCCTCAGTGCTACCGTCAGGATCTGTTGCGCTTGTCGCATGGGGGTTCGTGGTCCGGACACCTAGGAGTTAAGAAAACTAAGGACCGTCTCTTGCAAGAGTACTATTGGCCAGGGTGTTTTCGGGACGCAGACCACTTTGTGAAGACATGTGACACCTGTCAGCGGGTGGGCAAACCAGGGGACAAATCGAGGGCGCCGTTGAAGTTGGTACCTATCATTACGGAGCCTTTCAGACGGCTCGTTATTGATACAGTGGGACCTCTGCCGGTAACAGCCACGGGATACAGACACATTTTGACTGTGATCTGCCCAGCGACAAAGTTCCCTGAAGCAGTGCCGCTTAAAGAACACAGCTCAGTTGAGATAGTCAATGCACTACTGTCCATATTTGCGCGAGTTGGTTTTTCTGCGGAGATCCAATCAGATCAGGGCACAGTGTTTACGAGCGCTTTGACGACAACCTTTCTCGAAAGGTGCGGGGTAAAGCTGTTACACAGCTCAGTGTACCACCCACAGTCGAATTACGTTGAGAAGCTCCACTCCGTCATGAAGCGCGTGTTGAGAGCATTGTGGTTTGCACAGCAAACTGACTGGGAGCTGTGTCTGCCTGGGGTGATGTTTGCATTGAGGACAGCGCCGCATGCGGCTACGGGGTTTTCGCCAGCTGAGCTAGTGTACGGTCGCTCGCTGCGTTCTCCGCTTCGCATGCTTCGAGACGGATCACTGCCCTCTCCAATGGCTGCAGACTATCTCTTCCACAAATGGCCGCCTCCTGCGCTGGAGCCTCGCTTTGCAGCAATATTCCTTTGAGGTGCGTTACAAAAAGGGGAGTCTCAACGGTAACGCCGATGGCTTAAGTCGAAGCCCCTAACGTGGGAATCAGCCTCAAAATTGTTTGTTACTGATGTTTTTCTTCCTGAGGCAGGATTTTTAACCTATTGCTTTTGTGTAGTGTTTCAATGTGATGATGTGCTTTCTAGTGCGATTTTCCGATTTGTGGACGCGTTCTGAGTGCTGTTAAACTACTGTAAGGAACTAGGCAGTAGTATAAAAGGGGAAAGAGCCTGGCAGGGCTTAGTGAGGGTTGTGCCGTGCTTGCTGACTGAGCGGTTGAGTTTCGGCGTAGTTCTAACGCTTGCCGGGAACGAGAACAAAAATGTCAACTCTCCCGAAGTCACTTTGCAGTGTCCTGTGTGAACCTGAACGAGAGAACGAGGCCTTCTCTGTGCGCTGCGCTCAAGAAACGCCGAAGGACGACCGACTTCGGTTATGAGCATCATCAAGCGACATCCCTCCGGACAGCGGATGCAGTCCCCTGACCATCGGGATCTCCTTCCCCCGGCGGGGCGGTCTGTTACGTTTCGCCTACGACGCGCGGTATAGCCGGCGCGGATGCAACGGACGCCGGGGCTTCGTTAAAAGCGGCGGACATTTTGGCCCGTGCGGAGCTGCCGCAAAGCCTCCCCGCCAAGCGCGTCCAGGCGTGTTTCAGTGCCACGTGTCTTCGTGTGTGCGTGTGTGTGTGTGTGTGTGTGCCCACGCTTGTCAAAGCGCGGCAGCCGGGGAGAGGAGCTCCCCAAGTGTGAAGCGAGGAGGTCTGACAGGCGCCGGTTTGGCGGATGCGTCACTACACTCGTCTCAACGTGTCTCTCAGCTCGTCCGTGCCCCGCCGTCACGTGGTCTCGTCACGAGGCCTTCCTCTTGCCCTCGACTCCGAGAGTATAAGAGCAGTTGCCCCCGGACGCCGAGAGAGAGGCTCCGATTTCTTCTGTTGAGTAACGTGCACTCCCGTCTCTCCACTTCGGTCGACCTGACCGGCCGCTCTTTTGCGATGTTAGAATAAACAAGTTGTTCTGTTACCAGTTGACTCATGCTTTGCCGGGACCTTCGGATGCTTCCAGTGCCCCAGGCCGCCAGACCAACGCTACCCTTGGGGCTTGCGACCCATTTGCAACAACGGGCGTCAGCGCTGAGATTACAACAACTCGTGCCAGCGGTGCGATTCTAACAAAGTACTGTCGTTTCTATTTTTCAGCATTGTGATATCACTTTAAGTATACACGTTATCGTGAACTTGAGCCGAAATATTTACTTAAAATAGCTTTTAAAGAAAAATTACACGCAGCCAAATGTGTGCTTATTCACTGACGCCGTCCGGAAACTTCAGCCACCCCTCGTTTGCATTCAGTCCCGAAAGAGCGAGTGAAGAAAGTAAGAAACGCAGAACATTTACTCACCTTGTCGCTCAAGAAAATCCAAAAAAGTTGCAGGATGCCGATGCTACCTTGAGGACAGAAAAACAAAGTAGCCTGTGAGTTCCGGAACGCCGGGGCAATCGAAGCCACTTTGCGGCCAGATTAGCTAGCAGCCCGCTGGAGCAGGGGGGAAGGAAGTACTGACACTTTGACAGGATTTGCGAAATTCGTAGTTTACTTCTCAGATTAGCGGTTAAGCCTAATACCGTTTCCCGGCACGCCATCAACGACCTGGAGGGAACTGCTGTCAACTTAGCATCGGCTCTGCGGTCTGGGGCTGACGCTAGGCTAATTGCATTTCCGTGAGTGCGAATGGCAGAGCCAGTTACTTCGGCATCATGGTTATAGACTGGGATTTTGTCAGTCATGTTTTCTTTATATGTGTACCTTAGGACCCTTTTTGGGCCTTTTATTACGTTCACTCAGATTTAGCGCTTCGTTTCTTGAGGTGCTCCGTGGTCAACGAAATCCCCGCGTAGGGATCCATAGAAGTATTCCATGGACGAATTGGCCACAGAACCCCTCCTGCAAAGTTTCTAAGCCGTAGTCGGACCGAGAAACTTGAGTTAGGCAGACGATGTGGATAAAGTGTTCTCCGACGGGTACGCTGAACATGAATCCCTGATTGAACTATTACGTCTTCTGGTTCTAAACGTGGGTTCCTTTTACTTCAACTTTTTTTTTCTTTTTAGTAGATGAACGATGACCACGACAAACCTCTGCTTGAGACATTACTGTCGTAAAACTAGTTGAAATAAATACTTATAAATAATAAATAAATATAAATAAATTTTCTTGTTTGCGTCGAAGAGAAAGCAATAAATGAAGCATTCCCTACCTAAATTTTCCTTCAAAAACCTATTTTACCAGTGCAATAAAGAAGCTTATAGACCAGGAGTTCTATTTTAGGTATTTTCCGAATTTGCTTTCACAACTATCCCTTTCCGATGTTCATCTGCATTGTGTGATAGAGAAATAGCTCTCACCGGTTCAGGAACATGGTAGATCAAAAAGGCACGCGATAACACGACGACTACGCATCTATCAACACATTTTGTATCTGACTCGATTTCCTTTCGTTTGGCCCATGACGATTTCCTCCGACGCGAGACACGTGGTCCAGGAACCTGCCTGTATCCACAAACGCACAGAACAAGTGAATAAATGAATCGTTAATCGCGCAGGTATCTCGCCGCGGGATACAGTGCGGTTACTGTTAATAATTTCGGTCCGCTTAGATTACACTAAGCAAGTGAAAGGTATCTGAAAAAAATATTCAACTTAGCGAGACTTGTGTTAGACGAGGTGAATTTGCGTCGTCTGGACTCAGTACTGGTAAATATGTTCACTACAGTGAAGCTATTGATAACTAGATAACATTCAACACACAATCTTGCTGAAGTTAATGCAGGATGTCTATCTGCATCCATTCACACTACTTCTATGCGTTAAGCCAGCGATCCTCTAAAAAATAATTAGTTACTTTATAAACAAGTTTCTATGTAAACAGTTGCATTATAAGCTGTAGCTTCTAAACGAAGGCTCAAATACAAATACTTAAATTATGAATAGATGACAGCGTTTACATTTTAAATGAAACACTGGCAATTCTAAAAAAAGGAAGTCTTGACTGGCGCACTTTGGTGTAGTTAAGACACACCCTTGTACTTCTTTTTTTAAGTGGAGAGAAGTGTACCAATGCCAGACATCGGTCTAGTTGATAGTCCTTCATCAAACATTTTTCTCGACAAGAAACCACTGACAAGCACAAGCATTGGTGCTTATTCTGTTCGTTCTCTGACTAAGTCTGTGTCCTTCCGTGTCCGTGGAGCGGCAAGATAATATCAAAAGTGTAGAAATTATGGTGCGCCTCAGTGCTTGTTGTAAGATGATGGCTGTGTGAAACAGTTTGAAGCATTTGTAGAACACACCCTTATCGCCGTGCAATGACAAGCTGGCAGTGGTAGGACAAGCCCAGCCCAACAAAGTATGTATTCTAAAACTGCAGTGGCTGTTGCAAAAGCACAGTGCAGTCTTTGCAATGTATGGTACCTACAGCAAGAAGAAAATAAAGACTACAATAACAGAGCCAAGCAACATCAGCAGCTGCTAACGCTAGCACGGGACGATCTGAATACAACAAAAAACTGCCTTCTTCGAGCTCAGCAAGAACCAAAAGAAAAAGAAGAATAACTAAAAGTTCTGAAGCTAACACTTCTGTCCGTTACGAACGAGCAAGAACTTGGACGCAGCAAACGTACTGGAGAAAGAAGTTGGGGCACAGTTCTCCATTCAGCGCTTTAAGCATAGCGAAAGACATGTGCTTTTGTACAGGTTTGCCGTCCTACTCAGTTGCCAAACAATTCCGTCCAAACAATTTTGACCTTTCTGAACCCTGTAACAAATGGGGAGAATATAAAGTCGTGCTCCAAACCGCGAGCACACAACTAAGACAGGCAGGCCAAGAATTCTCAAACTAGAAAATGAATTCTTCCTATTCCTTGTGACGTTGCGACTTGGACTGTTCGAAAAAGGCCTTGCAGGCAGGTTTTCTTTGCCGATTGCTACTGTGTCAAGCACATGCATCACATGGGCAAGCTACACCTTTCTTCATTTTGGACATCTTCCCTTATGGTTTTCCAAGGAAAAAATTACTGAAGAGATGCCGTTAGCATTCAAGAAGTATTCTGAAACCCGTGTCCTCTTGGACGCGACTGAGGTCAGATGCCAAGCAGCAAGTTCACTTGCACTTCAGTCTGCGCCTTTTTTCATCGTGAAAATTAACACATTTAAAGGGCTCATTGGCATTTCTCCCAACGGAACTGTTACATTTGTAACGAACCTTTTTCCGGGATCTACCTCAGACAAAGAATGCATGAGGCAAAGTGCTTTTTGATGCTCAGTTCTAATGAAGGCGATGTCGTGATGGCCGACAAAGGCTTCAGAATCCAAGATATGCTGAATGACATAAAAGTTGAGCACCTGCTGGTGGGCGAGTTGGTTATGCACGATTACAACGAAGGCGCCAAATGAAACAACAGACATAGGAAGGAGACACGAGACAACCACGTAGGCGCGTATGTGTCATTGTTGTCATTGTTGAATACTTTGTTTAGCGCAAAACGACAGAGACAAGAAAGACGACAGGAGCGCCTTGTCCTGTCGTCTTTCTTGTCTCTGTCGTTTTGCGCTAAACAAAGTATTCATGGATTCGAACCAACGAGCCCGCCAACGCATTGTGTTGTCATTGTTGTATGTTGTCATTGGTGTCTCTTTGTTGGCTTGTTATGATATGATTAATAAAAATAGAGGCACTCGGTGAGCCCCTTTTCTCGTTTAAACGCACGCACGCACACGCACGCACGCACACGCACACGCACACGCACACGCACACGCACAGACACGCGCGCGCGCACACGCACACGCACTGTCGTAATGCCATTGTGGTCGCTCCATCGTTGTCATTCCGCCATCATTCAAGCTACGCAATCCCATTGCAAGCATTCCGGCGTCGACATGCCGTCATCTTTGTACCGTCATCATTCGAGAAATGCCTTATTGTCATCATGCCTTCATCGTTATGCGACTATCGTTAGGCAATCAACGTCATTCCGTCTACGTTATTTCTTCGCCGTTCAATCATGGTCATGTAATCGTAGTCGTACAGTCGGCGTAATGCCGTCCTGGTTATTCCGTCTTCGTCATTCTAGTGCTCTCGTCGTTTCGTCGTCACACCGTCGTCATCGTGCCGACGTCATCATTACGTTGTCTTCATATAGTAGTCGTCATGCCTCGTAGTGACACCATCGTGTTCGTGCAACCGTGATCCCAAGGCCATCACTTCAACTCCATCGTACAATAATCGTCGTGCCGTCGTCGTCACTCAATCGCAGTCATTCCAGCGTTGTCACTCTATTGTCATGCCGTCCTCGTGATATTGTTACGAGGATGTTGGGAGTATAGACAGACTGTATTTACAATATATATACAAGGCGACTCAATTTATTAAGATGGCTGACCAGCAGCAACTCACAGCAGCCAGCGTCTCGCGATCTTCTTCTTCATTTCTCTGCTTTTATCCTTCCGTAAGAATATTGACGCCATCATTCCGGAATCGTCACACATTTGTCTTCCCGCCATCATCGTCATACAGACATTGTCGTAATATATTGCTCATTTTATCGTCATCATTCCACTGCCATAATCTCATTATCGTCTTGCCGTTGTCGTTGGTACTGTCTTCGGAATTTTTTCTTCCTCAAACCGTTGTCAGGTCGTGATCATGTCATCGTCATTGTACCATCGCTGTAATTACATCGTTGACATGCGCTCATCGTCATTTCGTCGTTGCCATTCAAGCGTTGCCATACAGTTCTCATGTCATCCTTGTCATTCCATCGCCGTCATTCTAGTGTCGTAATCCCGAAGTCTCCATTTCATTGTCGTCGCGCCGTCTTCATTGTAGTGTCGCCGTCATTTCATCGTTGTCATGTGTGCGATCGGAATATCCGAGGGTTACCCTTCAATCTTTCTTCGGCCTACGCATAAATATTGCATGAAATTACAGTTGTCGCCTTTGTGGCGGACAAACATAACATTGCATGCATGGCATTAGACGGCACATAGGATTAATCTAAGCACAAATGAACTCATTCCTTTCAGTTCTACCTTTATTTACCGCTTCGCTAAGATTTCGCTTCACATAAACTCCAACATGTGCGCAGGATCTCTATGTTCTTTTTCTCCATGATCGGTGGAGCCGTCGCGACCTCACAGCAGAGAATGACTTCAGCATTGGGAACTGAGCCCGAGTGACACTATTCTCGGAGGCCACCGTCGTGGCCTCTGCACCACCTTCTGAACTTCACCGCCTTCTAGATCCACCCACATTCTCCAGTCTTCCTTCGTTTTCCCGCTTCCTCGACAGAATACAAATACCATTCTTATTTTAACATAGAGCACATCTCGTCGACAAATATATACGATTGTATAACACTTCGTCGCAGATTATGACCCAATCCCCGTTTCCCCTGCTTGCCGCTGCCCAGTACGTATCTATAGAACCCAACAATCGGCACATCGTAGACTCGTCTTGAATGCCAGAGTGGAAATCAAAGCGCCGCCATCATACGATCATCGTCTCCGCCGTCTCCGTGTTGCTGATATCGCCAAACACACGCTTGTGTCACAAACACAACTGCTCGTCTTACACAGACAACTTGACCCACATGATAACCCTTTTCGAACGTCAAGGATGCTGATACCCATCAACTTGTAAAGTGTTTCGCATAACATTGATTCCTACAATACATGTGATCTACATTTCTTTTTAATTTATCGCTCTGCTCTGTTGTACTAATGATAGATTGCAGTATGGGGCAGTTCACAAGTGGCATAGAATGCACAATTTCATCATGTGCATATGTAGAGCGAAGGTCTCTAAGTGCTCAAGTAAACTTCAACTCGTGAACTTCGATCGAAACAGCCTGTGTAGCACTGCTGGTTTTGTTCCCACGTTTATTCAATGTGATATCGCCATCAGTGTCAGCACGAAAACACGGGCGTGTGGAAATGCTTCCTCTCACAGAAACAACTCATCTGCAAGGCTAAATCCACCTTTCAAAACACCTTGCAACAGGCACGCCTGGTCTAAAGAATGACAGATTTCATCGCATCGCGGGAAAAGCCTTCAAAGAACCCGCTGAGCATGACAGGCCTTTTGTACATAGGCGTGTGTTCTTTTCAAAGCCTGAAATATCAGTGATGGCATCTGGTGCATCAAATAATACTACGGCATAGAAAGCACCGCTATATTGGTTAGAAAGAACCTACCTAACCCGATTGGTTGGTCTTCTACAATATAGGGATTGGTTCAGCAAAGAGCTAACACATGCGGAGGCCGTCAAACCAGATGGTAAAGCTTCCGGGGACGATCGAGAAAATCGAATGGGTGGGAACGCGTTCCGAGTTCTCCGTAACTCTACTACATTGATGATATAAACGCATATTGCTATCAGTAGAGATTACTGTGGCGTGCAACCTTCGACGTCGTGGCCATGTTGTAGCAAAGGAGCGCATCTATAATTACCCAGCAACGCAAACTAATGGCTTGAGTAGACATGAATGTCCGGATGGAAACAAAGCGCCGTTTCAAAAACGGTGTCAATATGATCAAACTATTCCAGCAAAGGCAGCTTCCTCCTCACCTACGGCGTGCGCAGTAGTGCTAAGGCAAATATCACGTCCTTCCGCGCGATTGCGTGGTACAGTAGTGTAAACGAGCAGGAAACGGCTAAAGCGAGACCCTTTTGCTGACATAGAACTACTTGCGATCTGTGAGGGCTTCCTGTGCAATCATGTGGACCCTCCAGTTTCGCTTGTTTTCTTGGCATTAGCATCAACGCATTTGTATGCAGTTGTGCCTGCATTCGCGCGATATTTCTGCAGATGAAGTCCACTCCGCAGCTCTACCACGCTCCCACAACTATAGGGCGGCACGGCAAGCTAGACCAAATTTGCCGCGGTCGCTTAGCGGCTACGGCATTGCGCTGCTGAGCACGAGGTCGGTGAATGGAATCCCGGTACCGGTGGCTACATTTCCAAGGGGGCGAAATGCAAAGAACGCCCACGCCCCGTGCGTCGGGAGCACGTAAAGGCCCCCGGTGGTCAAAACAATCCTGAGCCCCCACTACGGGGTGCCTCATAATCAAATCATGGTTTTGGCACGTAACGACGCCGAATTTAATTCAATTAAAGCTAGACGAAAAGCTAAATATACCGAGGATATAACCAAGGGATTGTGCCCGATGTGTTCCATACAATTTGAAAGATTTGTGAAAGAGCTTTGGCTGTGACGCGAAAAGTAAGCGTGAAAACAATCGATTGAGTCCTCTAATGTGGGGTTCAATTGGGAACTCGCGTGGTTCATGAGCATGGCACAAACTGAGACCCATCTCTGACGTGCAATGCTTCCTTTTAATAAGAAAACACTACAGACTTCGCGAAAATCTTTGAAGGACCTGGATAAAAACAACCGTATTTTAGCTTCTTTTTCCTGAAGTCATCAGGGCAGGTTTCAATGAACCCCAATCATTTCTCTAAATAATTGAACGTGAGGAACAAACAAATAAGTCTTGTTTGTTTGTATTAGGAGTTTCCGTATGATCCACCACGATAAAGAAAAACATTGCGTTGCTGACACACTTTTCCCTCAGAGAGTATCACAAGCACGCTGTAAGGACATGCATTCACGGAAGTGCGGCGTTTCAGTATGCTTGAATATCTGAGAGTTCCTTATTGGCAAGTTGGTATTAGGCACACTTGCAAGCGAAATACAGAAAAGTTCGATGAAATCACCACAAAGAAGATTTGTAATAAACACTGGAAAAGGGATCAGAAAAGGAATGATGGCAACCATATATATATATTTATATATATATATGGCTGTGCGAACGGGAGCAGTAGCCGCGACGGCACGAACACCAATAAACCGTAGACACCAGGTGACTTGGGGGGTTGAGCATGCAGTGCTAGCGAAACTCATGCGTGAACCGCTCTTGGATACATATTAAATAAATTACTAACTTATAAAAAGTAAAGCGAAATAATCAAATTCTGCGGTTTTACGTGCAAACACCACACTGTGTATACAAAGCACGCCGCAGTGGGAGAGTACGGGCTAATTTTGACCACCTGGAGTTCTTTAACGCGCCTCCAATGCACGTTTCACGGGTGTTTTTGCATTGTGCACCCATCGAAACGCTGCCGCAGTGGACATGACTCGATCCCGCAACCTTGGCTTTAGCAGCGTAACACCAAAGCCACTACGCCACTACGGCGGGTTAAGCCAAAATATGCTGATTTGGCGTTCGAAAAAAACCGAATATTTTTAACGGATGCAGGATACCTACTCGCATAGACGTTTTTGAACCCAGGTCAACCAACCGAGAAACGAAAGTATGATGACTCTGCTGGAACCGTCAAACGTTGTCTCACAGCCAGTGAATGTTGGCGACAATAACTGGTATTGAGCCGTCGTCGATAAGGGCTAAAGGAGTACAAGCGCACAACCAGGGGATGCTTTCTCCAGACGACACTGACAGGCAAAGGAGTAAGAAAATCGTGCTTCACTCAAGCACATTGTGATGCACTGCTTACTGCACTACGTCACGCAGCATGACGACTAAGGTGCAACGGAAACGATATACTGGCGGTCGGACGGGTATTCCACGCTCAGTTTCAAATCTTTAACTGCTGCCGCCGTAATACCGCGTGGGTGGCAGCTAAATATGGTTCGGCTGGCGGTACGGCCAGAGTCAACATATAACGTCAACTTATCAACGAAACAAGAGAAAAACGTATATTATCGACCAAGCTTTTGTCAGTATCGTTTCCATGGAATAATATCGAATATTACTGTCGGCACTTCAGATCCTGTAAAGTGAGACGCCGTACATTTTCCAGATGCGAGCAGCGACAGAAAAAAAAATGAAAGACATTTGGGCGTCAAGTCCTCCCTCATGAATTTCATACAGTGGAGCATATGGCGACACCATGCTAAAGCACCTGCCTTCTTCCGAGCGAAAGGAAAGCGGATTCCTTGCTTGTGCGCACTCATGCCGCTTCTGTCGTCTTTCTATTTACAGTAAACCTAGAATTCCCAAGACGCGAAACTTTAACCAGCGCAGCTTTTCCATGTCAGCAGGTGTCGTGAGTAGGATCTCACAAAAAGACGGAGCTGCCATCCTAGTGCAGCGCTCATGCGCCGCGAGAACCTCGTAACTATAGGGAGAGCTATCGCAGACTGCTGCACACAACATGTCAAATGGGCTTTGGAAACCCTGCCCTCCGCGATAGAGTGTTCCGTGACGCTTAACAAGGTTCGTCTTCTTTAAATACGTGCCGGAAACTGGCTCGTCGTTATTACGCATCTCTGCTCATGTTGCCCGCCCTGTCGCCACGCTGAGCACCAGCTGCTTCACCGTAGGATCTTGTTAGGCGGCGGCTGCATCCGTTAGTCGCTGTGCTGGCGCCGATCGAGGCTTGAACGGGAATTCTTGACGAGTTGTAAAGTGCGGTGTGGCATGACGCTTTTCTCTTTCTTCATGACACGCTACTGCAGCCTTCCCTTGACTCGAGAAACCGTGTGCAAAAAATTATTGCACAGGAAATAAAGGATTCGTTCCGCCCTGTTACACATTGCCGACTCGGAGCTTCCTCTAACCACGTTTGGCTCTTTGTTTGCTACGAAAAAAAAATTTGAAAGGCTGTAAAATCCGGCGCTATGCGCTGTTTCCTTCAACGTTGACAGGGGGGTGCATTCTATTTCAGATAAATGGGTACGAGACGGAAATGCATGCCCTTCGCATATTTATTCTGCCTCTCTACACAACAGGGCGTGTACAATATTATTCTTTACTTTACTAAATTGCTTTTGTCGTCTTTCGTAAAAGGTCGGGTACATTCACGGCACTGCATATCAAAATTGAATTTACCACCACAAAAGCTTAGCCAATATATCATACTTTTTTTTTGCCCAGCAACAGCACCTTGTCAAGTAGCAAGTCTTTTGCCGTATATGTGTTTGTCCGACAAATTGGTGCTGCTTTAGTAAATGAAAGTCATTCAGAAGTTTGTTTTCGTAGTGCGTGATAATGTCTGTCGTTCATTTTCAAAGACAACGTGAATCAACCGCAGAAAAGACTCAGCATATGACTTGCCAACTGTCCTGATTTGTTCATAAGTACTACAATTCGTGATTGTGCTACAATTTTTAATGTTTACGTTTAAAACATCGGTGGTAGCCGAGGAAAACAACGTGTATAGAATAATGAAGGGAAGAACAATAAAAGAAACAGCTCTGCTTTTCATCGTCTTCAACAACATGGATGTCACCTACCCTCTCTTGTTGATTTCTTCCCATGTTCCATTTGTTACGTAATAAGTGAGGAACTATCATCTCCTTTGGCCTACGGCGCCCGACACTCGACGAATGTTTGTATGCCAGTGGTTGTGCGTCTCGACGCTATCAAGCTCATGATGCTCTCCTTACTTTTATAGAAGGAACCAACTTAGGTTCCCGTTTGTAGCCTATTTCTTTGTGAGTTCCAATAACAAGACTTGCGAAACTATTTCTTCTATGTTTAACGTTTTCTTTTTTTACTAACCTGACTGGCAGTGGCCGGCCCAATTGTGCGGGATCTGTGCTGTGCGAGTGTCTGTTCTGCTATATTCTTCGTGATCTGCCTCTTGCTCTTTCTTTCCACTTTTCTTCTCTTCTTCCTGTCTTCCATTTCTATGTCTCTGCCTCCTCCTCCTCTTTTCCAAAAACGCCTGCCTGTCATCCATTGGCAGTTGCCAGCCTGCTCCTCACTCTGCCTTTCCTCTCAAGTGTTTATAAGGTTTGAAAATAAATAATAATTTTAATTATAATAATGAATTCTTAAATAATTTATTTACCGTACCCAGGAAAGAAATCCCTAATGTCTGAGTGCTGGAGCACGCATACTATAAAAACCAAAAGAAGCAAAAACGGTAAAAACTGTAGGGAAACATAAACTTAAAAGACAAAACACAGTGAACAATAAGAACAATTGGGAAAATAAACGTGTACCTACAAGCCAGAGCGAAGGGGAAGAAAGGCAGTTGAACAATGCGTGAAACTATGACACAACAAGGCTAAACTCTAAAAAAAAAAAAAACGAAGACAGCAAGTTATGATATATATCAAGATCATTAAAGTACTCATTATATACTCAGTATTCTATAATAATAATGATAATAATAATAATAATAATAATAATAATAATAATAGTGATAATACTGTTTTTCATCGCTCTTTTGGGATTACTGTATTACTGTCTCTATTGTCCTTGTGAGTTCTTTTTTTCTGTAATGTGTCTGGTTCGTGTCATGATGTTTGTATCAGACCTAGTGTGGGCTCGTTTAGGCCAATGGTTGTTGAGGCACACTCAAAGTAACATGTCTGTCTGTCTGTCTGTCTAATAATAATAATAATAATAATAATAATAATAATAATAATAATAATAATACAATTTGGAGGATGCCTAAGCTTCGCCTTTAAGAGTGGAACGCGATAACATTCAAAGACCCCTGACTGCTTTTCACGCTTCCCAGCAACTGAAGCTTATGTAGCCACAACATTTACCGGGAAACGCTGGCGGCGAACTCTATGCAGAAGGCAAGCTTTCTGGAACAAACGCCGCCTCTTGCGTGGGTCGATCTCCTATTATTGTTTCGCACTTCTACTATTTCCAAGGGGAGTATGGTAGCGCGATTCAAAGACGGGACAAGAGAAGACACAAAGGGACACACGCAGCGCTAACTTCCAACACTGTTTATTGTCGAAAATCAGGTCGTACTTATACACTCAGACCACATGAGTCACAGGCACGTGAACAGATTAACAATCAGAGCGGTACATTTTGTGATATGCTAAGCCATGCGCAAAAATTTCAGTTCTTTTTCAGAGAGAGCCAATGATGGTTTGCTGATACATGAATCCCCTAGGGCATCAATCTGCTCGGCTTCTATTATAAGTCTAGTGAGTTCGCACTTGTTTCTACCGGTAATGATTGTTGATTCGAAGAGAGGGGAGCACTTATGTTGCTTACAATAAAGGGAGAGAAACCCATCTGATACAAGTTTGTCGACTTTATTTTTGTGTTCGCGCAGTCTATCATTAATGCATCTGCCCGACTGTCCGACGTAATACTTCCCACACGATAAGGGTTTACGATATATAATTGAAGTCTTACATTCTCTGAACTTCTTCCTGTGTTTAACTTGGCAGCTAGGGGCACTTTTTTCTTTTCTGGTCTTGTTTTCCTGCACAGGCTGATTAGTTTGTTGGGTGCTGAAAAAACCACATCAGTGTTACCTCGGCGGGCAATTTTCTTTAAGTTGTGCGACAACCGGTGGATATAAGGTATCACTGTTGCTCTTTTTTTCTCTCGGTTACTATCTCTTTCCGCTCGTTCAGCAGTCCCTGATTGCTGCACTTGCCGAAGTGTTCCCTCTGCAACTGATGTCAGTACATGATTGGGATAGCCTGCTTCATGTAGCCGCATGGCTTGTTGTGTGAAGGCTTCGTCAGTGCAATGATGGCATGATTTAGTTAGTGCGTTAGTGAAACACATTTTCGCTATTCCTCTTTTTACCAGTTTGTTGTCATATCATTCAGCCCATTCTAAACTGGTAAAAAGAGGAATTGCGAAAATGTGTTTCACTGACGCACTAACTAAATCATGCCATCATTGCACTGACGAAGCCTTCACACAACAAGCCATGCGGCTACATGAAGCAGGCTATCCCAATCATGTACTGACATCAGTTGCAGAGGGAACACTTCGGCAAGTGCAGCAATCAGGGACTGCTGAACGAGCGGAAAGAGATAGTAACCGAGAGAAAAAAAGAGCAACAGTGATACCTTATATCCACCGGTTGTCGCACAACTTAAAGAAAATTGCCCGCCGAGGTAACACTGATGTGGTTATTTCAGCACCCAACAAACTAATCAGCCTGTGCAGGAAAACAAGACCAGAAAAGAAAAAAAGTGCCCCTAGCTGCCAAGTTAAACACAGGAAGAAGTTCAGAGAATGTAAGACTTCAATTATATATCGTATACCCTTATCGTGTGGGAAGTATTACGTCGGACAGTCGGGCAGATGCATTAATGATAGACTGCGCGAACACAAAAATAAAGTCGACAAACTTGTATCAGATGGGTTTCTCTCCCTTCATTGTAAGCAACATAAGTGCTCCCCTCTCTTCGAATCAACAATCATTACCGGTAGAAACAAATGCGAACTCACTAGACTTATAATAGAAGCCGAGCAGATTGATGCCCTAGGGGATTCATGTATCAGCAAACCATCATTGGCTCTCTCTGAAAAAGAACTGAAATTTTTGCGCATGGCTTAGCATATCACAAAATGTACCGCTGTGATTGTTAATCTGTTCACGTGCCTGTGACTCATGTGGTCTGAGTGTATAAGTACGACCTGGTTTTCGACAATAAACAGTGTTGGAAGTTAGCGCTGCATGTGTCCCTTTGTGTCTTCTCTTGTCCCGTCTTTGAATCGCGCTACACTACTCCCCTTGAAGATGCATTACCAACAAGCCCACATTGCAACCCTCGTGATCTAATATTTCAATCTGAGAAGAGCTAACATAAAGGATATGCTCTGTCGGTGTTAGTTCTTTTTTTCAATATATTTGTTTGTGGGCTGCCGTTATCAAAATTCTGAGGAATAACTTTGTAAAGAATGAAAGACAAGGTATGAGCAACTTTGGTTGCAGAAGAATTGTTGGGTATGCGTGGTATGAAACTTGGTTCGAAATTCATTTTGCCGAAGTGATATTTTCAGTGACACGGGGCCCCTAACGCTTTCGTGTTAAGACTGTTGCTATGAACTTCGCATGATAACCTAGCAAGATCTTGAATGGGAAACTAAATAATGTGGTACTTCCACTTTTAAAGGAAAGTTCTGGGAGGCTTCACCATCGCCCACCTAGTCGAAATGCGACACAAATAGAGCACATCAACAAAGAGTAATTAAACAACGTCGTGTGCATGATTCTCATTAATTCTACGAGAACGTATGCTGCTTTTTCAGCTGATAGAGCATCTCCTGCAAAAATTATTGCGCCAGGTTCTGAAGGAAATCCATCGGGTCGCTTAAACTTAGCCTCATGTGGTTGACAACTTCACAACAGCGAAAAGGGCGCAGTATGCCGCTGATGTACGTTCGGGTTGTGCTGGTCAATGTTGACTGTCCTTATAGCTAATGACATGACTACATGGTATACAGATGGTTGAGCGGATTTTACAAAGCAACAATTTGCTTTTTTCGTGTTCATTTCGTCAGAGCTGCTGCTATGCTAACGGATAGTGCACTCATGCTCTGCACAACTAAACAACTTGGGAGCTCAGGAGGGAATTGGTAAGGGCTCCTTTTGAAGACCGGCGACGCTGTATCCGGCCACTCGGACAACGGCGAAAATAAGTGCTTAGTCAAGAAGCCTACACTTCCGGTTATGAACGCACACAGTCCCCATTCTCCAGACGGGAGAACGTAATACAATTTCAATCGGGATAGTACGTGCGCTTTTGCACGCCCCATAGGAAGCCTTGACTATATGTTGCAGGCGTAAAGCGACGGATCCGGCTAGCTGTTGAGGAACGTAGCGGCCCTCGTAGCAGCAAAAAGTCGTCTCTTCTGGGCGCCGCTAACCAATAGTTCTCATCCTTGGCGGATTCCGAGCTTTCTTGACGCTTCGATCAATTGGCATTACTCACTACGCTTCGAAACGACTCCGGCGTTGGCACGTGTACTACATTCTTCGTCCAGTTTGGGGTGGTCCTGATGTCTGTCTGTGCCAGGGACGAGAAGATTGGCGCGTGTACGACCCCACATCGCATGTGCTGCATTCTGTCTCTGCGAGATCGACTGCGTGCCAGTCCATTTTATGCCTGTGGTGTTGACCGACCATTCTTTCATATATTTTCTGTGTTTCATAGCAGCAGCACGAGAACGGCAGCTTGCAGCGATATCCTTGAAAATTGGGGCGTATAAAAGTGTCAGATATTGTCATCCACCCAGAGTAACACGAGGTTATAGAAGAAACCATTGCGAGGTTTTCGGAAAGTATAGCACTGGATCAAAAATTCGTCCGCGTCTTGTAATTGAACCCGGGACCAACGCATTTCTCAGATGGGCGCTCTACCATTTGAGCTAAGTGGGAGGCTTCGAGATCGCAGTCCATCGGTTAATTGACTACTCGAAGTGCAGCTGCACTGAATATGGCAAATTGGTTGTGCGGAAGCGTGCAAGGTAAGGGAAGATTCATTAAAGGGTAGCCCAATGCTAGAGAGTAAAACCGTACGGGTTTCTCCAGTTTTACTCCACCTCGTCGGCTTCCGAACCAATTTGCCATGAGCCCGTACAGTCAGTGCGTTTATCCTGTAATAACCTACTCGGCTGAAATATAAGTGATAACAAAGAAGCTTGAGAAGCTACAGACAATGCAACAAAGGATAGAATGAAAAATAATTGAACGCTAAGCGCGAGAAAGACGGCAGTTTTGAATCTTGGTACAGGGTAATTTATATTCTACTCATAGTTACGTCAGTACCATACGCAAACACGAGTCACTGAGATTCTAACTAATTTTACCAGAAAGAAGTGGAGAGGGAGAGACAAAATGATAAATCACAGGCAGGGAGGTTAACAAAGATGGAGCCCGGTTGGCTACCCTACAATGGGGGCAAGCGAAAAGGGGGGAGAAAGATTAGGACAAGAAGAGCAAGTCCACTGTGGATATCGCCGTTGTAGTCAACTTTTTCTGCTCTATATCCACAGACGGTCGCTCAATCCAGTTGCTTTCAAATATCGCAGCAGCGCTTTCCTTGCCTATTGTAGAGGCGATATGCGAGGGTACGGTCCCAAGATCTGGTTCAAGTTGAACGATTTTCTATGTAACTCATTTATAGCTGTGCAGAGGTCATGTCTTTTACGTTCAAAAGGTGGGCAGAAGTACAGTAGATGTTCTAGAGTCTCCTCGACACCATAGGCATTACACTCGGCGCTATCAGCCATTCCATTCAAACCCGTATATGCATTGGTGAATGCGACGCCCAAACGTAAACTCCACAGCATTGTTTCCAGCTTTAGCGGAAGCCTAGGTAACAGCCGCAGCTGCACAGATGGGTGGATGGAATGCAATTGATGCTGGGTGAATTCAGGTGTATGCCACTCCTCCAATGTCTTACGGTACACTCAGCTTGTTTAAGTGTTGGGCGGCGTCAGTACTCGACAAAGGTACAGTAGCAAGGTTTGTTCCTTCGTGTGTTTTCCTAGCAGCTTCGTCCGCGAAGTCGTTGCCGGAGATAGCGCAACGACCCGGCAGCCATTGAAACAGGACGTCGTGTCCTTTTGCGATCATATGATGGTGCCTTTCTCGTATTTGCGACACGAGCTGTTCACAGGACCTGCGACGAAGAGCTGACAAAATACATTGTGTGGCCGCCTTCGAGTAGCAGCACTAGGATGGATAGTTGAGCGTGTTGGTTAAGCATGATCTGAAGTGTAGGCACGCTTCCTGTATGAAGTAGTGGCGTTTGTTTCTGATTAAACATTTTTGGAAGTGGCGCCCTGTGTGTGTATGTGTGTTCCCACTTCGTCCACCGTCGTTGTCGCGCCTTCACTTCAGATCGAGTAGTAGAGTATCGCCGACGGATTAGCCGGTCGGCTGTTAATATAACCAACGGCACCTCGGAGGGCAACAAGCTCCGAACTGGTTGATGTTGTAACGGGAGAAATCTCGTATCTGATGCTTATTTGATCGTGACGGTATAACCACTGCGCCGGTGCAGTTGGTCTGAGTGGAAGAGCCATCCCTATATATATGCACTCGGTCAAAGTGAAAAGTGTGCAAACAATCCAGAGCTGCTTGCTTCAAGGCCAAGGTAGGTAGGTCAGTCTTCTTTCTTATCGCTGGAACGGAAAGGCGCACTTGAAGTTGTTTTAAACACCACAAAGAGGAGGGCGAACGTGCTGAGGGTGTGCAGCCCGATGGCAGGGAGACACAATGAATACCGACCACGTTGGAGAATGACGCCTGTGGTCGTCGTTCTGGAAGGCAGGCAAGAGAGAAAGCAGTGGAGTGGAACAGGTTGCTTAACTTGTAGATTTATTCATCGTATTAACTCGAGTATCGATGGAAGGAAGCCCCGTCGTATACATGATGAAATTAGGGCATTTGCAGACGTGGGATGATTTCGGCTGAAGCAAGTCACGGCTTTTCGAAGTCGCTGGGGAGAGAGAGAGAAAAGAAATTTATTGTTTAAAAGGAAATTTTTGGAATAGACGGAGGCCCTTTAGTCCAGGGCCCCGGTGGCCTGGGCCACCCGCTTGACCTGTTTTATGGAGGGCTGTTGCCCCGCCAAGTTTGAGCTTGTTAGCCGTGCCTCCCGTTGCCCCGTTGTGTGACATGTTTTATCAGACGGGTGTGATTCACAATCCCATGTAATGTGTTGTAGTGTTGGTCGCCGCACCATGGGAAGTCGGGCCTGTTGCGACTGGGGGACATGGCGTTTTGTAATTCCAGATGGCAGCTTCCTCTCGAGTGAGTTGTTGGTGAGGAGTATACGGTGTTATTTTTTTTGTACGCTGATAAGCGAGTGCCTCTCGGGCATTCGTAGGACAAGGGTTATTAGGGTGGCTTCCAGGGACTGTCCCAGTCGAGTCTGCCCGATCAATAGTCCCTCGGCCTAGCGAATCGGCCTGTTCGTTCACTTCAAGGCCTGTGTGGCCTGGGCATCATACGATCCGGTGATGATTGGTGAATTTTGTAGGTTTTATTTTCCGATTGCCCCCGGAATGGAAATACGCTATATTATCATGATGCCAAAGCCTGTAAAGGCCCCATCAATAGGCACTCTGAGGCCCGTTTTTCTCATGTCCTGCCTAGGCAAACTATAACAACGACTAGTACAAATATGACTGCAATGGTACGTAGAAGAAATAACGTGCTTCCCAAATACCATGATAGGGTTCTAAACGGGGCTATCCTGTAAGGCCGCGTTCCTACTGGTCAAAGAAGCGGTTATATCCAACACCGCCCTCGTATAGGAAAGACTAGTGCCCACACTAGCCAGTAGACTTCAAGTAGTAGACCTCAATGGCGCATTTGATAACCTTTCTCACAATACAATATTGGAGGAATTTCATGGGATGCGGAGAATGTACCTAGCTATTGAGGAGTTTTCTCGCCAACTGCATCGCCGCAATAGCCTTCGGCCAAATCGCTTGCCAAAGCTCCATATGCCCCGTAGAGGAACATATAATCTCGATTCTTCTGTTCGACATAGCTATGTATCGTCTGCACGTCTGCATGTTATGCACGTCGGCCAAAGAACAGCTATTGTTTTAAGGAGTGGCAAACGCTTGTCCTGAGCTAGAAACAAGCAAACAGGTGACTATTAGGAGTTCGCAGCCGCTGATGCAGCAATCACCAGCTTTTCTTGCCGATATGAGCGACACACAGGGCTTTTGCATCCAGTCTTATTGACTACTTGAACAAAAAAACCAGTCAAAAACACAAAGGACCAAAGGAGAGGTTCACACCACAACGACTGGACTATCAACTGAGGTTTATTAGAATCGGTGTAGTCCCAGCAAGGCCAGCAGAGCATGCGGAAATGCATCATCGCAATCACATAGCATGAAAAGGGTAGGGTTGAAATCTGGGCCAGTTGGTACATACTTGAACAAAAAAAAACCAGTCAACAACACCAAGGACAGCCTCCAGCCTCCTTATTGACTACACCACCCGGTGCGTTAAGGACGAGCGTAAGAAATCTTTCCACCGCGCATCGCAGACGAGCTGATCGTCTGATTAGGCATGGACACGCAGCGCTAATTCACTTACCACGCGCAGAAGTACGTTAAAGAATTCATAAATACCTGGCTGTGCATACAAGTTAGTTCTACCAGCACTAAAAAAGGTTATATTTATGTTTCGTGGGTTGGTTGTTTCTCTTTGATTCAATGACTCAAGGTGCTTCACTCCCACAGAACAAACATTTGGGTTAAGAGAGCGGTCGTTTGCAGAGCTCTAAACAAATTTTCACCGCATGACCTTCTTACAGCGCAGCTTTTAGGCGCCCGTTCCTGCGTTGCGCGTCATCGTCGCTCCACAGCTGGCTCCGATGCCGCTCATCATGCCAGCGTTCCCATACGGCCCCTCCCACTGCGAAGGCCCATTGCCAATTGGTGCGGCTATTTTGCTCTCAAAATGTTTGCCATAATATATTGCGGAATGAAAACACGTATACAGTTCAGCTCAAATGTCACATTAGCAAGTACCATAATCGATGGACAGTTTTTTTTTATTAAGTGCCAAATATGAAGTCAATGAGCGTGTTTATATTCTGCTGCTATGGATTTGCCGGGATATCTCTCAGGAGAATGAAATACGTTTTTTGGAATAACGTTAACATTATAGCATTGCAAACAAGACAAAGGTGCCGATGAAGGTCGAGACTTGAAACGATTGACAGTTCTCACAAAACAAAAAATATTTCTGCACTCAACGTTTGGACGAAGGGACTTTGTCTGCTTTTTGAAGCGTTGATAACGGAAACATGTCTTGTTCAACCACAGCTGATCAACAGTTGCACATTACAGCAGGCAGGCTGCGCGACCACATGTTTCCAGCAGTGCATGTGTCACAGCCGAGCGGCATGCCTCCAGCCTCCAGCCAGGCTTGTTTTCCACGTATATGATCCTTAGCACAAAGCTTGACGCGTGTACCTATATATTGAAACCTTCACGTAGGCGGAGACGTTGAAATTAAAATGTGTGAAAAAAAATGTGAAAAAAAATATTTTCGTTTACTTGCAATTATATATTTTTGTGCAAGTCGGTATTGGAACAATTGTGTGTTTGTCTATTTAGTTCTTTATGCTAGGAGGTTTGGGTTAAGCCTGCACTGTGTAAGAGTTGCTTGCCAGGATGGGGGATTTATTTCAGCGAAAGCAACTATAATTAAATTGTTCAGAAACTACAGAAAAAAACTGCACATATGTGTATCGTCGTTTTGGACTTCGCGAGTTGAGAACCTTCTGGAACGTCTTGATTTGAAGACTAGCATTTCTGTGAAAGCAACTATAATTTTATCGTTAAGAAATCACAGAAAAGAACTGCACATATGTGTGTCGCCGATTTGGGCCTTGCGAGTTGAGAACCTTCTGGAACTTCTTGATTTTAAGACTGGCACATTGGCCGCAGAACGGAAAAATTTCGTTTCCTTTGTTTTTTTGTTTTTTTTTCACAGCCCATCGTTTGGTTCTCCTCAATATAAATAGTTACAGAGGGACGAGCTCCGCCATCTTCTTTTTCTCCCGTTTCCATTGGTATTTGTCACCAATTAATAAAATTTTCAGTCATATAAGCACTACAATATTGAAATATTGGTGATCCGGGTCGGGGTAGCCCTCACTCCTGCCGTGACTAGGAAGTGGCCGCACTTTCGCCCGCTGTATCCTCGTCCTGAGTGTCCACTCTGCAAGTCGCGAAATGTTGAAGCCGACATCCACCACCTGCTGTGGGTTTGCCCTGCACTCAAACCGACGAGGCTCCGGCACCTCGCAGCAGCGGGACTCTCGCCGCATAATCTGAGCCATTACACTGCTTGGACGCAGGGACCGCATTATCGGTCCCTCTTGGACTTCATTAAGTCAGCAAATCTTTTTTCATTCATTTAATCATCCTTATTCACCCCCATCACATACCCTTGTATGCCCGGAGGCATTTATCCTCGCATTAAAAAAAAAAAAAAAAAATATTGGTGAGCTTGTTCTCTCGAAATACACCCTCTAGGGTGAATTTCGAGATCACAAGCATCCTGATCAGAGAATTCTGATATTTGATAGTCTGCACTCATGAGGGTCAACAATTGGGAGTAATTTTATGCTTTCGTCTTTGATCTAAAATATGAGATGACAATAATGTATGCGGCGAACATAATAATGAGGAAAGCATAAAAAGAACCAATATCCTGTCACTTCAGCTTACTCTGACATGTTTTCTCAGATACCATCCGCTAAAATTGTGTCTTTTACTTGTAGAAGCCCTAAAATTCCCGTACATTAAAAGTCGACCTCAGCATGTGCCCTTGGCAAACAAAATCAACTAATGCGTTCCATTGTGAAAAAGGATGATGTTGTGGCCACGTTTTAGGCGCACAAAAGTTCTTAGATGACAACATTTCAGTTTTTTAGATTGCACAGATCTGATTGCGCAAATTGCAAAACGTCTTGCGCCTAATTCCTATCTGGCGAACCTATTATTCGCAATAGTGTTTCCAGGAGAAATGGTGTCTTTCGTTAGCACAGTAACTGAGACAGCGGCACAACCAAAATTTCTCCTCGTCACATCAGCCTAGCGGTAAGAGAGTTCCCAATGTGCAATAAATGTCGCCACATCAGCCTAGCGGTAAGAGAGTTCCCAATGTGCAATAAATGTCTTTCCACTATTGCTATTTTGAAAAGCGTGGCTGCAGTTTTTTGCGCTGAGTCAGTCATCAAATTCTCCAATAGGTTGCAAGCACGCGCATTTCGAAAGATTACTACACGCGCCGGTGAGTCGTTCGAAACTGGGACACCGACTTGGCTTTCAGGAATCTGCTAAAGAGCTCATTTAAAAACTTAAAGAAGAGGCGAGTCGTTCGCTTTCAGGCGAAGTGCATTGGAACCGCTATACCGGCGGTATAGCAATGCGCCGGGAGGATGCACCGTAATTATAGCATCACGCGCGTTTCGGTAGAGGCGGAGTGAGTACACGTCGACCTGTCGGCAGAGTCAGCTAAACGCAGCGAGTGATACATCGCTCTCCACCCAAGAAACGCGCGGGAAATGAGCAACGCACCCAGGCGAAAGACATGCACCGTCAATAACGCCAAATGCATAGAGCCCCCGATGCGGGAACAGCTCCTGTCATCCACTTCCATAAAGAAATAGTGTTTGGTAGACGCATTAGGCGTGCACCGTAGCCTCGACGTTTAATGGGGCTGTAATTCTTCTTTCTTGGTACTTGAGTTGCTTATAATTCGCCTGGCAGAATACGCGCACTGCGATTTATTGGGTCGCGTGGCCAGTTCTGTCTTTGCGCGAATAAAGTTCTCTCTTTCTCTCTTCATTGATCGCACTCCCTTTTTTTTTCTTATGTGTCGTTTGAAAATGCATTTCCTTTGCCTAAACTTCGGCGACTATGCCGGCTTCATTCCTTCGATTCCGCCATCGCGCTTTCAGATTACCTTTCAGATTACCAGATGACTGGTTATCAGTGAGATCAGAACACTTGGCTGACGAGCGTGATAGTAATTCCAGAATACCTCTCTCTTTAAGCACAAGTAATGAAAAGAATTCCCCGTTTCACCCAAAATTTGCAGCACTGGCAGCGATAGCTTTCGAAACTCCCAAGACCCGCCATGCAGTCAGTAATCTCATTTGTTCTTGCATTATCTTCCAGTTCCTGTCTCGGAAAAGCTTCGTTGTCTTAGTCCTCTGTATAACATTTACTCAATTTGTGGCTGCGTCGTTCTGATCGAAGCAGCGGAGCCACAGAAAGCGTCCAGCACTTGCGGGCTCCAACTTTAGAGAGTATATTATTATTTATTATTATTAATATTATTAATATTATTATTATTATTATTAAATTATTATTATTATTATTAATATTATTATTATTAATATTATTATTAGACATGCAAACATACAAGCACGTAAAAGAAACGGAGGGAGCAAGCTGACAACTGCCACCGAGAGGGGCACAACGCCTGCCTACTCTTTTGGCAAGAGAGAATGAAAAGAGGAGAAGATAGGAAACGAAGAAATAGGAAAGAAAATAGGAACCATGTTATGACACGCTGATTAAGACACATGGAACAAGTTGCAGGTCGAAGGTAACAGTCGAACGGACTTAACGACATCTGGGAATGTTGACAAATTACATGTGCCAATCTATGCAGACGCACACGTCGTAAGTGACGAGAACTCTTAACGGCTACGAATTTAAAACTTGCAACATGAAATTTACCAACCACAATGTCTGAATTCTCACGCGAATAGTATATATTACAATTTTTGGACAGGTACCAAGATATAAACTAGTAGACAGGGTGAGAATTAGTTGTTATCCCGTCTGGTTGTTTTTACCTATGTCTACCCTGTAATTTGAAGCAAATATTACCTCCCATACTAACAATATAAATATTCTGTCTCGGACTATCCGCAGCATAAAATTGGAAAACACAGATGTAGAAGAAACTGATCTCCGCTCATTTCTTTACAGTTAATGTATTTATTCTGTGTATTCCTGGATCCGTAGCGAAATAAGAAACGCAAATCTTGCTGTGCTATAGGTAACTGCTGTTATATTTTCCGAGTGTCACTGAGTGAAGCCTGAAACACAAGTATACCGGCTGGTCGCAAACACGGATGTAAGATCAAGTGATGCATGTGCGCCGTATTTCTTCGTTTCTTTTTTTTATATATATCAGACTTGCTCGAGCTATAAGAAGTTACCACAAATCACCACTCTATAGGACTCGCCTTGCGACCGAACGGAGCCGATACTTTTGACCAGATTGAGAGGATTATGCTAGCCGGAATCACCTGGCCACGCCAGGTTTTTGCAGGTACCTCGTATGGTTGATGGAGATGGAGCGTGCTATCACAGCCTTCTTTTTTGCTATACTTTCCGGTAGCGCTGACTCCCCAGAGAGTGAGCACAGGAGGTTCGCTGTAGTCTCAAACAGGTGCTCATGGAACGAATACAAAGAGAGAAATTGAGAAAGAATTGCTGGGAGTACGGCGGAGATTTAGAGCAGAATTTGCGCAAGTTTCGCCGTAGTGTGCGTGAAATAACGAGGGCCTGTTTTTGAAGCGCCCCCGAGAGTGCCCGTTAAGCTGGGTCCTGGGTTTCGTCAATCCATCCTAATCTTCGGTTCTACGAATCGCTTGACGGTTTCACCCCCTGCTATTTATCCCAAGTGCTGCACCACGCAGTCCGCTTAGAGGTGGAGAACTTTACCTATTAAAGGAAAACACGTCTCAAAATGTTATCTTTCTACATTTGAAAATTGCAATCACCCTACTGGAAGAAATTTTCTGCTTTGTGTTGTTTGTTTTTATGCTGTCCTCAGTTTTCATGCGGCATAGTTATACTTTCTCGAATTTCTCTTCCCTCACATATGATTCACAGACCGCAGATATTGTTGGATTAGGGCGCATTGAGTGTTTTATTCATCGCTCCAGTATCGCCGACGACCACTCTTTGTGTGGGCTTCTACGCACTATATTCTATGCAATCAGTGTCGCTAAATGGGCTTGTTTCATCAAATTTCGGGCCGTGGTGCATGGAGTGTTGACCAGAGAAAGAGAAGGGAAGACGGAAAGGCAGGGAGGTTAACCCGACTGAGTCCAGTTTGCTACATTACACGTAGGTAGTGGAACGGGTACTGAATGAAAGAGAGTGAGAAAATATCATTCTAAATCACACTTTCACATGCACTAAGCTAGTGCAGCATGTTTATAGTCCGACACTGAATTATGTTCCCTTGAGGTACTGAAGAAGCCCTGGAATGGCTTTCTGGGCTGATCAACTGTGAGGCCAGGCTCCCAAGACCTTTGCTTCTATAAAGAACATCTCGTCCAGCCTATTCAAGGCACACTAGAGAGTCTGACGTTGATAATAGAAGCGAGAATAGTGGCACAGAGGATGATTGATAGTCTCTTCACACTTTCACTAGGCGCACATCGGTGAGTCCGCCATTCCAATACAATAGTTGTAGGAGTTAGTGAAGGCTACTCCTTCCCACAACCGACACAGCAGTGTTGAATCAGGTCGTGAAAGGTTTGCTGGCAATTTCAGTGATAGGAGTGACGGGTATAGGCTGTATAATCGACGGTTAGAGTTCTGCGTTGTATGCCAGTAACGCAACGTGATGGTACGCGCGAGATTACGAAGCTCTCTTGCAGCGCGTACTCTCGATAAAGGTATAAAGAGTGTCGGTGCTTCAGCCTGAGTACGTCGGGTAGCGTCATGAGTGAGGTGGTTACCAACGATGCCACACTGTCCCGGCAACAAATGAAAGATGATGTCATGTCCTCGTTCAAAAGCGCAATGTAAATTTTGTTGATTTGGCACACCAGCCCAATCGCGGTAGTAATTACCGCGTCGTAAACCTCACAAGCTTTGGAGGGCAGCTTTCGAATCGCAAAGTATTGCCCATTTGCTAGGCCGTTCTTTTTCAATGTATTCAACAGCAGCTTGAAGAGCGGCCAGTTAAGAACTTGTAGATGTTGTGACGTGTTAAGTCTTAAACTTGATGAAGACCGTTGAGACGGTATAACAATGGTGCCAGTTGAACTTTGCGAGACCGAACCGTCCGTCTAGACATGGATTCGGTTACTGTACGAACAATGCAAAAGTTCCAATGTGATCAGCTTTGCAGCCGCGATGGTCAGGCTGGCATTGTTCGCAATTCCTCAAACAGCTAAGTACAGAGGAGGCTTTTTCCAAACACCACAGAGTAGTCGGTTTCTTGTCGCGAGCGAGTATCTCAATGACCAAGAGTGTTTGTTAGCCACAGCGTATGTGGATAACGCTCTCTTGTGTCTTTTCTCAGGCAAGTGAGCGAGCTGGTGGTCAGGAACGCTGGATATATGGCGAGTATGCGCCTGGAGTGCATCGCCAGTTATAGAAGTCGTTATTTGGTGGTCTCTCGTGGTGGCCGTTGTTGTTACGGTTGAAGTACATCGAGGTAGCCCCAGACATGTTCTTTGAGCTTGACCTTGAATGCTTTGTGGGACAAGGATGTTACTTTTGTTAGCATTGAACAGTACTGGTCTGCTATATCGTAAGTACCCTAAGAAAAGTGTCCGGTAAAGTTGATGCACAGATGCTACGGATGTGCCCCACGTTCTACCGGCAGTAAACCGTAGTATATGGGCGATAGAGGTAAACCTCTTCTTCAAGTATGAGGTGTGGGGGCTCCATGAAAGGACTTTGTCGATAATAACGTCTAGGAATCGGTGAGATTTTGTGTATGAAATTGTGTGGTGGCCAATATAAATTGGTTACCAGGCCATGAGCTTGTGAGTAAAAGCGACTGAGGCACACTTATCGGTCGAAATGCTGAATCATTAAGCACGTAGGTACCACGATGTCAAGGTCACTGCTTTTTGGAGCCATGCACGCACCTGGAGACGTGAAACTGCCGAGGCCAACATGCATATGTCGTGAGCATATATGGAAAGGTTGACTGCATGTGGTAGAATCTCGGCAAGCCCAATGATTGCAAGGTTGAACAATGTGGAGCTAAGAACCCTGCCCTACGGGACGTCACGGCAAGTGTAATGGTCAGCGGATCGGTCATCCGCACTTTGTACAAAGAATGATCTTTTGAATAGATAGATCCGAATCCAGCGAAACATTTCTCCAAGAATTCCACTGTCTTCAGCGCATCAAAGATCGCTTCATGCGTTACATTATCACAGGCGCCTTTCACATCGAGGAAAAGTGTAACCGATATTCGTTTGAAGTGTTTTTTTTTTGTTGCGCAGATGTCACCACGTCGATGACGTTGTCAACAGAGGAGCGGGCTCTTCTGAAGCCAGCCATGGTCTCGGGGTATATGTTGTGGTGCTCAAGATACCACTCGGGGTGTGTGAGAAGCATTCTTTTCATGACCTTCGCAACGCAGCTGGACAGTGCAGTGGGTCGGTAGTATGCTAGGTCAAGTGGTGACTTCCCAAACTTTAGGAGTGGTATCAAGTGGCTAGACTTCCACCGTTCAGGAACGACGCCATCATTAAATGACAGGTTGTAACATTCCAGAAGTCGAACTCAGCCACCTTCACTTATGTGGCATAAAACAGAGTAGTTAATGCCGTCTGGTCCTGGCGAGTACGAGCGCCTGCATGTGGCTAGAGCAGCGTGCAGTTCCTCAAGTGAGAAGGACACATTCGATTCTGGGAAGCGTGTCGCACGAACCTCGCCCAGAATTTCGCAATTGATAGTTATCACACTACCCGCAAACTTCCCACAAAAATCTTCGGCTATATGAACGAGCGAACGGTCTTGATGGAAGGCTAGGGCGCTGAATGGATGCCGTTGTTGTGGAGATGAGCCAAGACCATGCACTGTTCTTCATGTGATAAACAGTTGCTTGCGAGTGTGAAGTGATTCGCAGAACGTCTTCCGCCATTGTTCCTCCAGCTGGCCCATACGACGTTGGATTTTCTTTTGTATACGTCGAGCGTCTCTAAGGTCATGAATTCACTTGCTGTGCCTGTACCGCCTCTCGGCTCTTCTACGAGTCGTTCGAAGTCGATTAAGTTTCATGTCAAAATCCGTACGTTTTGTTGTTTATGCAAAAACTACTTAGTCGCTTCCAGCACACATGTAATGAGGTCCTCAATGCTGAACACAAATTCGTCTTTGCATGCCTCTTCCACCTTTGGCTTGTGCGTTGACCACCATACTTGTCGGGATGTAGAAAAATGGCGGCCAAACCACGGGATTCTAAAGTAGGTGGGGATATGGTCACTGTCATGAGTCTCGATGTCAGAGAACCATCGAACATTTAGACGAAGACGCCGTGACACAAAAGTCAAATCCAAGTAACTGCTATGAGTTAGGCCACGCACGAACGTTTGACTGCTGTTGTTCATAATGCTGAGTTCGGGATCGCAAGCAAATTCCACAAGTTTCTGGCTCTGAAATCTATTCTGGTGTTTCCCGCAACCAAATGGTGAGCATTAAGGGCGCCATTTATAGTGCAGGGTCCAGCAGTAGCCGTCAGGATGTCTCGTAGTCAGTCGCCGTTGGACCGACTAGATGGAGAGATGTACGCGCCGGTAAGGGTGAAGGCTACTTTATTCTTTGTAATGTGGAGGCACACTTATTGGTTTCTATTATGAGGTAGCACCGAATAAGGAATGTAGTTTAATTAGATGCGGATGTAAACAAGTATATTGCTGGACTCTCCACACCTCGACGCCGTAAAGGCTTCGTACCTAGAGAGACTTAGCGCTTTTAACACGTTTGGTTCACATATTACCACTATAAGACATCAGTTCGTAAAACGTACTGGCGAAAGCAGGAGATCCGTGATTTAAGTCATCTGGCATTCCACTGAAAAATCGCCGCTTCATCATGGAGTGAATGCAGCGGAAGAGCCATTGCGCCTCCGCAAGATTTACAAGCACTGGGCTCAGGGCATCCAACATGTGCACGGCGCTTCGAGCTGTTGGTGTATTGGAATCGCCTACATCGCATTTATCAAAGACTTGAGAATTGTCACCATTCGGCGGTCATGCTCTGTCAGCTCATCTGGGTCATATGGGAAGCATTGTGAAGCCACTCCTTGTTGTAGTTTATCCACAGGGCTTATCCAGGGGTGGTGGAGCGGATTCAACAGCAAGAGGCTTTGCGCAATGTGTATTCCGTGTTCGGAGAGAAGAATTCCTTGATGAGCGTATGCGACGAGAGCGACGTCGCCTGATGTCAGCAGCTGTTTCACGATGAACGGAATGGTCTCTCACCATTTTCAAGACGGAGAGTTCCCACTTAATTTCGGACATTCTTTTTATGAGGCGTCGTGGGGCCCGTTACAGTTTGAACACTTATAAGTTTTAGCCGGGCAGTTGTCTGTAGAATATTGTGCTGCACAACAGGAACATGTCGCAGACTTTCAACTGGTGCGCTAATGTGACAGAATTTCTGCCATTTTCTGCATTAAGTGGCTTGGAAACAAAGGGCAGCACAGCATGTCGGAAATGACCTACCTTGACATGAGACGGAAGAAAGTCACCTTTAAAGATGATTTTTACACATCGGAAATTTCCGAGACGGGCCACCTGAAATATTCGTTGAGCAGTTCATAGCAATACAATTATGTATAGAACAAGGTTAGTGTTTCCGGGTTCGCACCCATAGTCATGGAGATGGTAGCCATAATCACGAAGTGCATGTGGTGTACAACATCAGCCGATATTAATAGAAACGTTTTATTAGTATTAAATTTAAAACTGTGCTCTCTACAACCTTTTGATGGGAAGAAATGTGGCCGATGTAAGACCCAGTCAAGATATGCCAGAATGAGTGATTGAGTAATTGTACTTTATCCCCAACTTTATGGCGCTACAAGCTCTGGAATACTAATGAAGTGCTTGCTCCAACTTAGGTCTTCTCGATTCGGGATAAGCCACGGCAAGTGGCGTCACAAAGATGTCACGTGTCCATCCAGTTTTGCCTTCTACGCTCTATTCAGGCACTGTTGGGGATATGAAACACCTCTTGGCCAGTGACGAACTCTCATTCGCCGGTCAATGGCAAAGTTTCCCATGTGTTTCTGTACCGATTCCATCGAGCCGTGTTCCTGCATTCCAGTCTTCAAACGCTCCAATCAAAGAGGCGCTACCGGTGCCCTAATAAAAGTACGAAATGCTTTTACCTACAAGAATCACTTGTAAAAGCCTATTCCCTTCTTTTTGTCACTTATTATTTTGCTTCATTGGCTGCTGCCCACTTCTTGAGCAAATGTGCACATTTCTGGTGCAAATTAGCACATCTGCCATATTTCGTTATTCCCTGTTGCTTCTATACATTTTAGCATATTGTACACAACCACTGATTGATTGATTGATTGATTGATTGATTGATTGATTGATTGATTGATTGATTGATTGATTGATTGATTGATTGATTGATTGATTGATTGATTGATTGATTGATTGTGGTTAGGTGCCTTAGAATAACATGCAGTAGGCAAACTGTGCCCTGTCCTCCACTGTTGTTGCTCCCCCGCAAATTTTCTATTGGTTCCTGGTATCCTTGTAAAAAATCAGGAATGTCGAAGCAATCTTGGATGATCTATGCAAACCATTTGTCGACGCATCAAATTCGTTTTAGTGATGCGTTCGAACATACTGTGCTGTTTTCGAGGTTTGATGGAAAAGGAGAACTTCTGCACAACTCACGTTGCAATTGACAACCACAAAAAGTCTTCAAATATCTCATTTATGTTGCCGTTTTCGTTAATAGTTTCGAAGTGGATGATAATGAACAAGTTACAAGAATGCGCTATCAAAATGATCTCTGTACTGTCAGTGAAAATGCCATTACACAGGGCGCGAGAATTGCTAGAAATAAACAGCCCTAATTTATAAAGTGTGAAGAACCAAACTGAACAGACAGGACAGCATCTTAACAGGACAAAAGTAAACAATTTGGAAAACATTTTATTTTTACGCAGCATTGACAATATTCTGCATCAATTACGCTCTCTTTTTATCCCACTATCCCTTCCCCTGTGTACGGTAGTCAACCGGAACTACCCCTGGTTAACCTCCCTGGTTCTAGGTTCTCTCTCTCTCTCTCTTCTGTGCCAACAGTGTTTAACATGTCATCGAAAAAAGGGCTGTTGTTTTTTATAGCTCTTGCAAGACAGAATTTGGTCGCATTTGTATTTGCCACTGGCATCTCATTTGTTCCTCAGGAAAAGGCCATTTGTCAACTTTTTTTTTCTGCAAAGCACGTTTACGTTTTCAGGCGAATCTTGAAATTGGTGAAGCAGTGTCACATGTAAAATACAGGCGCTAAATGCCAGATAAGGACTTCACTGGCAGTTTTAAATTTCGTAGAAGCAGTTAAACTATATTTTTTTTTACGAAAACATGCTAGTTTTTTGTTTGTTTTGTTTCTAGGCAGCAGGCCAGTGGGGAGGGGGGGGGGCAATCACGTTGCTGTAATCGCACGTAAGTGCTTTTTATTAGGACATGTCGACAAAGAAAGGTTGTGCTAGACTGAGACATAGAAATTTTGCTAACCTCTAGAATGGGAGTTTAGCATAGGAGCTTATCAGTAGCGTTCTTCTTCGCCCAAAGAGAACATCGAAACTAAAATTTTAGCTAACCTTCTGCTGAACGTAATGTAATTTATTCTACATGGCGACTTATTTTGGGAAGAGCTCTGCTTCGGGCACGAAATGTACCCCGAAGTTTTGCGCATAAAAGCCGCACAATTGTGCCCCATAGCAATGCGAAAACACAGAAGTAGTTGGATTGCGAGGACCGATTGCGGGTTTTCCGTCAAGTGCAACAAAACGAGAAATTTAGCAATGACAACCCGGCAGTGTTTTTCTCACTATTTGCTGGTGTCACAGCGGTAACAATAATGTTGCATTTTGGTGATACAAACATGGCTGTATTAATGATTAGTTCGGAGCTAATCACGTCAGAGAGCCTAGAATAAAAAAGTGATAGCGGTTATTGATGAGTAAGGATATAAGAATGACAACAATAAAATTCGCACGTAGTTCTCACACTAACTTCCTCCTCGCACTGAGGCTGCCAGCATCCCTTCAACTTCTAAATGGTTAGAACGGCGAATAGAGCACTTTAGACGAGAAACAAGCTTCTTCACTGCGGTGACAGTAATCAATAGCCGAGGTGACAGGAGCGATGCAGTAGATTACGGCAGAACTTCTTTTCAGGATGCTGCGTGAACAAAGGTATTCAGAAATAAATTTTGCCACAGACCTGGTGAAATTCTCACCACGAGCTCGCAATAGGATTGTGTGTCCTGCGCGGGCCGAAGCAACGCGCTGTGTTGCATTATAGCGAACATTTATGTCTCTCTAAACGTCTGTGTTTGGCGCGGGTGATTTCTCAGCAGTGGGGGACGCGGGAAGCAAACATTTTCGGAAAGGATGTGGACGGAGCGGTAAGTGCCAAGAGCGAGTTGCTGTCCAAGACAGAAGCCGGGCGCGTTCGTATTCGACTAAAGGACAGTAGTTAATTGTTGCGTGGAGGACAGTATTATAAGCAAACATGACAAAAGGAAGTATGGCATCGCAGTTCCTGTTACCTGACCGAATATACGTGGAGATAAAATCTCAAAATGAAAGCGCTCAATAGGACCATTCTTTTGCGCATAGTACGCTACCTGATGTGGTCTTATGCTAGGCCAGTACTCTTTGACATTTGCTGGCCACCATCGCTAATAATACGGCCAGCAACATAATTGGTTGAAATTTTTTCTTATGAACAATTACAGCGTAAGGCTTTTTGTGAATATAGGTCCAGATCCGTAGAAATGTAACATCGCACTATAACATATTTCCACCTATACTGTGTTTTAACTTAACATTTTCTCTTCCGTTTCATTTTGTAAGTATAGCACTTTTCATATGCATCACCATTACCACTATCATCATCACGGTAAGCATCTTTAGCCTATTTCTATATCCACTACAAGACCAAGGCCTCTACCAGCGATCTCCAAAAACCCCTGTCGTCTTGAGCTAGCTGATTCCAACTTCAGCCATCAAATTTTGTAATTTAATCACCCCACCATACATAATACAATACGCAAATAATAATAATAATAATAATAATAATAATAATAATAATAATAATTCCAAACACAAATCCCAATACAGAAAGACGGATCTGGCGCAGGTACACTTCCGAAGCTCATTAGGCGTATAACTACACAAGGGAGATAACTTAAAGAACAACAAACTTTTCAAATGCAAATAATCCAAGCCTTCCTCATAAGCCGGATCACATAAGGTACGACGTAGCTACTCCTCAAGAAAGCTGAAATTCAAAAGCTCAATATCATCATCAGAAAAGCAATCAAGAGCGCACTAGGAATTCCCAGTGTGACCTCAACCACGACACTCGTCAAACCTGGCTTCCATAGCACCTAGGAAGGAATGAGTCAACCGCACAGAGCCAGCCAGCTGGGACGCCTTACCCTCACTGAAACGGGCAGAGCAGTACTTCGCCAGCCCGCATACAGCGAAAACTTCACAGCAGCCTCAGACGCCAATACATGATTACCACCACTTAACCGAGACCTTATCTCAGTCGCTCCAATACATCGCAACATGCATGCAACAAACCAGAAGTTGTTGCAACAAACCAACAAGACAGAAGAAAAGCAAGAATTCGAGTTGTAAGCAAGTACTCAAAGAACCAAAGTACAATATATACTGGTGCGGGAAAGTACCCAGGTAGAAGATCATACGCAATTAGCGAGACCAACAACCAGGGTAATGAGCTAGTCGAGGCATACAAGCCAGAAATTCAGAAACGGCGGAAGAAGTATACATCGTGTTCGGCATCCCCACATGCAAGGACACTGCAAATACCTCGAGCTACTCACAACCCACGTGTAAAAACCTACAAAAAGGCCTTATCTCTGCCTCAGCAGTGACTAAACACAGAAAGTCGGGCTAGTTGGTGTTGATGCGTTTGCTGTGGCATAGTTACTAGCGCTAGCAAGAATACCGGGAAAGAAAGGTGGCACAGGACAGAGCAGTGAAGATTCTAGAAGAAATAGCAAGACGCCAACAACTTCCCGAGATCACATGGACCCTATAGGCCAAGAACACTTGACAGCAAACAACGTAGCACATGCTGTAGCCCGAGGGCATGCTTTTACCTCTGTGGCATTGCCTTTTCGACCCAGACATGACCACTATTAGAGCTCCCTGGCAGTGCACCCAGACAAACTTCGCTTTTTTTTTTCGTCGTAAGATTCCCTTACCTGATGTACTAGTGGACTCCTTTGTTTCCTATTGAAATAGTGTGTCATACATTGTAGACACCCATTGTGCGAGTGAAGCTGTTCTGTTTCCTTTTTTATCCTGGCTAAAGAAACACAGTTTCGTTAATCGGTTTACGGAACAGAACTTCGCAATTACCTAATTTGCCGGCCTTTCGGCTGAGCCAATGCCGCAATGTTGTCTGTTTTCGCGCTTGGAAGTGAAGCCTGAAGTAATAAATATGCACATTCACAAACAATAGCCAAACAATTCGGAGGGGGTAACGAGGAGTGTAAAGGAACTGCGCCCATATGCCCAAACGCGTGGACGCAACGGAAATTGTGCTATTGTGTTTCTGTATAAGCAGCAGTCGTACAGTGGCGAGGGACACAAAACTGCGGCATCTGTATTGCGAAGGAGCGAACAAAGTAAATCGGCGTGTGCGCATGCAGCGGCTGATTGCGTCTTCGGCAATTGTGTTACGGCTGCAACGAAAGTAGATTAAGGGCCCAGAAAGGCACCAGCGCCAACGCTGCACTTGTTGTAAGCCTTCTCAGTTTGTTCTGGTAAAAAATAAAAAAAAAACCACTCAAATTGCCAGCATTGAGTGGTAATCCCAAAAAATGACAAAGAACACTAGGAAACTTGCGCGAGTAATAACAAAAACAGTACATTTGAGCAGGGTTGCTAGTGTAAGCTGCTACTTTCCACGCTCCCAACGAGGATGCTTTCGTAGCAGTGTGGCAATTTATCCTTCCTTCTTCGAGGTTTTGCTTTTGGAAAGGAGAAGTTCGCGCCCGATTAGGTTCGCGGTAGTCGAGAAATTAAATACACATCTCTGTAGCTTACGTACAGAAACCTCCCAAGGCTTGTGCAGACGACGCATTAGCGGCGTTGTTGGGGCGTCAGTACACATTACCTGGCCCGTTTACAGAAGAAAACAAAACGACAGAAAGAAACGGCAAAAGCGCGGTCCCATATTTTTCATTGTTCTTCGTTACCATTGTTATGTATTATTTGCCCCGTATCTTCAGTCTCCATTACGGCTACATAAGCGCACTACGTTTCCAGTTTGTGACGAAGTAAATATTATTGTGTACATTATTTTTTGGTAAAATGTGAATAAGCAGAAGTATTTAGTTGTGGGTGTTGAGTGACACGTACGTGCGGGCATACTTTACCAATGTAGCATTAGGCAAATGAACGACATAGCTATGCCAGGCCCCATGCATATATTTTGTTTCAACAAAGGCAGACTGCTGTTTTTACCTTAGATGGAGAAATTGTAAGCTCACTTATATTGCTAAACATTACTGTGTCAATAACCAGATAGTTCATATGGGAAACATGTTTCTTAAGATTATCATTGTCTCTTACGGGTTAGACGTATATTAAGGGGCATATGAGCTACAAAAGTCAGAGCACGCAGAAAAATTTCCTTCTCGTTCTATAACAACGAATGGACTTGCGCTAAGACACATAAAACGAATTAAAGAAAAACGTCCTTGTGAACGGGACGCCTATAAGAAACGGCGCCCATTGAAGATCTTACGCCCACGTTAACCCCTGCAGTACGCTGTTTGTTGCGCATCAAGCGTATAGAAGGAAGTCTCATAAATTTCAGCAACCCTGAGCACCACTCATTATACGTGAAGCTCTCTTTTGTCTAGAAGATAAAGTGCAACAGCACGATTCCCGATGAAAGCAACATGAAAACGCCGGTGATTGAACGCAGCCGTATGAGGTCATCACGCTTACGCGCCGCTTTTATTTCGCGGTCAGGAATCCCGCAGAGCCGACACTGTATGCCGACAGAGAGAAAATGCTCTTGGCATCTCGCAGCGTGGTCTGGATTTTTCCACTGACGCTATTACTCACTCACATTTTTCATACGGGCAAGGGGCGGGCCACAAACATCACTCTCTTACTTTTGTTCCGAATGCATGTCCTGCAAGTGAGGGGCGAACGGAGTTAGTTGTCCGCAGTTCTTTTTATATATTTTGCTAGCAGGGCAGCCCAAACTTTTGAACTTCCCATCTTCGAAAAGTATGGCAGTGGAAACTTTTAGAATACACTCAATGACAAACAAAAAACGGAAGTGTAGTTGGTTCGAAATCCTTGCCTGAGCAGGCACCGCATACTGGAAAACGGTATTACAAAACCCCGAACCCGAATAAATGAGTAAGAAGGGAATACCTGGAACGAAGAGTGCAGAGGAGTTGTTTTATTGACATTTTGTTGTTATGCTTTTTTTTTCGAGCATATGTGAGATAACGCGCGAGAGCGTTCGAGAAGCGCATCAGAAGCGTATCAACAAGAGACCCGATCGAGTCGGCATTCTTAGGGACAATGAGAAACTGTTCGATGCATAGGCAAGGTTTACGGCCATCTAACCGCTGTTTTCTCTATAAAGAAAATATTCCTTCTGTGTTTCTTTTGAGCTAACAAATCCGTATGAAACAAATGTAGCACGAAACGCCGTGTACTTTTCTTATAAGCGTGTTTGGTCTCATCACACACACGCGCACACAGGGATATCGCAAGCAGATAAATGAATAAATAATTGAGGCATCAATTGAAGAATGTCAAGCGGTAAACCGATTTACAGTTGTAGAACTTTTTGCAGTGCCCCAAGTGAACTTGTTTGTTTCAAGCCCTAATGACGACATATATCCCACTGTAGCACAGCGCCAGAATTAACACCAGTGACTTTGCACATACCACCATTGCAAAAATTTGATCTTGCAGTTAGCATTTCATTTAGGTACGTCCCTTCATAGTCCATCGTGCTGAGTACTAGCAAGTTGAAATGAGAACAAAGGCAGAGACAGACCTTTCATCTGACAGATAATTTCGAGCGCATAGATGTATGCCGACCGGTATGCAACAATGCCAAAAAGTATGTTCCAGTGAGAAACGCGAAGATTAATCCAATAAACTCGCCCTTGCTCTTTATCGTGCAGGTGCCTTTATATATATATATATATATATATATATATATATATATATATATATTGCGCGTTGCTTCTTGTTGCCTCAGCGATCCCGCTGCATTATAAAAAGTGGTGGCAGTATCGAGAGGCACAGTATCGAGAGGGGAATGGATTATAAGATGGCCTACTTGTCTTTCCATTTTATTTTTTATTCAAAACGCTGCTTTTACGTATGCCAAAGGACGGAGCAAACTAAGTATCGATTCATTGCGCTAAGCGGTCTATTCGCACTGCATTACAGGTGTCCGTTAAAGCCAAAAATGCATGTGCAAAAGAAAATGTTCTCCAGCGGTTGGTCGAACACGCATTCTTCACACGGTTGCTTCTCTAGCAATAGCTATATTGGCAGTTTCGAAGCTGTTATTAGAAACTCAATATCTGTCTCATAAATGTATTTGTGGTAACAGTGCCATGGTTCCATATAGGCACTTTTTTGTGCGATAAAAGGGGAATATGGGATGACGTCCCTAAAGAATCTGAATCACAACTTATTCGTGAAGCGTATGGCACTTTTATCCAAGAAGCCGGTTGGCTGATAATATGCGTTACCATCAAGGTTCATTTTTTTATTATGTACTCGGCTAAGAATAGGAAGGTGCCTTATACATTTTGCCGAGGCAGAATAAATGGGCAAGGAGATATAAGACACCTCAACCGATGTGAAGGAATGGGAAGCAAGAAAAGACACTCGGAACAACCACAAAAGAAAGCGTGGCATCAAAGAGCTGAGATTATTCGGATGGCAGCTTTTCTTCGGTGCAGTAAATCTAGGCCATTTGCCGACGATCTCTACAATGTGCCCATTGGGTGTGGCCGCTAAAGAAAGAAGGGAACACAATCTTCGAGATCGGTCTGGGCAGGCCGACGTTGCACCATCAAGGGCAACCTTGTGGTCCCAAGGGGACGTGAAAAAAAGAAAACAAAAGGAAGATGAAAGGAATTGGCGCATTGTCCCTGCTCTTCTACTGCATCGACAGCCTGACGTGAATCTGTCCGCAGAGATTCACGGGAATGAAAGCAATGACTTGACTTCGTATAGAAGAGGACCGTCGGCGTATCCGAGCTGCTATGTGGCAAGCTGCAGTCGGAGTGCTTGGGAAGAATATCTGGAGAATCTAGATGGTTCGTGATTATCGTAGGGAATTACCGCGCTATTGCAAAGAAAGAAACACCAAACAAGAGCACACAGAAAGAGTAAGCGCAGATGGAAGCCATAAATAATTAAGTTGGACACGTGACTTTTCATCACTATTTTACCCCTCATTCTAGGAAGGAATTTCCGGAAGCAACAAAACAATATCGCTGTTAACTTTTCAATATAGCCTTCCAAGATAGCTACGTGAGATTGTGACCGATAGTAGTGTACTCATTTCAATTCTATATAGTTGTCGTCTGCGCTTACGTGGTATTTTTGTGTCTTTTTGCGTAGTGTCCATTTCTTTTTCACTAGTAGCGTATCTAAAGCGTTTGTCGCTTTGTACAACTTTATCCCGCTCCTCTTCTTCTTATTTTTAATGCTATAGTCTTACACGTGGACTTCACCCACTTTGGAAGAGTCATGTTCCTGTGACGAAAAAGTGTGAGCCAGTCCTGAAGACACAGACACAGCGGCTCAAAGTGCTAGTTATCACGAGCGAAGAATGCGAGAACAGAAAACTCCAGGTAGGTTCAGCGTACGCAAGCGCATCAAAGAACTCCTGCCATCGCATATTTGTAACAGATACGATATGTAAAAACGTCGTTTTGATGAATGATAGTCTGACAATCACATTTCAGCTCTCGAGATGTCACAATCACATTTTAAGTATATAATTGCACACTTTCGTTGCGATAGTATATTTTAATAAATGACCTCCAACAGCCCAGAAGCGAGAAAGCCAGCTGGAAAGCGGAATTTTGTTGCGACTTCTTTGATGAAGTGCTTGGTTACCGGGTTATCGAAAACAGTATGGTCATCCGGGACTTTGGGGAAACGATATATTCATGCCATATGAAGCGTAAAATGCCAACACTGTAACAAGATATTTAAATATAAGCTCAAAGTATGCGATAGCTCTGTGTGTTCACTGAGTTCGTTCACTGGGTATGTTAAATATGTTTCGCACCATAGGCATTTGGGACATTGGAATGCAGGTTTGCGGCATCACCACCACGCTGCGTAGCGTGCGTGCGTTCCTAAATAGAACCAACAAACTCAGTTTATTTTTCTCCTTTAGATCGCCCCACATTGACTTCGTTCGTCTACCTCGCACAGTCTCGCGAACAGTTTACACGCATGCCGCTTCTGCAACGAGCTGAAAGTGGTGCCTTTAAATATTGTAATTGAATACCGCATTCTCTATGGAAATCAATTTCTTCCGCGTAAAATTGCTCCGAATTTGTCCATTTTATATTAACATCACTTGCCAAGTTTGGACGTGCTTGCAGCCGCGATAAATAGTATCAGTACTGTTGCGTTCACGACACGGCTCGTAATTTTCTTTTAGTATACATTAGCATGAATAGGTAAGGATATATTGGCACCAACAGGTGGTGCTGGCCGCATGGATTACATGGAAATGCATTCCGCAATATGACAAAGGCAACAACGACATCTTGAAATGACGCAATATATATCCCGCGAACACGTTACAAGTGCCACACGAATACACAAACTGTCACGTTAGAAGAAAAGTGTGCCGAGTACTACTTATGCGTAAAGTGTTGTTTTCACCAGGCGAAATTCGCATGCACTTCTTATCCTAGTATTTCATCGCAATGTTAGTGAATTCTAATATCTCTATCTCCTGCGGATGAGTTATTCGCGGGAGACTACGCTTTTCCCCAGAAACCACTCCAGTTTCCCCTCCGTTGACACTATAGGGACGCTGCTTTTTTTATTTCAGGTCCGTGGTTCTTTTTCCGTATTATTGTCTCGCGACACTCGATTGTTTTCAATGCCGCGTATATGAATTCTCCCTTTACTCCTTATGTTGTAATTATCTTTTTTCTTTCGGTTTTACGGTTGGGACAGAGAATGTATCGCATTTTAAGGAATCGTGGCTTTTCGCGGGCGCTCGTTGCTGGCACACCGAAATGGGGCCCATCTGTAGCGTGTTCAAGCTTCATGTCAAAGTCATTTCACGTAAAGCACAGTTCGTGTCAAAGTACGAGGTTTCATACTGTTGGTTTAAAGTCCCATAATTTCTCCAGCGCCTCTGGATCCCGATGAAATTCAAAGGGTTTGATACGGCTCTACCGTCACCAACATTTAAAACTTGTCTTTGCTAGAGGAGGGAAAGAATTCGCCGCCTGCGGCTCCCACTCCTATGCATACACTTCGAACTTTTGAAGGTAGTCCAGAGAGATATAGCATCCGTGGGTGCTATTCCTTGAGAGTGGCCAGGAACGGAGTCAATGGCAGCCCGGGTAGTGGGGCGATGACATGGCCTCTGACACGGCCACGCAATACCATACTGCGTCACGAGCATGTCTCTCGCTGCTTACCTCTTCGTTTTTGGCGGTGTCGAAAGCAAAACGCGCGTAGCCACAAAATCTAGCCGCCATGGTGATGCGCCCTATAGTTGACTCTCTCAGCTTCTCACGTGGTCGACATTGTTAAAATGCAGATTGCGATACCTTTGTAACAAAACGGTTGTGATTCAACGATGCTGTCGCCACCTCATTCAGATGGAACTTGCGTGTATGCGCCTGCTAGGCACCTGACACTTGATGTATATTCTTACGCTGATGCACGCTGAAGGCCTTGCAGAATGTTAATCGCTACAGTAAAACGATAACGTGGAATGAAGAAAAGGCACAGTAGGGGCGGCGGGGTGAGCTTCGTTGTCGTGCAGGTGGTTTATGTGGAATATATGTGGCCGTAACCGCACTCGTGCCAACTCTGTAAAGCTGAATTTTAGCGTCGGCTGCCGGTAGGCGTTGCCCTTACGAGCACTTACTGCATATGTGGGACTTTGACGCTCGAAACAATTTACAAAGAATCTCTTTATATTGGACTGGAAAGTACTTCCTTAATTTGCAGAACTTCATTTTCTTTGATCAAGGCATTCATGGGTACTATTTCGTGCTTTCTCACAAGCCTCTTATTTCTTTTTTTGAATTGGATCTTCTAAGATATTTTCTTGCTCTTCGAAACGGCTCGAGTCTTTGTTTTTTAGTTTCTTTTTTTTTCCTTTTACCGATGATAAACTTACTCCCCTACAGGTCGAATGAAATTTCTTCAGTTTGAAAGGTAGACAAATGACAAAAAATTGACGACACCGCAAAGAGGAAAAGCACGTCAGAGAGATAGTCGGAATGAAGCCACGGTTTTCAGGGAGGTTATTGTAAAAAAAAAAAAAAGTTAATTCGTGGCTTTGGAAAGAAAATTTCGTACGCCTGGGTGGGTATCGAACCTGGGCCTCTGGGTTGCGAGACAAGCACGCTTGGCAGAACGAGGCTCCCGGAGATGCCTCCGTTCTGCCTTTTCAAGACTGTGTCACGACACTGACGACCCCGGGTGTACCGAGCAGCCATACTCAAAGAAATTCAAACGCGGTGGTCCCGTGTAGGAACGGAAATTGTCTCGTGGTGCGAAGTGACTAGTCGCACGGGTGCTAAGGCGCTTGGGCCCCGTCGTGTATGAAGTAAAAACTCCGAACAGTTCGGCACACCGCCATCATCGCAACCACAGGCGGAGAGCAAGGGAGGCTCTACCGCGAGGGAATCACTCTAAACCCTACTTCAAGTTTCCAGCAACACAAACTTCAGTGCCGAGATCGCCTGCACCAGAAGCTCCGCAAACATGCAGCAGGTCTACCCGTGAGCGTGAACACGTGCTACGTTGTGGCATTCACTACTAGGGCAGAAGCGATGTGATAGCAGCATTAATTGAATAAACAGTGCATCCACTGCGGTTGTTCTTCTTTTTGAAACCCATCGCAAGTGTGATGAGCTACTAATCGTGCCTACATAAACTCGTGTATTTCGTGCAACAGTGGAATCTTTTTTTTTTTATTTGTTATTTAAGAGATGTCGCGTTTAATTGGCGCCGGCTACTCCTTTTCACATAGGGATTTAAAAGAAAGAATAAATCATAATAAAAATAGTGAAATCATAACACAAATTCCGGTAACTTAAGTACACTAACGTCACACTATAACTGAAAGACAACCCCAAGTCATAAAAACACAAAGTCCAGTCACATTAGTGCACTAAAGGAAACACGAAGTCCGGTCACTTAGCTAGACTAAAATAAGATCACGTGAGAGATCACGGATAAATTCTTATGAAGTTACAAAAAACCAGGCATTGGATTGGCCGAAGTTGGCTAAAAGAAAAGCAAAGAATACAGTGTAATCTTTAAAGAGTTGCTGCTTCGTCCACCTACGTTATTACATTAATCAACAATGAAAAAAAAGAACTCAAATACTCGTCGAACCTATAGATGAGGCTAGTTATCGCTGCTTTGTTATTTTGCAGATTTCCTAGTCAGTGGCGTTAGTATTTCATGATTCGTATAGCGCGCAGCCAGATCGCTTATTTTCCGAAAAAGTAATCGTGTCATAAACAAGACGAAGACAATGAGCGAATAATGTGGGAATGCTATTCAGATTCTGGCAAAAATTTTAAAAAAATGAAAAGGTTAGTAAATAATATATTGATAAAAAAATATGCAGAATATCTTAAAAAATACCAATAAATATAGTATGCAATTTACAAACATGTGGCATAAAGAAACACCAATAATGCGTCGTAACAATTGGGATGGTGAGTACACGGAACTCGGAAATAGTGCTCAGATAGTATTTTTTTCAAACGTCATTGAAGTTCGTAGGTTTTTTCAAACAGAAAGAGGAAGATTTGTTGCTGCCGAGGCTAATCAGGCACAAGAGCGGCTATCATGGAAACTTTTTATGGCTTCGAGGACAACATCAGCAGTGATCGCTGATACCGGTGAGCGGCGCGACGGCACCAAGCACTGTCGTTCAGCTGCCACCGTGGCGGAGGCAGCAACGGGGAAGTGAAAGCGTGGCAAGGACCGCCATTATCGCAGCATGACTTCGGAAGCGGCGAGCCTATGAGCTAGCCTGGAGCCGCCAGGGTCTCCTACATTCGACCCCCAACACTCGTCCTGGAAGCGACGAGGAAAGCAGAGAACACGTTGGATGAAACAAACTGCGCGAAAAAGGTGAGAGTGGAAGATCAAATTGACCACATGAATGAGAGAACATCGACCTACTCCCGTAGCGAAGAAGAAGACACTGAAACTAATGAGGAGACAGATTCTTTCACTCTTGTCAGTCAGTCAGTTTTTATTTGCAGGAAAATCACATCATCCTGCGGGTGGCAGAGATGGCATATAAAAAAAAGAAGGTTCGAGGGAATTCCTGTGGTATTCCGGCCAATTGAAGAAATGAAGACATTTTGGAGAGGGAACTCAAATGTTGTAGCCTCAAAAATCGTTGCGCTAGCGAAAGAGAAAGTAGGTTCTTTCCGAGTGAACAAAGACGGAAGTTTCTCGGTCACTGTGAGTTCGCTCGCCTCAGCCAAGAGTTTGTTGTCATGTGTACAGATGGCTGGCTTACTAGTGAAGCCATCTATTCCAGAGTCCTACATACAAAATTTTGGCAAAATCAGAAACATATCTCTTGAATACAGAGAAGAACAACTAACAGAATGTTTAAGAGAGGCAGGTGTGACATCAGCTAGACAACAGACCCGTTACATACGTCAAGAAGAGGGCACCGTGGAATCGCGCCCTGTGAGCAGTGCAATTTTGCAATTTCGCTATGACCGATCAATCTCAGAGCGAGTGTTTCTTGGCTTCACTAGCCATACAGTCGAGGAATGCCTGGGGACAGCCAGACACTGCCACAACTGCCAGAGATTTGGTCACTTAGCGAAAAACTGCCGAGGAACAAGGTGCTGCAAAATATGTGCAGAAGACCATCGTCACAGAGACTTCAAGTCTATAAGACAACCTAAGTGTGCGAATTACAACGGGCCCCACACTGCATCATTTTCTAGATGCCCGCAAAAGAAAGCCGCCTCTCGTCAATACCCACACGACATTATCTATGGTCGCACACAACAGCGTGGTGTACCGGAACCAAACATAAATACGATCAGCCCAGCGCAACCACCTCCACCACAAGCACCTAAGCATCAGAGCACTTATATGCAATGCGCAAACGTTGCAAGGGGACCACAACACCGACGGCAAAGTTTTTGCGACATCACCAAGTCAACATCGTGCTCCACAAGAAGTTCAGGAAGGATCTTTTCAGAAGAGCAACTACATGGCTAACATGCGACAGAATACGAGCACATCGCGATAATTAAGTGTAACGAAACAGCCGAACTCCTCTGCTTCTATTGCTAAACTTGCTATAACAATGTTTTTCTGTGTTTTAAAAGCCATACGTGCCGCGATCCCACAGGCTAATAACCTCCCGGAGTTCAAGGTCGTATTGTCGATGGAACAAGGGATATTTCAAAATGCTACATCAGCCACTGCATAGGCGGCGCATGAATAATTGCTATCGAAATGTCGCCATATTCCAGGGGAACACGAATACTCTTCGCTCTAAGTGTGCAGGTTTTAGAAAGCTTGTGGCTCAGTTCTCTTTTCCAGTGTTACGTATTGCAGAGGCCGGTATAGACAAAGCTTTGAGACTAGCTAACTGCGTTGTTTATACGTCCTCTCGATCTTCAGGACTAAGCAGAGCGATGATCTGTGTTCGAAGAGACCTGCTGTAAGCCTTATTAAGTGCCGTAAGATATCCCATAATACGTACGACGTGAAGTTTGGTTTCGCCGAGTAAATATCACTATAGTGAGTTTTTTATCTACAGCCTTCTACAAATATTTCACTTTCCACATTGACGGACCTCTTTCGGAAATACACAAAACGTGTAATATTTTGCTGGTATTTTACTGCGCACAATGTCATACGGGGAAGCGCCTACTGTTACCGTTGTGGAAATGACCTAGAAAGGGCAATTGAGAAAAGGGGACTGTATTTGTCGAATGACGGCTTAGTGACGTTCCTACGGGGATTTAATTATTCCAGCTGCCTGGACCTCACGTTTTGCTCAAGCAATACTGCATGTGGAGCAACATGGAGAACAGACATAGAAACAAGGGGTAGCGATCATTTTTCTATTCAAATACAGCATTGCAGACTATTATTTTCGACTTATCGGCGCTGTGCAAAGATAATAAATTTGCAGGCATTTCGATATCACATTACAAGTCAAGATGATGTGGTCAGTGATACAGTCTATTATCGCATCTAGAAGAGAAACCTTTGTTTAAAGTTTGTTGAGATTCCTGAAGGTTACGCTAGTATAGACTCTGAATACGAAAGGCTCAGAGCTACATGCCGCAGTGCTGAAAGAAAATACCGACGCACAGGCCTTATTGAAAATTAACGAGAATGTCAAAAGATGTATGATCGTATGGGTCGGCAGCTGGGGCGCATAGGTACAAAGCACTGGCGAGAAATCTGCACTTCACTTACTCCTCTTACACTTGAATAAAAATTATGGAATGTTCTGCGCTCTTTGAATGGACCAGTAACGCACCAACAACCATTCAGAGCTCTAGCTTTAGTCCAGAAATACCGGAAACGAACGTTGCAAACAATTTCCGTCACCTCATTACACGCCCAAGTGCAGTAGTAAACACACCTGAATGCAGTAACACTGTCGACGAAGTAAAATCATTGATCAATTTTTCTATCAATAGCCATCATACTGAGCTACACCAACCGTTTCGATTAGAAGAATTAAAGAACGCACTTGTATCGTGCCGCCAGAGCACAGCGGCTGCACCTGACGGGGTGACATATGCTGCACTGAAAAACATGGGTCCTGTGGCCACAACAACTTTGTTAAAATTACTAAGCGATGCGTGGATATTGGAATGTCCTCCTCCTTCCTGGAAAATTCCACGAGTGGTTCCGATACTAAAACCGGGTAAAACTCCTTTATCACTAAATTCTTTCCACCCTGTCAGTCTGGCAAGTTGCCTATGTAAACTTATAGAAAAGATGATAGACGCTAGGCTGCAGTGGTGGACAGAATGCACCAACGCACTACCCGAAATTATGGCGGGCTTCCGCAGGCGCCGGTGTACGATGGATGCTATTTTAGGTCACGTTACACACGTAGATCATGAGAGGAGCTGTGGATGAATCACCATTGCAGCGTCACCATTGCATTTGACACAGCCAGCCATACTCACGTACTACTTGGGTGAATTCATTTGGGCATAGTTGGTCAAACACTGAGATGGATCGCGGAGTTCTGAAGCGACAGGAAATTTTTTTATTGAATCTACTGATGGCAAAAACACAGAGCACAAAGTGAATCAAGGTGTTCCGCAAGGTAGTGTACTCAGTCCATTTCTCTTTAATTGTGGTATGGCTGAGTTGCCCTATATCATGCCTGCTACCTTAAATTATTCACTATATGCAGACTACTTATGTTTATGGGCATCTGACTCGAGTACGCAAGCCATTCAGCAAAAGCTACAAGATGCATGGCCTAGCACTAAATATTTTTTTCAAAAGCAGAGATGATTATTTCACATGAGGAAACTGCTGTACTTTCTTTTACAAGGAAATACCTCAAAAGATTCCAGCTCGGGCTAGACTCTCAGCGTCTGCAACTTATGCGACAGCACAAGTTCTTGGGTATTATCATAGACAGACGGCTATCACGGGCTCCCCAAATAAAATAATTCGAGGAGAAAGTCAACTCCCTAATCAACATTCTTCGTCGATTTGCTGGAGTGAGATGGTGTAGTTCAACCTCTTCCTTATTACACATGCACTCGGCAATCATTAGACAAAGAACAGCATACTCTGCTCCTGTGCCAAATGCAATATCCTGTAATCTAGAAGAAACAGTTCAAAGGTCGCTGGCCAGAAGCCTACGCGTATGTCTTGGTGTTCCGCGTGCATCTGCGAGTGCTTTGGTAATTGCTGAGTCCCACCAACGAACTTTTCATGCACTAAATGTACGGAAAACAACACGCTAATCATCCACTATGCCGACATCTTCAGGATAGAACCGCTGCACGCATACATGAAGAAATACGACGGTGCGAAAATTTACTGCCTGCTTACGAATACTAGCCTACTTGCGGAACTCATCCCCCATGGCGATTAGCAATTCAGAAATGGTCGCTTCAATTCCTGAAGTAGGTCGCAAATCTGGTGTGCCCGTAGTTGCGATGAAGCAATTAACTTTATCACATCTTTACACTAAGTACGTACATCACATTCACGTGTATACCGATGGATCATGCTGGAAACAAAGCTCTGCATCTGCATTTTTATACCCATCCACGAAGAGAAGCTTATAAGCTTTGCCAATTTACAACATCCACAACAGCAGAACTTAACATAATACTTTCTGCATTACGTTACATATGTCAGCAGGGCGAACCACTTCTCTGGGTAATTCTTAGTGACTCACAAGCCTCATTGCTATGCTTAAATGGAATCAGCTTAAGAAAAGCAAACCGCCCATGGACATACGAAATACAGAAGACGTACGCCATAGCGAAAAATCTACGACACGACATAACTTTCCAGTGGATGCGAAGTCACTGTGAAATCATAGGAAATGTAACAGCTGATCACATGGCACGTGCAGCACATCAAGAGAATGAATTATCCCTACTTCCTCTAGCGACGAGTGATGTGCGATGTCTATTCAACAATCTATGCGATAGGTTGTCCAAGGAAACTTGGTTCATAAATGATACGCCGAACTCTCACTTATATAGTATAGATCCTCAAGTAGAATCCAATATTCCGTTTAAAATTAGTCGATTTGTTTAAACAACAGTTCATAGGCTTCGACTAGGCACTGCCTATACTAACAGTTTCCTGTATAGGATAAGAAAACTAACAGCACTAGATGCTTATGTGAAGAGGCTGAAGAAGACATTGAACACTCTCTTCTACCCTGTGAAAATGACGATGCTTCCCGCAAGAAGCTCTCGAAAAAACTACAAGGCTTGGATCGCCAGCCACTATCCTCAGGAAACATTTTAGGGGTCCATGGCCAACATAGAGTGCGGCATTCAAGTGCCCAACATCTTCTCTGTGAACACCTTCGTTTTGTGAACAGTTATGCTGTGCGAACTCATGTGTTGCGTATGAACACTTCGGTTTTGTATTTATGCCATGTGAGCTTTTCTGTTGCATGAACATTTATTTATGTTGCAGCACTGAGGCTTAGTACGTGAATGTTCGTTCGTGTGTTTATTTGTGCAGTTCGGTGACTGTTGACAACTTTCCGACGATAACTATCACGTAAGAGGAGTAGCCGGCACCACACATAGGCACCAACCTCTCCTTACATACATTTAATTTAAAAAAAAGTTCATAGGTTTATTTCGTATTTCTTGTAGTAGGTAAATCTAAGGTTTGTTGCCCGCAAGTCCTCTAATTATTTTCTAATACTACCTTCTACGCAGATAGGTGGAAACGTCGGCCGAAAAACTTCTAGTCATTCGTAATTTGTCACTGCGAAGGTAGTACTTGGCCTTAAGTGGCACTACTGGAAAATTACGCTGTTTTCACTAAGGCCAATAATGGCGTTTTCTAATATTTGCATGGCGGCTGCGTGAGGATATGACAATTAAGAAAGGCCGTACCAACAAATTTTTCTGTTTTAGCTTTTACTGTCGTTTGAAGCGTTTCCCCGATAACTCGTGTACTTTTCTGTAGCAAGAACGACAATTCGGCAATGTTCAGCCTAATTTTTTTTTTTTAATATTATGTTATACTCATGCTTTGTGATGAGCTTTTGACAGCACAGCAAGTTGCTGATTGGAATATTTTGCTGCTTGAGAAAGGACTACTTCATATAAACATACGAATGTGTACTAGCTCTGCCTTGTTTAAAAAAAAAGTATGCACCGAGAATTGCAGGTACAAACTCAGATTTTTTTTGAGCTCGGTTGACATGAAAGAGCAGTACATCAAGATGACAGAATGGCAGAATTTTCCTTATGACGTACAGATGGAAAAGTAGCGTAAGCCGACCACTCGCATGCCACATTTCGTAACAGAAAGCCTTTCTCCGTCTTTAGCATTGACCGATAGCCTGCTGTTCTTGACGGGAACCAAATTGAGGTGTGTTGCCCTTTGCTAGAGAGTCCCAAATCGAGTTAAGAACAAAAGACAGCGTTTCGGGGTGGCGTGCTTGGGCGAGAGAAATTTCTTGGAACCATCTTGAAAAAAAGTATGCTTTGGCAGTCATAACCAACAATGAAGAAAACGCGCGAGCTTCCCAACTTTTTTCTTCCCCTAAACACACTCTTAGAACGTCAGTAAGTAGCAACACTAGCTGAGCAGCACGATATCATTTTGCTCTTCGTTGAATCTTTTTTTTTGTTTTGAAAAGCAATCACGAAATAAAACGTTATTTTTGTGTCTATAGTGCGGGATGTCTTTGCCTTCCTGACATGCACAGCCGTGATCAAAAGTACTTACCAGGGATTGCGCGATAAAACCCGTTTTCTCCTCTGTCTGGGAACGCAACAATAAATTATAGACTGCAGTCCAAACATTGCATTATTACTTATCTATTGCACTCGTCAGTTTCCGCTTATGCGTGTTACTTACGAAGAAATTCTGTTTTTTCGGCGACCCTGTGGTCCGTATATTTTTGCTCACGGGTGCACATGCTTAGACTAATAATGTAGACAGTCGTAGTTCTCATGCAAAATGAAGAACATTTTCATAATGTAGCACTGTCTCATGTATTCGAAAGACATTCATTTGACAGAAACCTGGAGGGGGCTTCTGTAACAAGCCACCGCGTTATTACAACGCTCATGTCTGCAGTTACAAGCGCTTCTTGTTAAGCAATCCCAGAAAAATGGGAGATGGAGTCTAGCTAATATTATTGTGGAAAAGGAAGCATTCGGAACCGAAAGCCCTGATGTTTTCTCTAGACCAAAGACAGTGTCAGGTCACATACTCGTATACTCATGTTTCTGCTGGGCTGCATACGTACATATATGAGGAGGTCACAGAAATCTTCGAAACACGGAAAAACTCTCATTGTTCATTTACTATGCGGGTAGTGATCTGTCCCAGCAAAATGTAGCAAACATGGATGATTGTTGACACAGTATATGTTATGCAGTGCAATGTATGGAGGCCATGAGTGGGGATTTTGATGGTATACGTGCATTAAAAGTTTAAATATCCATTGGTGATTAGAACACGGTGACCGCCAGTCTCAGCAAATTGTACCAAACATGGAAGATTGTTGACGCTGTACAGATGTAGACGCTTATGTAGTGTAACGTCTATATGCAATGAGGGGAACTTTTGTTGGCACTCATGCGCTAAATGTTCAGAACAACACTTATTATGAGAAGCGACGGGTGTTCTTTTTGTAATGATGGTCAGCAGCTACTTTCCACTCAAGAAAGTTCAACATACACGTGATGGACGCCTCACAAGAGTACTTCTAGCGGAAAGCATCAAAGCCCGTGAAGGGGTTTCGCCTCAGTTTGTAGGTAGATGAGCACTGCTTCTGGAGTGAAAATGTGTTACGAGAACCAAGAACAGAGACAAGCACACTTTGGCAAGGTCTCCGTGGGCCAATCAGAAAAACTCTCACTGTCCAAAAACATTGCTACGCCCAAAATGTGAGAATCATAAGCATTTTTGATGCTTATATTTTCCTTTTTACAAATCAGGCTAGCGAACCCCACTCGGTATATAATTTATGTGGGGAGAATCGCACGAAGAAAGATGCGATCCTAATACATTGCTCATGAATGCGGTGCAGGCTCCTCTATGTGCACCTTAAGCTTACAATATAGCCAAGCTGCTGCATATGGCACTTTTTTTCTTTTGTGTTTGATCCATGTGAGTGGGAGGGGGGGTGGAAATAAAAGACGACCATATGCAGAAAGTTAGTGCAATAATAGTAACTGAACGTTTCCATATACAGTATGATACAACTTTCCGACCTTTATATAATTCACTGGGCATACTGTCCTTATATGAACTCCGGAAACGCAGATCAGACATCGGCGCGTTATAACCTAGACAAGATAGATGCAAAGACGAGAAAGTATTAGTCTAGACGACGTGGCATGGATACGCTGTTCTATAATTCACGATGGCAGAACCCTTTAAGAATACGGGGCAACATAGGATAGTAATGTACGTAACTGAGAAGTGGCTGGTATAGCTAATAGGATAAAGCCACGCTTTTGCTTGATTTCTCGGTCGTGGCAAGGAATGAATAGGGATGGCTAAATTAGTTATCAGAGCCATGGAATCCCACTCCATCCACACGTGAGTTACCATACCCACCCTTCCCAAAGTACTATAGATGTTCTGCTTGCCGCGGTCGAGTCACCTAAGACACATAAGTCTGTATAAATAAAATATTCCTTTTAGTAGATTTTATTCTATTCCTTTCTTATCATCCATTGTTATCAAGCAGCCGATCACGGTGACAGCATGGGCAGAGCATCGCTGGAACCACTGAATCATAAGCGCAATGAGGAATATAACTTTTATAGAATGATTATAAGTACTAATCCGGTCCTATATTCAAATTTTTCAGACACAATGACATTTTAAAATGATACACATTTTTCCTTCATCGGTTTCTAGGAGCTTTCTGTTGTGTCTACATTTAACCCCTCTAAAAAGAACGAAACAATTTCATTATCCACTGAACTCCACCAAAAAAATACCAAAAAGTCAAATAGCTTGAAGTCGTTCAGTTTATGCGAGAGTCCCACTCATACAGAGTTCATTTGTGTGTACCGATCGCCATACGTTGCAGGAACCTGCTTAGTTTCATGACGTTCAGCAACTTCTATCTGCTGAAAACAATGCTCCACATTATCCGTAAGCATGTGACCAGTAGTTATCACTCCTAGGTAGCACTTAAGACAAGTTAAGGCACAAGAAAGCATCTGATGTTTCTTTAAACACCCATCTCTCAAATCACATCATTTTTTCAGCCAGAACTCCCAGCAGAATGGGTATCATTTCATCTCCCTCTCTGAACAAAAAATGGTGTCCAGAAACTGAAGTAAATTTATTTTATAGAATAATTTACGAGATATCTGTCAAACAAAACGTGCTCATCCACATGTTCACAATAATATAGCTCATATTCGCGCATACAACTTGGTACACCCAATTGGTACGGCAACATCCAGAAATGATTCATCTTCAGTCGTCCCACTATCGGCACTCTTATCTACAGCGGCTACCTTCCATTTGTTCCCTCTTGGTCCACACAAATACGTTGATTCACGCTTGCTGACCTCTAGCCTTATTGCGAAAAATAATTTTCTAATGTGCGTGTAGGTGTGTGTTGTGGGGATAGGGCGGTGTTGTGCGCGGACGCGTACGTGTCCCTAATGTTAATCATCGCTTAAGGCTATGCCAGAGAACTATAGGCCGAAGACAATAGAAGAAAGTTGCCAGTTAGGTTAAGGAGCAGGTCAGAATATTTTTGTATTATAATTTTTTAATGGCAAAGTATTAGTTGGCTCAAAAAGGCTTCCAATGCGGTGACAGTTGTAGAGCGTTGAAGGGAATGCCCCATTCGCCACTATTTCGTTTACTAGCTATTACGAAATATTCGTTGGCATAATAAATAAGCACGCAATATTTCAAAAGCTGGGAAAGCAGTAAGATCGTGGTAATATTCAAATCTGGTGACTGCACAGACCCTCCAAGTTATCGCCCTCTCATTATACTCTGTATCACCTGTAAGCTCTTGGATCTATAATTTATTGTCACGCCGCGTTACACCTTAACTGTAATTCCTTTCTTTATTAACTAGCATGGTTTTCGACCAGTTTATTGATCTGAAACACTTTTACAGATTTCTACTGAATTACATTTAAACCTAAGGCTATTTAACATAAATTTATTTATCACTGTTCCCGGCAGGGGCGTCAGCGTAAGCAGGCGTTTGGGGTGTTAATTGCGACACCATGGACCCGAGTACGGTAGGGTTGGCCCCTCCCGTGGCTAGCCGTGCGTGGCTTTGCCGTGTCCGTAGAAAAAAGGATCCTGGGGGCTGAGCCAATGCCGGGTGTTTGGACCTTTATGGCCTTTCAGGGAGGCAACACAACTCTTTGGCCTCCACTTCACGTAGTCGGCGCCCCCGGACTGACTCACTCGGGAGAAATCGGGAGTCGCCTTTTCCTGTCCCTCTCTCCAGAGTTTCTTTTCTCTTTCACTCTATCTTGTTTTCTTATTCGCTTCTTAGAAATTTAGAGTTTCCGGGCGGCAAGGGTTAACGTTGTGTGACTGACCAGTCTTGGTTATGTTGTATTTGGTTATAGCAGCGACGTTTAGCTGGCGTTGGCAGGACTTCCTTTGCAGGAACTTCTGTCACGTCCCCGCGTAGGGCTCGTTGGTGGGTTGTTGCCACTGCTGCCGAATAATTAACACATGCTATGGCTATGGCACCTCCAAGTGTGTCAGATCGGCCTCTGAAAAGAGGCCGCACCAGTGTAAATAGTCAATTTTTTTTTTGTTAAACTCGGCAACCAGATCAAGTACCATGTCATGCGCTGTGAGAAAGCTGAAACTAAAGCCGGATTAATTTCCCCATTTCTTGTCTCGAAATGCCTGAAAGAGACCATTGGCACAGGCTCCAAAGCTACAAAGAGGGCAAGCGGAGACGTACTGCTAGAAGTCCGTGACAAAGCTCAGCAGAGCAAAGTAAGCGATGTTGTGAGTTTTGGGGACATCCCAGTAACAGTCGCTCCACACCGTACTATGAACACCGCCGAAAGTGTGGTCTCACTAGTTGAGCTAATGAATCTGAGTGATTGCGAACTTTTGGAACTATGGAGAAAGGAGAACGCCATCAATGTTCGAAGGATTAAAATCAGACGCAATGACAAAGAAATACCCGCCAAACATCTGATACTCACTTTCGGCAGCAGCACACCTCCAGGAACAGGTCAAATGGGCAACTTGTGGTCAGAGTATGGCTGTAAGCACCGAATCCGAGGCGCTCCTTTAAGTGCCCGAAGTTTGGACACGGGCCCCAGTGTTGCCGAGGTCCGCTGACTTGTGCAAAATGTGCTGCAAACGAAATGAAATGAAATGGCTACACAAATGAAATGGCTACACAAATAATGCATCAGAATTATTGTGGCACTCTACACAATCTTGGTGACATCAGAGAGATAATGCACGAGTTCACTCCACGGCTGTTCTGTGTTCAAGAAACACACTTGAAATCGCCGTAGACAAACTTCTTCAGCCAATATACAGTATTCCTTAAAAACCGTGATGACTGTCACATTGCATCAGGTGGCGTGGCAGTGGCTTAGAGGTCAGTTGCTTGCCAGCACCTACGTCTTCAAACAAATCTAGAAGCAGTAGCTGTTACGGCCATTTCATTTGACATACTTTCGACGGTATGCTCTTTGTATATCCCAACCAACTACAGCTCGGAGCTTCGAGAATTCGGCTCACTTGTTAATCAGCTCCTCGAACCGCACGTCTTGACAGTTGACGGAAATGCCCATAATAGGCTCTGGGGCATCCCTCGTTGTGACGCAAGAGGTCGTATAATTGAAAAGTTTCTTCTGTGTTCTGGTGCGGGTCTGTTGAATAAAAAGGAACCCGCCTTTATAGCGCCACACATCAGCCATATTCTTCAGTAGGCTTAACCATAGCCTCTCCAAGTCTAATGTCATACCTTGATGAAAGGTTATAAAAGATTCTTATTGAAGTAACCACTCCCATCTTATATTAAATTTAGCGAAACAAGCTGGGTGCCCTCCACAGGCTCCTCTATGGAAAATTGACTCGTCGAACTGGGAACTCTTTCAAAAGATTACGTAATTACAGCGGGATGATTTGATTTCTGTTAATATAGATAATGCTGTGGAATATTTTACAGGCTTTATTATTGACGTCGCCGAAAATGCATAAAACTAACGGACTTGCTAATAAACGTCGTATACCTTGATGAAACAAGGAATGTAAAGATGCGCAGAAGAAACGTTATAAAGGTCGCGGCCTGTTTCGCGACTCTCGAACAGCGGAGATCCTCAGTAATTTCAAGCAGGCAAAGTTACAAGGCAGGAGAACACGTGGAGTTGCTAAGCGAGACAATTGGCAAAAACACATATGTAATATCAATTCTTACAAGAATGAGAGCAAGGTTTGGAACAGGGTAAATAAATTAAAAGGCCGAGAAACACAACTGCTTCCCTCAGTAAAAACTCAAGGCGACAGCATGAAAGATTAGGCAGATCTCCAGGACGAGCATTTCCAAAGTATTTCCAGTAGATCACACTATGCGCCAACTTTCTTAAAGTTGAAGGAACGCGCAGAGCGAGAGCGCTTTGAACGAAAGTGCGCAATATATTAGCCTTATAACCAACCATTTAGTCTCGCTTAAATAAAAGGTTTCTCTGAGTTCTTGCAGCAGCTGAGTGCCACGTGGTGGCCGCATAACGTATGAAATGATCAAGCACCTGCACTCAGAAATGTTAAACGCACTTCTGTCAATTTATAAAAGCAAGTGAGTATCTTGGCATATTCCATCCTCATGGAAAGAAGCGGTCATCCGAATTTTTAAACAAGGCAAGGACCCTGCATTAGCCAGCAGTTAGAGGCCAATAGCACCGACAAGTTACATGTGCAAGTTATATAAAAAATATAGTAAACAGGCGTCTAATCCGTCTCCTGGAAAGCAACCGTCTACTTGACCACCTTCAATTTGTTGTCAGGGAAGGTACGCCAGCAATACACCCCTTGTTAGCATTGAGGCAAATATTAGAGATGCTTATAGAGATAAACAATTATTTATCTCCGTATTACTCAGCTTAGAGAAAGCCTATGACACAACATGGTGATTCGGAATCCTCTTAGACCTATTTGCGATGGGTATCCGTGGCAACATGTTAAACATGATAGAATACTTGTCTAATCGCATGTTCCGCGTTAGAGTGGGAACGCCGGCGTATCATGCCGGCGTGTCGTATGCAGCCGTCGGCCCTTCGTATTCAGAGTCCGATCTTCTACACCCTCACACAAGCATCTTTAAAGCATAAGCGTATCCACTATGGTCCGTTGCGAAACACATCAAGCACTTAAAACTACATAAGGCGGTCATAGACACAGACTCGTTAAGCGTCGTAACGACTTTATGTCGTGCTCGAAAATACAGAAATTCAGTTTTGCAGTTCTCTTCCCTCTCCTATGTACTATTTATGCCCCTGACCAGCATGTAACGATATGGGGGGTGCCTTTGCTTAAAATCAGTGAAGGTAATGTGCTGGCATACCAAACTGCCACTCCCTTAGATTCGGAAGCTTGCATCATGTCCATAGCTGTTCCGGTCATAAACCTAAAGACATACTTGCGGGCAAAACTGAGAGACTACTGGCAGCATAAGTGGGACGCTGAAATCCTTAATAAACTATCCGTAGTCAACCCAGAGAGAGAGAGAGAGGGGGGGGGGCTCTTTATTAGAAAAACAGAGAATTATACCGGCGTCATATAACCGCTGGCATGCTACTCTGTGTAGGGATGGGGAATGGGATTAAATGATTCCAGAGGAAAGTGGGAGAAAAAGAGGATCAAAATAAATATGAAATGTCCGAGCGAACCCGATACTACTATTTACTGGTGACATAGCGGGTAAATTTAGGCTTTTGTATATGAAGTGTGCGATGTTTAAAGCTTTCCTATTAGACCAATTTCTGACAGGTCTTTGAATAAGAAATCCCAGACCGGTTGCTGTTTTGAAGGGCCGGACGTTGGACCTAAGATGCTCGGTAACGTTAACGGTTCGTGGCAAATCAAGTCCATTTGTTGCTCAAAAAATTGTCTCTCGTCGCGGTACGCGGGGCATTCTAGTAATATGTGCTCCATTGTCTCTAAGTTCCGACAGTTATCACAGTATGGGTTAATGGTAAGCCCTGTGCGGTACAGATAATTGTTCCTCTATGCCACGTTCAGTCGAAGACGATGGTAGAATGCATCTAAGTGTCGAGGAAGTGGTCGTGAAATTTTCGGTCTCATTTCTGGGTCAATGTAACGCAGGAAGTTATCTTGGTGAAGAGGCAGATTCCAGATGCTCTCTTTTTCTTGATAGGCATATTTTTTTGCCATATTTGAAGCATCGGCTTTTGAAAAAGCCGACGCTTCAAATATGGCAAAACACAACCCACAATTCACACAATTCAAACCACAGTTAGCGTATTTGCCATCACTGACCAAGACGAAGTGATCTCCTTATTGTGCCGTCTCAGAATCGGGCACAATTAGGGTGCACAATTTTTAACGGCGGAGCTGTTTAAGCTTTCGTTCCGCCGTGGAGCATTACCAGATAACTACGCCCAGTTGTGCGCCGCCTCGCGTTGTCTAGCAACAACCTGTGAGAGTACCGACTCACGTAACCTCTTCGCACCCCACGTACGTAGGGTGGAGTCGTGGCGTCACAGGTGTGTAAAAGCTCTGGCCGGCACGGCGACACACCTCTTGCCTTCTCTACTCCGTGCGTACGTGCTGCTGCCATGCGAAGACCGAAGAAAGTCCAGACGCCCGAAGAAGAAGCGGCTTACCTATAAGAGTGCCGTACTGCCAAGCGAGAAGCGATGCGTCGCCGCCGAGCTGATCCGGAACATCGCGCCAAAGCTGCGGTTGAGAAGACGTGACGCGAAGTCGAGGATCACGAGTTTCAGTCCAGGGAACGCGAGATTTGGCGCCTGAACGCTCGACATCGCCGAGAAAGCGATCCCGGCCTGCGACTGCTCCAAACTTTCCAGCGTCAAGCCCTCCGAGACACGGGGGGTGCGAGCAGCCGATTCCAGCGTGAACTTCTGGCCATACAGTTTTGTCACCGCTGTCACATCTGTGACCTACAAGGAAGCTCAGCGCGCGGCTCAGCGTCACTACGACCGACGAAGGAGAGCCGATCCTGCCCATCGCGCTGAGGCCGCCGCCGACAAACGCCGTCGCCAAGCCGAGGATCCCGCGTTTCCGGCCAGAAACAACGAACGCTGCCGAATGAATGCTCGGCGCCGCCGGGAATGGGCTCCGGGTCTACGCGTCACCGAGAACTTCCAACGTCAAGCCCATAAATCCATGGGAGATGCGAACAGCCGCTTCCAGCGTGAATTCCTCGGCATAGAGTTCACGCAGAGCTGCCGCGTCTGGGATCGGCTCTGGTTCGACGTGACTCTCTCCTAAGTGAGCTCGGTGCGGAACTTTGAACAGAAGACTACTTTGCCTTGCAAGTGCTTCGCGAAGCCTTCCCCGACGCCATCGACCACGACGATGATCACGACGACGACTGGATGACTGGTACTGAAGCACTGTAGATAATACATTATGATGCACGTACTGTGGCTTGTATGCGTTCGACTTGCTGGGGCTTGTGTGGCTTACCGACCTGGCCATGTATGACCTCAGAAAAGCTTGGCGAAACTTCGCAAATCTTGACGACACTTAGTATGAGCATAGTTAAGCCATGCATAACCTCGTAAGACTTAGCAAAACCTAGCAACGCTTGTTATGAGCCTAGCCAAGCCATGCATAACCTCGCAACACTTAGAAAAACCTAGCAACATATAGTATGAAGCTAACCGAGCCATGTATAACCTCGCAAAACTTAGCGAAACCTACCAATACTTAGCGAAAGCCGGGACTGGCTCCGCTGTAACCAAGCCTTGCACCACTAGTGCAAACTGCCCAGATTTTTTTTTTTTTGTCTGGCGGTCTACAGCCAGTGTGTAGCAGATGTAGATAGACATTCAGTGTTTAGCATGTCCTGTTGGAATGTCGCGAAACATAAACCAAGAGGAAAAGACACTTCCCTTTAGCATAAAGGCACTACACCTTGCAATGTTTGCCGGCAGAGAAGTGCTACTTGACATGAAATCTGTTTTAGCATTTTGAAATGACGTTGATACGCTCCATGTTTCCTGCCCAAGAAATTCGCAGCACGGCATCCTGCGAGAGGCCGCATTTGCGATGTCAACCTTTGTTATAGCACGTGCTCTTGTACCCAAGGGACCCGCTTAGTCTGTTGTACTACTCGTCATCAACCATAACTCGTCCATTTTTATACATGTTACACTATCACAACCTTTAAGCACATCTTATACTCATAACATAGCCCACTACAGTCATTATCGTATTTTTTAATTCCTATATATTTTAAGCAGTTTACAGCTCTGAGTTTTAGGCCTCTATACAGTCACGTCAATGAGCCATTAGTGCACTGATTACTCATCATTACTGCCTTGGCGCTCTTTGGCCACATTTCGCCCTTGCGCCATCAAACACCGCATATCATCATCATCATCATCATGATTCGTAACTGTTTCTGTTCGATTTCTGCAATCATCTTTCCATGATTCATCAATAATTTTTGGGCTGCCCCAAATTCGCCTGTCAGACACGTGACGTCACGAGAACCGCCAGAACTCCCCATATTTTAGGACATGTACACACTACTTATGCATGATTAGATCGAACAAAAGAAAATAATTATTTCCGATTCTACGCCTTTCTTGTCGTTGGCCATCCGCTATTGATCGAAATTTCTTGGGCTGCCCCCCTTTCCCTTGTCTGTAACATGATGTGACATATGCCGAAAAAAACTGAACTCTTTTCGGAATAGCCGGAGGCTGCCCAGCTACGAAAGTAATGGAAGATCGATGCCCACCGATCTCTTTGGAACTGGCTACTCGGGCCTGCCAGGGAGGGGCTGCCAAAATTTTTATGCGGCAGTATAACATTGTCGAGCCCTTTAGGCACGTATGCGACATCACTCAGCCAACTCTTTTTCTCTGAGGACCTATTTTAGCAGCATTTTTAACCTTCCGTCGCACGCCACCGCGATTTTCGACGAGCCCTATCACGCTTGGCAATGAAAGCGTGCAAATTGGACACACTGACACTACCCTCCTTATCTGGTTATCTACTTTCACTACGTGAGTGAGCTTTTATTCGTTCCAGCAAAACGCGATAAAATGCGCACCAGGCTAATCCCCCAACGGGACCGACGGTAGTTCAAGGGCGCGTTACAGGTCCCTGAGCCCACAAGGGTGTCATTGAACTTGGGCCCTTTCTGCACCATTATCAGGATCGGCCCACATGATGACTTTTTTTTGTCAACATTTCGGGCAGATTTTTTTTTTATATCCTAGCCATAGACAGCTTCTCTGTAATATTGAAGACTGGTGTGCCCAGTGGTTCATGCATCTGAGCGTCTCCAAGTGCTAGATCATGCAGGTATGACGCAAGCACAATAATGTCCCCTACCATTATACTTCAAACTCAATTAATCTTGAACAGGTCACATTCTACAAGTACCTTAGCGTTATCATCACCATTACATTGAACAAGGTTCAATTATACATTACAACTGTAGCTGAGGCTTCTGAATCATTTGGATTTATCAGATGATCCCGCTATCTGTCATCATTCCCCGACCGTAAACTTTTCAAAGTTTACGATCGTAATTTTATTATAAGTACGACTATTACTGTACCCTAAGTGATATAAAAGCTACCTTGGAGTGTCTGTCCACAATCACATCACGTCACAAAATTTCAGATCTGGGTCTTTTCCATAAGCTGTTCTACTATTTCCTGGGCCTAAGAGAAACAGTACTTCTTCCACCACATCAACCTTCGCGTCGTCTATTTATATATTTAAGCAAACAACGATTACATGGTTCGACTAACACTTTTAACCAGCCATTTCTTCAAGTTACCATCTATGATTGGAATAACTTCCCTAATTCCAACCCTTTTCGTTTCCGGGAAGCATTTTCTAGGCTTCCATGCAGTCAAAAACACCCTAGCGATTGAGGTACTTTTTACTCACCTTATTTCTGTTGCTTGATACTAATGGCCGTAATTGTGTTGTCTCAATTACATGTCTTATTTCTTTTGTTTCCTACTTACGTCCATGTTACTTGTTTTTGTCCTGACGATATTTTTTTTATTATATAACTGACATTTTCTATTTCTGATGATCTTACGTAATGCCCTACTAAAGGGTAACCTTTTTATTGAACCGTTAAGGATAAATATAGACCACGTCACAACCCGTCCCATTTCTAAACATAGACATGCGACTACCCGCTTGCATGTCTTGATCTCAATGGCCTGAATTCAGCTCTGTATGAATGAATAGCAACTTAGGTATTCAGCAGGTTCAGAGAATCGAGGGGCTCGGTACTAATACAGCGCCGCACATTTCGGTAACAGCCAAGATACTTGTATCGCTCGTGACTACAGTGCTACGGTTCTTCCTTGCGTTGAAACTTTCTTTTATTTCGTTAGAGTTAAGCGGGTTCGTACGTAACACCTATGGTTTTTCATATTCCTAGGGGTAGGTAGCGCAACCTCGATGAACGATAAAAGCAAGCGCACGATACGAGCGCCCGAGATTGCACCACACTGCGTTCGTATCGTGCACTTCCTTCGTCCAAGTTGCGCTACTCACCCCTAGGAATATGTTCAGTCACCAACTCGCCCAGCTTGTTGTGTTAATATGGTTATATGGTTACAATCCACTTTAATTTCCATTAAGTTATCATTTCTTCATTTCATTTAATAAGCACAAGTAATTTCCCCTATGTTGTCCTTGGTGTCAATGTTTGTTGGCTTCTTATGATATGACTAATAAAAATCGGGCCCCTCGGGTAACCCCCTTTCTTCTCGTTATATATTTTCTCAATATATCATAACCTTTCTGCGTTATGGAACTTTATTGGACTTTTTTAAAGCAGCCACTACTCTTCGTGTTTTGCTTGCCTTGTGTTTCCAGTTATCTCTATTTTTGACATTGTCATGCACCCAGCTCTTCTTTATATTTATTTTATGTTTGCCGGATTTGTAGAATTCGCAGTCCTTTCTTGCTGCCCACCATGCAGTTTGAAGTTGAGTTGAGTTTGAAGGCCTAGCTGATTCCTCTACCTTTGCATTTTATGCGGGATATAAATATAATTTTTTTTTTATGATTGCGAAGAAAATATATACGATTAATGGTTCTGCTTTGGGGCTAAAGAATACTGTGCTATATAAGCCGGTTTTACTGGAGCTAGCAGTATCTCCTGTGCGAGCGGTGTTTGCACGAGAGTTTAGCATTCTCGGTTGCGCAACGTCTAACTCTTACGTAAGGTCTACAATTACGTGGAGGCGAGTGCCCCCTCACGAGAAGAACATGCTGGTCTCACGTGCAGAATGCAGCCAGCAGAAGACTCAATATGAGCAAAACATCAATATAAGCAAAACAAACGTGTTTAAATTCGTGTTATCTCGTTCTTTCGTCATCTGCTTGCACCACTGTTTTCTGTGAGCTAGCAATGATGGTTGCGGAGGAGGAGGAGGAGTAGATTTCAATGAAGAGAAAGGAGGAGAGGTCGGCCTGGAGAGCGTGCCTCTAGCCTGCTACTCCTCACTAGGGAAAGGGGAAATGGGAAATACAGGGAAAGGTAGGTGGCGGGTGAGATACTATATACACCTTGTCCTATATGCGGATGCGCACTGTAGACGCAATACACGTAAGAGCAATCTTGTCCATACAAAAAGTAATCTTGTCACAAAAAGTTATTGAGCAAACACATTTCGCACTAACTGCACGTCTCACAGCTTCTAGAGGCGATCGTCTAAACCAGACTCACTTAAAAAGTTCAAAAGTGATCTTATGGCACGTTGGACACAGTGAACACTCCTCCACGCGCCCAAAAGCTTTTCTTCTGAAAAGGGGCGGGAGTCCAAGCTGTCAACTGTAGATTTGAGTGTTCTTCGTTCGGCCGCATATTGAGGGCACACGCAAAGTACGTGAGCTATTGTCTCGAGAGTGTGACAGACGCTACATTCAGGGTGCCGTGTTTGTCCAATCTTGTGAAGGTATCGGTTGGTGTATGCCACACCCAGCCGTAATCGATGAATGAGTGTTTCCTAGCTTCTCCGCAACCGAAGTGGAAGCCGGAATTGTAATCCAGCGTCAAGTCTATGAAGGCGCTCTTGTCGATGTGCGGGGTTGTCCCAATGTCGCGCCGTAGAAGCTTTAAGGGAGGTGTGGAGCAAGGCGTTAATGTCATACCGGGAAAAATGAATTTTTATAATAGTTCCGTCAGCGTGCGCATTTTTTGCTTCTGCATCAGCCTGTTCGTTTCCAGCTATTCCACAATGGCCAGGAATCCACTGCAGCACGATGGTATGCCCGGAATGAGACGCCTCAGCAAGCAGAGACATGATGTCATAAACCAGAGGACTATATGTGGTTCTGTCACTCATATAATTGCTGATGAGTTGCAGTGCTGGTTTTGAGTCACAGAACACTGTCCACTTCTCGAAACTCTGTTGCAGTATGCAGTGAACTGCTTCTCGAATTCCGGTCAACTCAGCTGCTGTAGACGACGTCCTGTGTTCTATCTTGAACCGTTGTGCGATCCCCTTTCCTGGCACCGTGTAGGCCGCCGCGGAAGAGGTCTGTGTCACAGAACCATCTGTAAAAACATGTTCGTAATATCCATACATGTAAGCAATGTATGATAGCGCGAAATGCTTGAGGCCAGCAAGCGGCATCTTCGACTTCTTCCTTATTCCAGGGATTGAGAGTCTCACCGTTGGCTTTGCCATCGTCCAGAGTGGAGCTTCGGGTATGTCATACAGTTGGAAGTTCGACGGCAATAAGTCTTGCTGCGACAACACGGCTTCTGAGTAGGCGGACACAGGCCGTACGCTTGTGACGTTCGTGAGTGGATGATTCCTGTGTCTAGTCAGTAGCCTTAGATGCACTCGCAATGGCTCATGTTGCAGATAAACTCGAGCTGGGCACGCACGTGCCTCTGCAATAGTGCCCCAAGTAGACGCACATCGTGGTAGTCCTAGGCAAATTCTCAGTGCGCGAGCCTAAGCACTTTCAAGTGTGCGTACAGCAGTTGTACTAACCCGAGAAAGTAGAGGCACACTGTAGCGGAAGTAGCCAACAAAAAGTGCCTGGTAGAGCTGCAGAAGAGATGACTTGGATGGCCCCCATGATTTTCCAGACATATGTCGAATGATCTGAGTAAAGTGGTCCAGCTTTTTTTTTTTAATCCAGAGAGGTACTTCGACCAAGATAAGTCACGGTCGATGATGACTCCGAGAAACTTGTAGTGGGTTACTGAAGGTATAATCTTCCCATCGATCATAACGGGGTAGCAGGCCATTGACTTCCGTGTAAGTGTCCTGGTTGCGCTTTTTTTCGGTGAGAGCTGCAGTCCGCGACTGTTTAGGTATGTCGACGTTATTGACACCGCACGCTGCAGCTTCGTTCGCACATGCAAGCGCGTTAAGCTCGTGGTCCATATACAGACGTCATCCGCGTACACAGAGACCAAGACTGTGCCTGCGTGTTCTTTGACCAGTCCAATGAGAACGATATTAAATAAGGTTGGGCTCAATACACCACCTTGAGGCACTCCACGATAGACGGGGTGGTTCTTTGTTTCACCGTTTGAAGTTGTCATTAATATCGTTCTCTCTTGAAGATAGCTGGCTATCCATTGATGCATACGTCCCCGGACGCCACATTCTTCTAGGGCATTTAAAATTGCATCATGTAGAACGTTGTCAAAGGCACCCTTGTTATCTAGAAAGACAGCGGCCGTTAATCGACGGCGGCGTTTCTGATGTTCAACAGTTGTTACTAGGTCAATGACGCTGTCGATTGACGACCTACCCTTTCGCAAATCTGCCATTGCGTCTGGATATATATTACGCTTCTCCAAAAACCACTCCAGGCGTGTCAAAACCGTGCGTTCCATGGTTTTACCTATGCAACTGGCAAGCGCCACAGGTCTGTAGGAAAGCATAGTATGGGGTGTCTTGCCTGGTTTCAATAATGCCACGATTTTGCTTGTCTTCCAGTGTGCAGGCACAGTTCCCGAGGACCAAGAATGATTGTATAAAGCGAGGAGCTCTTCAGTCGCTCGACGGCCTAGATGGCGCAAGGTAGAATACGTAATGCCATCAGGACCAGGCGCACTTGAGTGTCTTGAAGAGGAAATCGCGGCACGTAGCTCTTGCAGCGTGAATTGGAGGTCGAGACGATCGTCCATTGTTGGAGGAGCACACCTGAGCACTGAAGCTACCGATGTTGTAGATCCAGAGAAGTGTATGCAGAAATATTCCGCGATTTCCTTCTCACTGCGCGTCTGGATGATAGCCAAAGCTCGGAAAGGACGTAGCTGTTGTGGAGGAGATAGTAGTGCACGTACAACATGCCATATTGTGGACAACGGTTTTCTTGGGTCCAGGCTGGTGCAAAATGACCTCCAACGTTGTCTGTCGAGCTTGTCTGAGTATCTTTGAATTTTCTTTTGCACACGGCGTGACGTCCTCAAGCCTGATATCAATTTAGTTCGCCTGTATTTCCTCTCGGCGCGACGTCGGACTGCCCGCAGCTCTTCATATATAACGTCAACGGATGTTCTTGAATTTGATGTTTGGATGATGCGTGTTGTTGCGTGCATTGCTGCTCTAATGCGCTCTTCAATCTCTTTCGGTGAAATGACACAGTCGCAGGATTCTTCAAGCTTGTTCTGAAGAGCATCCCAGTCAGTGGGTCGCGTATGAGAACTTGGAAGTCTTGTAAACCATCTCAATTGTACATAAGTAGGTAGGTGATCACTGCCATACGTTTCAGCATCTGTGCACCAGGCAGCAGAAGACGAAAGGCATCGTGAAGCGATAGCTAAATCTAGACAGCTGCTGTATGTTATGCCACGAAGAAATTTTGGTGAGCCATCGTTCAGGATGTCAAGATCATTGCTGCTTGTGAAGTTAAGAAGTTGTCTTCCTCGAAGATTTGTGATCCTACTACCCCAAAGATGGTGGTGCGCGTTGAAATCGCCTACAGTAATAGAGGTCATTGGCAAGAGTCAAGAACAAGTTTCAGGTGTCCAGAGTCAAATCTTCCCCTGGGAGAAATATAGCCACCGATGATCGAGGTTATCCGGCGCTTTAGCTTCAGTGTTATAGAGACGTACTACTCGTTGCTGTTATGCACCGAAACTTGGTTTAGCGAATACGTGAGGTCACATCGCACACATAGTAAAACTTTGCTAGTATTTCCACTTGTCCCAGACGCGAATTGTTCATATCCAGAGAGTCTAAATGGCGATGTCATATTCGGCTCGCATATTACAATAACTGGAAACCGATGCTTGAGCACTCTCTGTTTAAAATCTTCCAGGCGAGCGCGTAGACCTCGTGCGTTCCACTGGAATATTACGGAACCGCTTATCCTGTCCTGTAGTGATAACTTTGAAGTTGATGATGCCATGACGTTTATTAGCTTTTATACAGCAGCAAGCACTGGTTCTAGTGCGTCGAGAATTTGCACCGCAGCCTTGGCAACGGCAGTCTTAACTCCCATGAGCAGCATTCACAAGGAACGAATCAACTGTGCAAGCATTGCCTTGATTTGCCCATCCGATGATGAAGGTTCATGTTCACGCTGGCGTTCCGGCTGCACTTCTGTACTCCGAGATGGCAGGGAAGGCCATATAGTAGTGTCCTTGGTGTTCAGAAGAGTAGACGTGGTTAAAGGTGGCTCTGACGTTCGAGGACTAGCAGGAGCGCGCGACGACTTTTCCTGGAGTACAGGTTGTCCTGTTGTTGATGATGATCTCCTTCTGCGAGTACGTGAGCGCCTCTGGCGGCGGTGGACCTTGGTAGCCGCTTCTCTGTGTGTAGATCGATCTCATACCATTTTCCTTAGCACGGACATTTCAGTCTTTAATTTTGGACAGTCCTTCGACGTTGCCTCGTGCGGCCCATCGCAGTTAGGGCACTTCAAGTCAGAGCCAGCACACTTCAACTCATCGTGATCGCCACCACAGCGCGGACAAGTCATCTTGTTCACGCACACAGCACTTACATGCCCGAATGCCCGATTTTCAGGCATTTATGGCACTGCAAGGGCCTAGGGATGTATGGACGGACAGGATGTCGCACATAACCCACTTTTACATATGTTGGTAAGGTCTCTCCCTCAAAAATGAGTTTTATGCACCTCGACCGTCCAAAACGGTGTATGTCTGTGATATGGACAGTTGAGGAGATTAGCGTCGGGAGATCGTCATTAACAATATCTCTATCGACATCGTCGATAACACCAGCGGTGGTGCTGCCTGCATGTAGGATGAATGAGCCGACAAGTATATTTCCTAGCTCAGTTACAGCTTTCAAAGTGTCGAGGATGGTTCGTGTAGTCACATCAACAGTAAGTATGTTTCTTCTGGGATTAATTCGGACTTCTCTGATTTGCCCTGGAGCCAGCCTCTCGAGATAGGCAGTGAGAGTTTGCCTATTGATTGAATTAAGGCTGCCTGTAGCAGTGACGGGGATGTAGGTGATTGTGTACGCTTGCTGTGTGGGCGACTTATTGTAGTTAAGCTCACTCACGCTTGATGTCCTACGAAGTTTCCTCTTCAACCGACGATTTGTGACCTCGGTATATCCGCCGTCAGAATCCATGTCGTCGACGTCTGAGCAGCTCGATGAACTTGGCAGAGTCGCGTTGAGGTGGTCGAGCGCAGCAGACCGACTTGCAGCTTGGAGGCCAGCCCCCAACCTTGGCGGCAGAGGAGGCGGAACGTCCGTCATTGCTTTTGATATCGTACCCGTCACGGGGGCGTCGGTACGCACAAATTTAACCGAAAAAAACCAGAGCGAAGCAGGACTAGCACCTGATCAAGAACGACGTCAATAAACCGGTGCTCTGCAATTCTGCACCGTTCTAACGCTGGCACCAGCCGTTGCTCTTCAACCGAAATGACGGCATCTCAATAGCTTTCATGGAAAAGGCTCATTAATATAATTTGTTTAGCTGTACTGCATATGCGGCTGCAGATATGATGAATTATTCATGCGAAAGTTGGAGGTGACTGTTGTAAATTACTAATTTTCAAAGTGGTGTTCCGGCTCCATTCCGCGCATTTTGCTGAGCAGGTGTAATAACACCCAAGCATGCAAACTGCGGCCGTCAGCTAACGTTGAACTCCTCCTGTAGAAGAAAATCGACGTGCATTATCCACTTTCAACACGTGCGCGGACAATGTACAATAGCAGACAATTAAAGAATCTGAACGTCTTCCCAGTCCGGACTGTTATTTGTCAACGAGACGTGTTAATTGAGTAAATGGGTGTGAAACTTTGCAGCACTTATGAGAAAACAGGTGCGACAAACTTACCTTGTAAAATTTCTGTACTGCGTCTAGGAGCATAAAACTCGCCATGCTGTGTCTCCGAATGTGGTCATTTCCAGTGCATAACAAAAGCTGCACTATATGTATGTATACTATGACTTTGCTATGATACCTGCACTGGTGTCTATGCCATCTTTTGATATAGCATAAAGAACACCTGAATTTTTTTTGCTTTGTTTGTTTCTGACAATTGGTAATTCGCGGAAAATATTGAGATGTGTACTTATTCATCCTTTTCTCGGGAACTACATTTCACCCCCTAACAACACAGTTATCGCTATGCGCAAGATGCGTCCGCATAATTAGAACTGACAGGATTGTTATCGATTGTTCTATCTGCTGTCTCTCTTCACCGAGGCTTGTGTAATCTGGTTGTATGCGCGACGCGAATTGTGTAATACCTTACGCATAACACGCGGGCACCAGCGTGTTATCCATAAATCATAAACTATAAAGAGGGGAACGATATTATTTATGCTTAAGCAAGAACGGCCCCGTCATGGTGCTCAGCGTGGCTCAGAGGTGCTTACGCAGGTTAAGCTATATTATAAAAAAGAGCGTCTAAGCACGGTATGTACTCTGGAAACTTTGATGACTCATGTATAAAAGCCGACGTGCTTGAGCCACTGATCAGGCTTCGATGACCGCCGACTGTGTTCGCCGCTATCGTAGTGCTTTGATTGTAGCTTGCTTTTGGGGGCACAGGTTCGCCCAACGAAAAGTGAAGTTACTCACAGTTTTTCTGCTCTGTTTTTGCACCGTCACTGCTAGGCGACAGTATGCATGTCTCTTAAGAACAGTGCACTCGTAGCGCCGAGATCGTCTGCGGAAGTGGCCCAAAATAACACGTGCACGTGTGCCTGTAACAACAGAGCGAAAGACAAGCGACTATTCGTCACGACATCAACATCAGCATGTGAGTATTTCTTCTATTAAAATGTAATCAGTATAGCTTGCTCAGATCTGAGCTCGACCATAAACTACAGTATAAAGAGAGGAACGACATTATTTATGCATAAGCAATAACAATGGTCCTGTGATGGTGCTCAGCTTGGCTCACAGGTGCTTTTGCGCAGGTTAAGCTACATTATAAATGAGAGAACGTCTAAACACGGTATATATATTTTTTTGCGCTCATATATGTCGCATACTGGGCATAGAGCCATCGGGTTTGAAGCTTTCATTAATGCACAGCAGCAAGACCGCTCATCAGGGACCATGAACACGGCACTCCACATAAGCTGTATGTTATGCTGCACCTACTTTAAGGGGGATGGGGGGGGGGGGAATGGTAAAGTTATCCACGCGCCTTTCTCTCGGAGCCTGATGATGTGTACAAATAGAGCAATTTTATGGGCGCGTAGGGGCTATCAGCCCATCGAGTTCGTACAACATGCATGCATGCGCACGTGTCCTCAAAACGTATAGGTACGTACCATCAGGGTATGTTCAACGAAATGAGTAATGGAATAATGAGGACGCCTTTTGCATTTAATTACAAAGGAGTGCAATGGGCGATTTCTATGTGCATGGATAAAATATTTTGCAGTCCTATACGCGCGTTTTGTAGCATGCAGATGGTCACCGTTCAAACAAAGGCGAACGTAAAAGCGCGACAAGGCATTGTAGTAGCTTTAGACATATCATGGTTTCAATTTGGGCACATAGTAAGCACTCTTCGACCAATTTACAGCATTGAGACAATTCCACGCTGTGCGGATATGCTAGAAGAAATTAGAAATTTTGCTGCTGCCGGGGTCTCCAGGCTTTTGCTCCTAACTACGGTGAACCACAGAATTTTACGGACCATGGGATCTCGGAAAATGCTCATTTCCTGGCAGCCTGTAACAGTAGTTAGTACATATCACAGTCTTGTTCACATGTACTGGTAGAAGCTCCAAATGCGAAAACTAAGCTGCGTTGTGAGGATACGCAGACATTCATCTTTTTCTGAGATTTCGTTTTCTCTAAAATAAGGTAGCCGAGTGTATCTGAATGAAGATGAGTAAAAAGAAGAGTGACTTCTTAGTAGTTTCAAAATGCTTCTTGTTGCAGCTTGTACATTTCTTTTTCCTCACTTCTAGGTCACACAGCTGTATTGTAGAATATTCGGAGCATCGCGGCTACAGCGATTCAAAATTTTCTTAGTGAACACTTTAGCTTTGCAACCGCACGAGTCTAACGGCAAATACCTCGTGGCAGAGCAAGAAATTATTGCTTGCGCAACTTGAGGCGTGAACGCAGAATTTTATGACGAACACTTTGAAACTTTTGAATTCAGCATGGTACACGGCGAGACCTGATCACTTTTGCAAAAAAAAAATGTAGTGGCCCAACAGTGATACCACTATCACGAAACGTGTGCTTTGTGTTCACCTTTAAATCTATCGCATATTTGCGAGCATATCCCTGAAGTTTCCGGCTCAGCCAACCCAATGTCGGGCAGCACAGATGCCGATTGAATTAGTGGCACCTTTATTTCTTCGGTCAAAAGGACGTTCAACATCCATTTTCCTTGCGCTATGTACTAGAAGACATTAACAGGGACGAAATGACTACTGGTTGTAAAGAGGACAGGAAGTGGCACGGGGTGTCCCCTTTGTGACCAGTGTTCGTTTCGTCTCTGTTAGTATCTTCCAGTACATAGTGCTAGGAAAATAAATGCACACCGACTAGTCCAAATTGGTGCCCGTCTAAATGTTCCACATCTAAGGCCATGGCGACCAGTGACCCTGGTTAACAGTGCCTGTGTTAGACGTTGTACACATACGTAAATATCCAAGAATGTAAACGCGTGAGGAGCTGCTGCCATAGCTCAGTTGGTATGCCAACGCACGCGTAATGTGCAGGGCGTGGGTTTGACTGCAACCGGCCGCAGCGTCCTTTTTTTTTTTTTTTGTCCACATGAAATTTCCTTCAGCGTATTGTTTCTGCACTTCGATTAAGCACAACAAATATTTTCCCTATGCTTTTCTTGACTTCGTATGGTTGTGTTCCAACGAAAATTACGTCCCTCGGTTCCATTCCTTTTTATTCCTTTCTTTCTTTTGTCTGTTTTTGCCGGTGAGCGAACGGACCGAGACCATATAACGCTCCCTGACTGAACGCCAAGGAATGCAGCTGTGAATCTAGGCTGGCACTCTGGCCGCCGAGCTCCGGGTAGACTGTTTACCACTGGTTTCTGTATCGACTGCTGCTTGCAGCCAGTAGTATTAAGGGGGTCCGTGCGCCCAGGTCACGCCACCCTAATGACAGCACTTGATTGATGCCGGCCTTGGAAACGCAGCTCGTTTCTCGGTCGGGAAAGTAAGGGGCTGCAGCGTGTCCGCAGGTGCACACTTAGGCTAAAACCTGATTTATGGAGCCAGAGACACTGTCACGTGTTTAATAGCGATGCAGAGCAGAAAATAGCGAAGGCACTTAGGAGAAGAATGAGGAGGATAATAGACTTGGCTACAGCAACACACGGTAAGAGATTTGCTGATCTCTAGCTGCCTAGAGACGAAAATGCCAAAACGGCAGGAAAACGTGCATGAATATAAAACTTGCACTTTGCCCGGCTGAGCAGCATGTCACGCCAAAGAAGCACATCTAGATTAGTGCTTCTGGGGGCTGCTAGAGATATCGTTCTAGACGTGACACAAGCTGTTTTTTTGTTTCCCCTGGTATAGCCATATCATTTTTATGTTTCATAATGATGAGAGGTTTCGCAGGGTTCATTAATTTATAGTGTTGCTTCATGTCGTTCTTGGTCGACGACAAGAAATCAATTTGTCCTTAAACTTGTTTAACGATGCGACTCTGTTTCAATCGGCACAAACTACCATCGTGCGAGAGCGTTCTTCGAACATTGGTCTACACTGCTGTCAACTTCCTTCAATTTTCGTGCTAGAATACATGTTGCGATTCGTCACTGTGTCTGATGATGATGATGATGAGGATGATGATGATGATGATGACGATGAGGATGATGAGGATGATGATGATGATGGTGGTGGTGGTGGTGGTGGTGACGATGGCGACGACGACGACGACGATGATGATGATGATGATGATTGATTGGCATCCACATTGAAACGGGCTCGAATGGATGGATGGATGCTATGAGCGTTCCCTTCGGAACGGGGCGCTGGCTTGCGCCACAGGCCTATTGGTAATATATTGCTTAGAGCCCTACCTATGCTAAAGAAAGAAAAAACAGGAGAGGACAAAATACGAAAAATTCCCATCACCAAACATTCTGAACCCCTATTGTGAACTTTGTTGTGAACTTTGTTATTGTACGTCTCCGTTGTTTGTCGTTTCCCTACTTCCACCAATTTTCCAATCACCTCTTACTAATCTATGTTGTGGACTTTACTTTCCCTCTGCTCTCGTTGAAACCAAGGGCTTCAAGAAGGCCATAGGTGCCTAAATTCACCGATGAGCACATATCTTCATGTTCTAATAAAACATGCTCCACCGTTTCCCTAGCTTTACCACAGCAACCGCACGCTTCTTCCTCCTTGTATCTTACTTAATAAGTGCGTGTTCTAAGGCATCAAGATCTCGCTTCTAAAAGTAATGAGCTTCCCTTTGAGTTATCATAAATTGCTTCCTTTCTGATTTCGTGTTTCCGTCTTAAGCAATTACTCATAGCAGGTTTCTTTTCCATTGCCGCCACCCATGAGATTACCTCAGCCTCTCTGACATTGAACTTGACGTTCTTTGTTTCAACGTATTTGCTGTTAAGCTTCCTAGTTCTTTTCTTCCACTGTGAATCAAGGCTTTCCTGTACAAATTTCTGAACACTCTCCCAGCTCGTTCATTTTCTGCCATATTTCTCAGTCGTTCTTCATAATCAGTTTTACTGTGAGCTTCCCTCACTTCAAAACTTGTCCAGCCCATGTTACCCTGCACGTATTTATTTGTAGTCTTCTCGTGAGCGCCCAGTGCGAGGCGTCCCATTTACCTTTGTTGCTATCGAGTCTTGACAGTACCCCTGACTTCTATCAAAGAACCACATTTCCAAATGTAAGTCCTGGATGACATTTCATCTTTCCACATAACCAGGAGCACGCCGTACCCCACAGCTCTCTGTGTTTCATTATGGCCGCATTTCTCTTCCCGTTTGCTGTTAGTCTTTTTTCCTGTGTTTCCATATATTCATTGTTGTCGCTTATTCATGTACCAAGGCATTTATATTCTTCTAGCCGAGGTATTTTCTGGCCCTGTGTTGACACTGTCTGTTCACTGTTTTCATTGACTACAATGACGCCTGATTTGTTAACGCTAAATTTCAGACCTACATTCTCACCTTGCTGTCCACGTATATCATCCAGACGTTGCATATCACTTTGCTTGTTAGCTAGCAACACAATGTGGTCCACATAAAGCAAACCTGGAGGCTGCTGCTCTACTACTGTGCCTGCCTGTTTGTATGAGGGCTTAAACCCGTTATTACTTCCCCCTAGCGCCCGTTCCATCCTTGCCATGAACATCATAAACAGCAGCGGGGATAAAGGGAACGCCTGCCTTAGTCCTTTGTTGATATCAACTTTCGCCTAGCTCCTCATTCGTTACAAGTTATGTAAGCATAACTTAGTGACTATGTCGTTACGCTACAAAGCTCCAGGTCACGGGTTCGATCTCTGCCGCGGTGGCCGGATTCTTATAAAGGCAGAATACAAAAACACTCCTGCACCGTGCCTTAGGTATACGTTAAAAAACTCTGGTACGTAGTACCGCAAAATTTAATGACATAAATAATTAGGTAGTCGTTCTTTATAGGCACATTCTAGAGCTACCATTTTATTCCGCTATACCGTGGGGAGGGCGCATAGCTCAAGTAGTTTACCATGGCATCATTAAATTTACAATTTCTCATTGCATTTAATTTGAAACAGATATAAACCTTGAGGCGACATGTTTTCATTTCCGATCATTGTTAATCAATTTTACTGCTCTGAGAATTATGGGCTTAGTACTGGGATTTCCGTGTAACACCATGGCTGCGTGTAACATAACGCTTGAATCCTTGTAAACGAAATTAATGTACGAAATAAGTACATGCATTTACGTGCGTTCGAACCAACAACGCCAGGGCTCAGAAACGGTTGTTTGGCCTCTACTGCACTACAACATTTTTCTTTTTTATTGCGCAGACGTATCGCCACAAACGTAAGGAAAATGATGTTTCGGGTACCGAGCCACCTCTTAATTGCAAACCTCTAGGCCAATTACAGTACGCTGTGAGTCGGAAAGACTTATCAGTCTCGAATCAATCACTACGTAAAGCAACTACACTGTGAAGTACCCGTTCACATAGCCGATCAATCCCAGTCGTGCAAGCTAACAGATGTTTACTTCATTAATGCTCAATATTGTTATTCGCTTGTTATATCACATTGGCTGAAATCCAACCAACAAACGCAAGCTGTGATACTCTATGACTGCGTTGCATTGCTAAAAAATAAATAAGAACACACAAACGATCGTTGCTCTGTTATTTCGCTTGCCTACGTAACAAAATGGTTTGAACATATCAAATTCGAGTCAGGATAAGAAATTACGAAAACATGTGTTGCTCAAGCCATGCCTGAATATATGTAGAAGAGTGTAGAATAGCGTTGACCAAGTCCATGGCTTCCGGGATTTTCGACACGAGGCTGTAGATTGCCTCGATGCTGACTCTGAGCTCCGGCTCACCTGAAGCGTACACACACCACATGCTTTAGTTGAAACTGTAGATCCCACAAAAAAGATTTACTGAGCTCCCAATACCTCCTTTATGTTCGATTCTCAAGGTGTACTTGTGCTTCTCTGGAGCAGCTGTTCTAGGCTCATGACGGGCCGGAAAACTGCAAGTTTCAAAATACCACTGATAAGGGGAACTGCAAATTATAATGCTTTTGCGCGCTTTCAGGGCACAAAGTGGCATTTACCGAGTAAGGCATAGTGACACTCAAATGAAGACTTGTATTGAGCATTGCTTATATGTAAACATTCGTTCGTTTGTGATTCGGGTTTCTATAGGTCATGTGAAGGGGCACTATGCAGTTGGGCTGCTTAGCGCAGTCAATGACTCTGGGCTGCCGCGTCTGTGCTTCCATCTTTCATGCTATTTGCTCAGGGCTATTTATTCTACGCTAACTGCGGCAGTCACCGGGCTGCTGTACAATTGCGACTTGATCAATATATATACCATACCTCTCTAGAACTGTCCTATGTCATGAATGTTTCTTTTAAAGCTACTCACAAGCCACCGTGTGAAGTTCTGTTGAAGAGGAGGACCTCTTTAACGCTTTGGTTCATAATTAAAGGCGCATAGGGAGCGGCAGGAAGAAAAGTTCACGTCAGCTGCACACGAGTACAACAACAGCATGCTGCAAAGCGTGCTCTTTCATGACGAAAATTACGTGTCAAGGCGTCATATCTCTTGAAAGTGGATCGCTGTACTTTGAATACCTCACCATGTGTAGGAAGCAGGGGCGTAGCCAGGGGGAGGGCTTATGGGGCTTCAGCCCCCCCGAAATTTTTTCGTGCTGTCCATGCACCACTGACCAAAGCAACCACAGGCGCAGGAAATCATTCTGGATTTGGTCTAGAACGTCTTTTTTACGCTCGAAAAGCCATTTCACCCCGAAAATTGCGAACTCGGGTTGGATTTCGGGGCAACGCCCATGCACCGGGAGTCACATAACGCCAGCAGCCCCATCCGAGCACAAAGTTTCAATGGCGTTTTGATGACAAAGGGGCTCGCCGTGGCCTTTCACGGAGGCCACGGAATCTACACTCTATCATGGATCTACGAAGCGCGTGGATGTCAATTCCGAAACATTATGGGTATAAAGTTCTCATAAACTTTTGATGTGAAAGGTGCATTGACATTTCCAAAGGTGTGCTTTAGACTTTCAATTGCGGAACTTTGTAAGTTCAATGTTCCCATAAATATTTGATGCCAAAGGTGCATTAACTTTTCCGAAGTCGTACAACGGACCATACAATGAGACAAGCTACATCAACTCACTATCAGACAAGTTGACAAAGCCCGCATTGAGTCCCGATGGGACGAAGCGTTGTGGTGGTTCATTCGTGCCGTCATGTCACATAAAAAAATATCAACATTTTTTCCACCTGCGCCAAAGCATCCAGTGAAGACACTAAAGCCAGCCAAGGTAACTATGTTCTTATTTATTTTTTTCAACTTTGACTTTTAATCGGGAGGGCACATTGAGCCTCCTCAATTTTTTTTTTTTTTTTTTTTTTTTTTGTTGTTCTCGCTTCTCTACCCGGGGGCTGCCAGAGCCAGCCAGAGCGCATGCGTTTTTTTTGTGTTGCCCCGACCACCGCGCGGCGCACTTCGGTGCGCGTTCTCTGGCCGAGTGCATTTTTGCCTGGCAGAGTTTTGGACGCTTGCTAGCTAGCAGACGAGAAAAAGAAACAATGGTCACTCGCCGCCATCACCGTGGGGACTCGACGGATTGCACCGCGTTCGCTTGAGCACAACCTCTCCAGAAAGTCTTGTCTCGCCGGTGTAGGATACCGAGCAGTATGCGCATTGTTCTTGGTGGACCAAACGTCTCGTGCTTTCTTCGATATTCCTTGAATAGCCACATTAGTTGCCCAAAGTAGGCATTCGATTGTGACCAACATACATGGCGTTTTTTTTTTTCATTATGGTTCCCCCGCCCTAAAAATGAAAAAAAGAAGAAACGTTGCGGCGCAGCGAATTGTCGCATGGTGTAAGTTCTATTTTGTTACATCTTTTGCGGAAAGTAATAGGCCATAGACGCTTCAGCTGCCGGACACACTTATTATATTATTGCGATAGCAATTATATGGAGACTCTAGGCGCATTCCTGCCGTCGCCGTCGCCCTCATGTTCCGCATAAAATCCAAGGGCGATAACATCGTGACCACGCGCCGCATGCTGTATGTGCGATTGAAAGCGTGTGGGGGGTGGGGGGTGGAATGGGTGAGCCGACGATGGTGGCTTAGTCTTTTGTGCGCAAAGGATAAAAGCGGGGAGCAAGCGCGCTGCCTTCCGTCGTGCGCAATGCATCGGGGGGAGGGGATGTAATTGGGGCGGGATCTAGGATTCTGTGAATCTGTGATTGCCCAACATGTTTATTTGCCTTGTTTGACCCATTATATACCATGACTTTTTCTTAGATACGTAGATTTATTGGAGACCTATACGTATGTTTGGATATCTTGTTGCGAGGTTTTGTGTATACGTGCAGTGAACTTTCTTTCCAGCGACACATTTTTGCCCTTTATGAAGCTGTATCTTCGCAGTTTTATATTCCATTGTATCTTCGCATTTATAATGTACGAGGGCGAGTCAAATGACAGTGAGCCTACCCTCCCCGCGCAATTATGGTTCTGTTCATTATCTGCAAGGCTTGCGCGTAGCACGCAGGCATCTCTCATTTACAAAAGTGGCACGCAGGTGTGCGGATAAATGTTCTTTAATGCGCTCGTACACTGGGTTGAACATGGTTGCGTGACGTAATGGACGCTCCAGAAGTTGAGCAGCGTGGTGCCGTGAGGTTTTTGTCAGCTGAAGGTCGTTTCCCAAAAAGAAATTAGTCACCGTATGGCTGCCGTGTATACATTGAACATTGCATTTCATTGGCTACTGTGAAGCATTTGAACAAACGGTTCAAAGAAGGACGTGAAAGTTGCAAAGACTATCCCAGACCGGGCCAAAGCCATCGTGCAATCACCCCTAACGAAATTGCAAAGGTTGATAAGCTGATGACACAAGAACGAAGGATAAGCATCGATGAACTGGCAGAGCGTGTGAACATCAGTCGCGGTTTGGTTCACCGTCACCGTTCACGCCATAATTCATGAACATCTCGGTTATCGGCTCTTGTGTGCCCAATGGATGCCCAAGATTTTGAACCACCGCCAGAATACGGATAAGTTAGGTGCTGCCTTCACTCATCTGATCCGGTATCGCAATAAGGGTGACGATTTCTTGTCTGCAATTGTGATCGGGGACGAACCATGGTGCCACTACTACGAGCCTGAAACACGACGGCAAATCTTACAATGGAAACATTCGAATTCACCACCCCCAAAGAAAGCAAAGGCTATCATTTCCGCCGGAAAGGTGTTATTCACTTTTATTTTTCGATCGTCAGGGGCCATTGCTGATAGAATTTGCTAAATCTTGAAAGACTATCAATTGTTTCCCATATTGTGAAATGCCGGATCGGCTGCGTGTCGCAATCAAGAACAAACTACGTGAAAAATTGACGAATGGGGTCATCTTGTTATACGACAATGCCCGTCCCAACGTCGCTGATGTGGTTAGTACAAAACTGGCGAAGTTCAAGTGGGAAACGCTGCAATATCCGCCATACAGCTCAGATCTGTCGCCTTGCGACTTCCACATTTTGGGGCAACCGAAGAAACAGCTCAAGGGAACCAGATTCGTCTCAGACGATGACGAGAAAGTCAGTTGCAGACGTTTTGAAGCAGCAACCCAAGGAGCTTTATGAGGCGGGAATTACACGACTCGTTAGTCAATGGGACAAATGTCTAAATGCTTATGGAGGCTACTCTTAAATAAAGTATCCCGTTTGTCATATATTCGCATTGCCTCACTTTCATTTGACTCGCCTTCGTATATTATGCATAACTCCTGCTTTTTATACGTGCTCTCTGCTGCGACTATAATTTCGGTGCAATTACTCACGATACAAGACCGGTGACGGCTGCTCCTGCTTAATACATGGGAACAAATGACAGCGTCATTGAGATTTTTCACTTTCCGTTGTATATGTACAAGAATGTAAACAAGGATCTTGAATGACAAAGTTTCATTAACATATTTGTGCTCAACTTGTTCATTTTAAGGCCTCTACATTTTTCATATCAGCGACATGCACTGCTTTGCTGGTATCTAACTGATGTAGTTCTAAAGCTCGTGTGATATTTTATTCACTTATTAAATAGACAAAAACATAGAAGCATTGACATCAGTTATGTTGGGCACAACTTTTGGCACATACGAGTATAATATTTTATGAAAAAAATACATATTTTACTTGTATTGACAGTGCGTAGCGTTCAAGAATTCGTTTGTAGCATCTTTTGCAATGGCAATGCAGTTATTATTCATGTATTTGATCCCTAGGCAAATTGTTTAAGAGGAAGCTTTAGCTTGGCCCCACTCCGACGCGGCCTATTCAGATACATTTAAAATGCAGAAACGCTTTTCTGAGATAACTCCTGAATCGCTCTTAATGAAATTTCTTGCATTTGAGAAAGTAAGTTAAATTCTAGTGTCTGGTGGAAGCGGAATTTTGATTTAGGGCCGGAAGTGTGTTTAAAATATTTATAAAAATTCGAAACTTCGAAAAAAATAGAAGGACGAAGTTTACAAACTAATAGCTCTGCATCAAGAACAGATATCGCGGTTCTGTAAACGGCATCCATTACACCATTCAAAGCGGACAAATTCGATATGTCTTTTTGTATCTTACGTGAATTGGTTATTTTATGTACAAGGGTTCTGCAAGAGCCGTATTTCCATAATACTTAATTTTTTGAGGCTCATGTGTAACATATCAAATTTGTCCGCTGTAGATGTACTATTATGTGCTATTCACAGAATTGTGATATCAATTTTCATTGCTGATTTCCAGAGTTGTAACCTTCATTGTTTCGTTTCCTGAAAATTTTCGATTTTTGCCACTTTTTAATAATATATCGAGGACCTAAATCGATAATTCGAAACAAGCAGTAACTAGAATATGAGTTTTTCTTTTAAATGCTACAAACCTCATGAAATTTGGTGCAGTGGTTGCCGAGAAAAACGAATTTTCTTTCTACATGTATTTGGATAGGAGCATCCGACCTAACGTTTCCTCTTAGGAGGGCGAGCTGCAATGTGAGCCCCCCCCCGAACGAAATTTCTGGCTACGCCACTGGTAGGAAGGTATGAGCAATTCCGCCTGATACGTTTCACGGCAATCTATATGAAAAGTGGCCGCAAAATACAGGATACGATGAACTGTCGTGCACGAAAAAATGTATGTATATGTACGCAACATGTTTTCTCATACGTCTTCTGAGTTAGTGCAGTCGATATAGCATCAAAGTCCTCCCAGTGAGTGCCGAATTCGCTATAAACTTTAGTAGCCAAGAAAGCAGCGTCATGAAAGCTGAAAAAAGGAAGCCCCTTCACTATTTGGGCCGTATCGTCTGAGTTGATAACATAGCCATTGCTATGTTTAGCGCCTTTTTTTTTTTTACTGTGCTTGATTGCCGTCTGTTTGCACAGCCTAGCTGCAGTTATAGGCACAAAATGTTATAAAATAACTTCACGGTACTTCCACCCACCGCGTACCCTGGAGCATGTCCTTTCGTCCTGTAAGTTGATTATCGTAGTGTGTTTTAAAAGTTAAGCTTCGTGTTTAGAAAAAGAAAACGAGAACACGTTGTGCGTGAAGAACTTCTTGTAATCTTGTTTTCTTGTATTCCCTTTTTCTTTCACGACGCTTCTTTTTCTACATGATACAACACCGAAGTCCAAAGTATTCTTTAACGCCGAAGAGCAAGACATTCCCTACCACAAAATTTCTGCTTCAAATGCAGCACCAAGCGATGCGCAAGAAAATGCTCTTATTGTATGCTCTTACTCTGGAATGTGATTTCTTTCATTGTTTCATATCTTTATTACACCGCCCTTTCAGAACAGAACCCATCGCCTTTTTATATGTCTAGCTCAAATTTTTTTTAGTTCGAGATTTACCACCGAAGTTCCTTCAACTAGCTTCTTCCATTCGGTCATCGTCAAGCAACACGTGGCCTACCGCGCCTCTATATATGCTCGACAACACCCGAATAAGTTCTTCCTGGCAGAGAACTTCCGCAAGGCGTCAGCATCTCGACCCTCTCCAAACACCGCCGACTTCTACAGGCGGGATAACTTCCTGGTCAAGTTCGGTGCTTCCACTTGGTTTACACAGCGGCGTTGCTCTCCCAGGGAAGGTGGCCTACAGGCGATGGGTGCGCCCCCTTTTTTTTCTTTTTTTTTCAACGAACGCCATATCTTTTATGCAACGACGTTGTTCCTCCCTTGCCTGCTTTACCTTTTATTTTATTTTTTCTGACAACGTGTTGTTCGTGTAACTTTTGCCGTCTTCCACAAGGCTGTTCATGGGTTTCGTACTTTTCAACGTATGCCAAATTTTTTTTCTTCGGGCAGATCGCAGATGACTTCGGCATGTCGCAGTGACTCCGGTCATCTTTGAAAAACTTGTGCACAGATTCAGCGTCCTAAACAGAGAGTGATATAGACAAAAAACTGCGTGTAACTGATCTTTAGTCTCATTTTTTTGCTGTTACAAACAGTGAAAACAATGCACCCAAGCCTGGGCAAGATGGTTGATCGTTTCAACAGCACCTCAATAATATTCTTGACCTTATAAGGTAGCCACAAAACACAATTGCCTTACAATTACCAGATCTGTCTTTTCCTATTTTTCCCACGGAAATGTGGCTTGTTTGTTTCGTACTGCTCATATGGTTAAGAACAATGATTATTGAGTGCTAACTTAAAACGCAGGACCGTTCTAAACGCCGATTGCCCTTTCTGAAGTTGCGCATGCCGAGTAATGAGTAGAGCAGATAACTGTTGGTCTATTAGAACTACAGAATGGGTAGTAAGCGAAGGAAAACGTAGTACGGAATGACAGGAAAGAAGTGATGATTAAACTAGGAAATATGCAATTTTAGGATGCAGTCAGCTGATGCTACCCAAGTGTGATTGGAGATCGCTAAGAGAGGCTTTCAGCCTTCAACTGAACTAAGGCAGCATGATGATGATGATGATGATGATGATGAGTTAGCGTGAAGTAATTGCATTTTGCAGGACGCATGTATTTCTTTTTCTCCCAGTATGTGTGTCAATAAGGCCGTTTGCGAAGCATCTGTGCAAGTTGTTGCCGAAGAAACCGAGCGCAGTGCTTTAAAACCTTATCTCCTTAAATTTTAAATTCGTAAAGTTGCGGACGTTCTCTATTCTATTTTTATTTTTCAACTCAAACATGGTCTACCGATAAGTTAGGACAAATAAAGTGGAAGCAGAAGTAAATGAGATAGTTATTAATCGCTTGACATTTCTGCATAATTCCTACAACTGCCTACATGGTCTACCGATACATGCAAACATGCAAACATGGTCTACCGATAAGTTAGGACAAATAAAGCGGAAGCAGAAGTAAATGAGATAGTTATTAATCGCTTGACATTTCTGCATAATTCCTACAACTGCCATCTAGCCTTTCCCGCGGCGAAGCAACCTTGTTGTGTCGCTTGTGGTTGGGAGTGGCGTTCACGAACGCATACTCCTACCGTATGGAAATGGCCGAGAGCCCGATGTGTGACTCCTGTGGGTGCGAGGAGACCATCGAGCACCTATTGTGTACCTGCCCTCGCTACGATGTCCAACGCCTCTCTCTGCGGGCAACTTTACGCAGACTAGACCCGAGACCGTTCACCGAGTCAAAGATACTCGGACCGTGGCCACAACCGTCACTGGCTCGAAAAGCGATTCGTGCACTTGTGCGGTACTTGAAGTGCACGGGCTTAAAAGACCGCTTATAGTGTCATTGTGTACGCTGTCCCTCCCACACGTACTCAGTACTTACTCTCTCCCTTTCTTCCTCTTTCTATTCCCCTTTCCCCCACCCCCAGTGTAGGGTAGCAAACCGGATGCTGTTCTGGTTGACCTCCCTGCCTTTCCTACCCTTGCTTTCTCTCTCTCTCTCCTTTCAAATAGTTAACGGTCAATCCGCGGGTGATTGTTCTTCCTTGAGAATTGCATGCGATACTTCGCGTATGCCAGCGTTGTCAGAGTGACAGTGCAGAAAATAGAGGAAAGTTTGGCTTACTTTCATAGTGCTTGAAACGCCAGACGGAAGTAGCGGAATCTGGTGAGATGTGGCGAAGGCACTGCGGGTAAATACGACTGTTTCTCAGGCAAGAATATTAAACTGAGGGAGTTGGTCAACGTTCGTTGTAGGGTGATCACCCTACTGAAAGGAAGACAGCAGGTTAGAAACGGTACTGTGCATGTTCTGTTTTTTTTTTTCTCACCTTCTGTCTTCGTGCGAGGAGCGTTGCCGCCATACAATGCCACTCACAGGTGGAGCCGCATAGGCCAGTGCCGTTTCACGAGTGTTGCCTCTATATACAGGGTGATTGAGCGAACACTGTCAATATTTTTAAAGGTTGCCTGTAGCAGACAGCTCAATTGTAGTTCACGAGGTGGTCTCGCACGAAAAAAAATATATGTAATGGAAGATTGGCTACTTAACGAAAATTCACTGATTAACTTTTACTCTTTAACCAATTACCTTACGACCCACATTGCAATTTACAAATGCTAGCCATGGAGTTTACAACGCGGATCCTCTTGGAACGAATTCTCAGGACGACACCATTTACGAGATACTAATTCCCAAACATTGCGGAGAAATGCATAGGCGTCCCAGTTATTTGTTTGCTTCAATGCAGAAAACGACGTTTTGTCGTTTTTGCTAACAAGCTAACTGGAACACCGATGCATTTATCCGCAAAGATCGGGAATTGAAATCTAGAAACTGTTGTCATCATGAGAATTCGTTCTAAGTGGATGCGCCTTGCGAAATCTACGGCTAGAATTTGTAACTTGCGATATGGACCATAGAAGGTAATTATAGTTAGAAAGTTAATTAGTAAAGTGTTGTTAATTAGTCGATCTTGCATTTCAATTTTTGTGCAAGTAGGGTCCGCTGCTTCGAGTAGACCAGCTCATGGACTGCAATTGTGATAAATTCCACAGGCAACCTTTAAAGATTTTTGAAAGTGTTGGCTGAAGCACCCTGCATAAACTAGTGGTGCCGTCTGCCACCGCTGGAAAGTGGTAGCAATCCTAGGACCATGCCAACGAACCCGTTTTCAATTCACCAAGCGAACGAACTAATCAAAAAGATGCCAACAGGTCCAATCGCCTTCTTGCAAAGTTGCGACAAATAACGCGCACATCGCCACCGACCACCCCCCCAACATTCGTGGTCGTGCACACAAGTGTGTGACAGTACCGGCGCAAAAGACGCGTGGTTTATGTGGCAGGTTTGAGTGGGACAGCTATGCGTCAGCAGGCGATGCCTCTCTGCCCCTGTAGTAGCTACAAAGCTGCTTCCCGAAACAGACTCCGCTGTCAGCCAACTAATGCCAACTCAGGCTGGCGGTACTGCGAAACACGGAAGCCTCGTCGGAACATCCAGCGGGGCTCAACCTCTGTGTCACTGTCAACGCGCAGCCCCGTGATGATGGCCCGAATACCTTGGATGCCTGCGCGGCACTCAAATCTTTGCAACAGGCGCTAGCTTAAACAGCGAACGCGTGTGGGTCAGTGGCGAGGGTGGCAGCACAGTGGGGGGGGGGGGGGGGGGGGGGGTCGTGCTGTTGCGACGCCCCCGCATAGCATTCTCGGCGTATCACGGCACTATCGGAGCGAGAGCGCAGCGAGTACAACCTAGGCGACCTCGAGCGCCGGCACATACATGTCATGACTCGTGTGTTTATTTTTTTACATAAGGAACGCTTGGGTGTCAAAATAGACGTGGGTGATTTTTCAAGGCGAATTAGGCCGGTACTGGCAAAAATTGTACTAGCGGATTCCATGTACACATGCAAAAGAAATGCAGGGGTGTGGAGTCTCGATCGATTTAGAATTTTTTTTTTAATATACCAGCATCCATGCTAATTATCATGGTGCGAGCGTACGAAAGCGTGGGGAGAAATCTTAACATATCCTGCCATTCGCCGTAAATTTTCTCCGTAATGATTATGCAATTATTATGTTAACCAATAGAAACGTCGCGCAACCTTATTGTAACACAGATGTATAATTTTTTTTTCACCCGACCTTTCCAAAAATATCTCGAGACAGTTTCGCACTAGTACTTCTCTATACCTTAAATGAAATTAGAAAACGCAGGTTTCAAACATGTATCTAAAACGTCCTCATACATCTTTGAACGCTAATGCTCATAACAAATGAATAAGCTTACAAGTTTCACCAACCCACTGCTGGGGCTCATTGGCTATGGAGCTCTTCGACAGGGTACGTGGTTGCATTTCCAAAATACAGAATGCAAGAGGGCCTGTGGGCTTAGGTTTATGTGCACATTAAAGGTCCCCGGGAGGCCGGAACTAATCAGGAAGCATTCGCTACGACGTTATTTATGACGTTGGCGTTGTCTTGAGAGGATTCACTCTTCTAATCAATGAATGAATCAATCGATCCGTGAGCTTCGCCCCTATGGAAAAATATATCCGCACATCACGGCAGCGCTCAATGTCAGATGCGAATTTTCAACTGTGCAATCCCCTCGAGGTACAAAAGGTAACCAAATTACTGTGCAGAAGTTGCTGTGGCTGACCACACAAGCCCTGTACAAAACGTCTCCATGAGACTGACAGGAGAGTTGTCTACTATATATATCGGAGTCTAATCCTGACGTCGCGCGTAGTCGCTGCTTAAAAACAACGATGTGTTCCCTCTCATTGTTCATGCGTGCGTGCGTGCGTGCGTGCGTGCATGCGTGCGTGTGCGTGCGTGTGCGTGCGTGTGTGTGTGTGTGTGTGTGTGTGTGTGTGTGCGTGTGCGTGTGCGTGTGCGTGTGCGTGTGTGTGTGTGTGTGTGTGTGTGTGTGTGTGTGTGTGTGTGTGTGTGTGTGTGTGTGTGTGTGTGTGTGCGTGATAACGGAATGGAAGATGTAGAATGTGTTCATTGTTTTCCTCAAAGAGTCTACTTATCCTCAAGTTCCAAGTGCTTTAACTACAACAGATAAACGAACTAAGCCATAAACACGCGTTTAGAATGACACTGCCCCAAAAGACGGATGAGACGGACCCGCTGCGCCAAATCCCAGCCGAGGGCCATTTCCTAGCAGTCCTCTCAAACGCATTGCCATTCAAACCCGCCCGTGGGTCGAAAGTGCTCGAAGTTTTCTCGTATTCAGCTCTAGAGTGCCTCCGCCAGCCTCCTTTGTTTCTGCCAAGGCCGTGTACGCGAACAATAGGCCCACGCTTCGGAAAATCTCCTTTCGTAATGAGTTTGATAGCAGATTAGGGCGAGCGCTTTCCGAATCAGTCGTTGCATGCTCGACACGCCTGGCACTGCCGCGAGCACCCAAAGAACTTGGCGGCCTTGATGGCTTGGGGGCACCGAAAAGCCGTCCTTCAAAACTCCTCGATAAAGAGCGATTTCTCTGTTGCGAAATATTAAAGTCAATAAATACAGTTTACAGTATCTATTGACTTTAAGATTTGTTGGCATATTTTGGTACTTATCGGAATTCAGGCTTGTCACCTTTCATTCATGACGGTTTTGCACAGTAATTATTTAAATCTTCTACGCAGTATTATTGTCCTTGTTCCAATTATTGCGAATAAAATGCAACCGATAGCCCTAACCCCCCCCCCCCCCAACCCGCCGCAGTTTCTTTAAGTGTACGTTTTACTATAAAGAGCTCAACACTCATCGCCAATTTATCAATATCGCAAGAACACACTTCAACGGCGGTGGTCTAGGGAATTTATTGTTAATTGTTCGTTGAAATCGAAGCACGTGTTTCAAATTACTTGCTCGTAGATTGGGCTTCATCCTTAGATAAATTTATTGTTTTGTCATATTGTGCATCATAAACTTCTAAGCTTCTAGAAGTCCACCTTGTTTTCGAAAGCGCGAAGTTGCAGAGACGTTTATTGGTTGTAACAGTAAATTGACGCGCTGTCACACAAACGTAATGGTATACAAGATATCCCAAAAGCGATGAAGAAATCAAGACAAATAGCTACGGAGGAAATCTACTGTCACCCTACACCTATACAAAACGGCCTCTGCTTTTATGTCTGTTAATCATTGCTTTGTTCGTTTACTGGCGCAACCATACCAATCGCAAACTTGCCCTTTGAACTTTCCCGCATAGACACACTTTTCGGAATCTCAACTGCAGAACTGGTCCCTTAGACTGATAGAATAGGTGCCTATAGGAAAGATAAACGCCGTTAACATGATCCGTGTTTCAGATCAAGTCTTGAAAATTAGGAACTTTGTTTTCCTCGAGTATTGTTGTTGTAGTTGCCCGATGCGGAAAAGGTGTAGCCGTAGATTACTTGGAGAGCTATTTGTACTCCAATGCACCTAAATATGATGATGTGGTGCTTAGTGGTTACAATGACGCAAAAGGTAGGGGAACTGCGGTTGCTTTATAGAAGCAGGGCCGGCAAAAACGGAAACGGATCCAAACGTGCAAGCAGGCGCTGACAATACGGCGAGTTCATTTCCACGAAAGCAGCACATAAGTTTTGCTAATCGAACACATGAAATGAAAAAGAAAGAAAAAAGGGAGAACTCGTAGAAGAAACTGAGTTTTATGAAGACGTGTTGAGTTTGAGTAGAATTACGAATGGACATCTTTTGAAAAGGAATGAGGGCCATGGTTTTGTAGCGATGCCTTCCACTCGATGTTATGCCACTCTTATTCTTCACCCTTCACGGCCAATCGATCCCATTAATTGCGCAGGTGGAGCATCGCTCTCAGCACCGACGATGCGTGAACAGCGCGAAAAGTAATAGCATCGGAAAAGACATCGCTACAAAGTCGCGGTCGAGATTGACCAAATAAAGAATAAATAAAGCAATGAACTTATATTGGGTAAGATAGCAGATTGATAATACACTCGTTATAAGAAAAAAAATGAAGAGGAAAGTTTTGTAATAAATTGGGACAGGGGATATGATCAGCTCTGGTCTAACCATGCCTCAGACCGCGAAAAGTTAAGGGCTGGTGGTTTTATTCGTGGATTGGAACGAATGGATTCGAGAGCGCCCATTGAAACATTTAGGCCGGTTGGTTGCAGTGTATTGAATTTCAGATGAGATGTGATTCGCTATTGTTTGCTTCCCTGAGTGAAGGAAAGTGTGAGTGTAGGATATGAAGTTGAAATTGGTTTAATTGTGACTGGCCGCATTAAGTACTGTGCGACTGCTTTCAGATGTTTTTTAGCCATTTTCGTATGATGCCTGTTAAATGGAACATTCACTGGCTGTCCTGTTTCGCCTATACATTCTTTGTGGCAGAAAGAACATTGCAGCAAAAAATATTACGTAAGAGCTCGTGCAAGTACCTGTAGAATTAATTTCATGCACATAATTTCTTCTAATCTGAATTCTTACATAATTTTGAGGATGGTTGCATGTTTCACACGCAGGACAAGGACAACTGGAAACCGTCTCTATCGTCTTTGTTTCTCTGCCATGAAAATACTTATGCAAACATCGAATGCCGGTACTGATCCCATTTCGACGTACTTTGGTCGGTGCTCCTTTGTGGAATTGTGCTGCTACAACGGACCTCTAATCAATTTCGGAGAACCCGCCATGGTGTACCAGTAGTTATGACGATCTGTCGCTAAGCGAAAGTTTTCGTATTCTAAGTTGGATTTAATCTAAATGTCATCGAAATCTAAATAAAAACATACCAGCTTATCTGCAGTGGTCTGCTTACCTTTTGTTCGGCAACACTTCCAGGTTAAGGTAATCAAGTACACCTTGTTGAGCCGTGGCTTAGCACTGACTGAAACGTGTACTAACTTAATTGAACTATGTGCACTTCGAAAACGTTCTTGTTAATGGATCTCACGGGGTAAGCATCAATACAATATAATCCGTTTCGGCGCCTCTAATATTTTCACACAGCGAGTTTCACAGCGTTAGGCCCTCTTAGTTAAAATAGTATTGTAAGGTTCTGAGACTATGTCCGCTCCAAAGTATGCTGATTATATTAGGCAGCGTAGAAAAAAAACTAGACTAGGACAATACATGAATAACACTTTGGCAAACCAGTCAAAATACATAATATAGTTTGCTGCTCTCATCTGGCTATACCATAATCACATGACACAAAGCATTATCTTGAGTGTTTCGCATGTGCGCCTGTTCTAATCGAAGAGTAGCGTGAAGGCCGAGAATTCGCACTCTGTTCGCTAATGGCGCCTACGCCTAAGTACAGGCGTCTGCTTTTTTTGCGTATTGGAATGTCGACGTCATTAGATTGTTTGGTATGCTCGGTAGTGCACGCCCATTTCAGGGCGGAATTTCTATCGCTGTCCTTTCCAAGCTTCTACATTTTCGAACCGGCGAACATTATGCCTACAGAACAGGCACAATGCATTATCAGGAATTTCTGCTCGTTTCCGCTTGCCCCCTGCCCTAACCGCCTGGAGATTGGCACTTGGAAGCCGCTGCTAAAGTACAGGCTGCCTTCCGTTAAATTTGGCACGCGTTTAAGCGAATTGTTAGCCTTCCGCGCTGTATCATTGTCGTAGAGCTAGTCTCTTTCCGAGCTCGTGGATCCGGAACAAAACGGGAGTGGTAGAAAATTAACACATCAGAGCCAATGTCTGCCAGCTGGCGTGCGCGCTTGCTAAACTGTGGTTCAGTTATTTTCCGCTATAAACGCAAGAAAGACATCACACTAACTGAAGCGTGCTCGTGTGCCCTCTGAAAAAAAAAAGTTAACACTTAATTGCACACCTCATTGCTACTGACCCTAAAGAAATGAAAAGCGGGGATTGGAGGGAGGTCATGAGATACGCCTGAGTGTCATTAAATTTAAATGGCTGAGCAGGCAGTTCGGCTGTTCACGGATATCAAAGCAGACATGTTTATTGGAGAGCCTTTGGCTTCACCACTGGTTGTAAAATTCGGAGAAAGAGGATGAATTCCCCGAATTGCGGACCAGCGAATAGTCTAAACGCGTGGCGGTTAAAGCTGAGCCTTTCAAAAACACATGTACGCTGCCGGCACAGATTGTCAAAGTTCGAGAGTGTCCGTTACCGCCGCATTAATTGTCAATAATTAACAAATTTTGCATCATGTTGTCCGGTGGCTTGGGTGGGAGCGTGACATGATTACCAGAAGGGACGCTACGGTATTTTTGCACTGCTGCAAATATCCCTTTGGTACAAAAATTGTGTGTGTATATATATGTGTATATATATATATATAATATGTATGTAACCAAGGGGAGTACGTAATGCACAATAAACAACTAATACCTGGAGGACCCCCGGCAGTGTTTTAAAAATAGGATACCTCCTTTTCCACGTTACCAGCACGAATCTGCACTTCCTGTTCTTAGCACTGCGGTTCAAGACATGGCATGTCACGACCTCAACGGCGGCAGAACTAACGGCTCTGCGTCGTGCACTGGAATTAATTGATTCTGAAAGACCTAGAAAATGGGCTGTTTTTTCTGACTCAAAACCGCCATTACAGTGCACACTGTCATTCTCCGACGCGGATGTCATGAACATCTGACATCGGAGATAGTGAAACCTCACCATCAAGCCCAACAAATAGGTCACGAAGTTGTCTTTCAATGGATACCTGGCAATTGTGGAATCAGTGGCAATGATTCCGCCGAGAACGCCGCTCGCACATAAAATCAAGAAGAGTACAGCGTTCCGATTCCGCTTTCAAGGACAGACGCCGCAAGACAGCTACTACAGTGCTACTCGCCAAACTTAAGACTTACACGACTGCATCGATTAAATCCCTCACTGCAACTCCGACCTCCATTCGGACTTCCTCGACGTGAAGCTGCGCTTTTCTGTAGCCTTTGGTTAGGAGTTGCCTTTACAAAGGCATACTCTACATTAATTGGAGTGACCGACAGTGCAGCATGCGAGGTCTGCGGCACCGAAGAAAATATCGACCACCTGCTCTGCCACTGTCCACGATATGCCCCGGAAAGAGAACTTGCTAATGTTTTCCAAAAACTGGTCAGTCGGCCGCTTTCCGTGCAGGTGCTGCTGGAACACCGCCCCCATCGCTCGTCGGTGCAAAAGTGGTGAAGGCACTTTTGTGCTTCTTGAGGACGACGGGCTTGTGTGAACACCTGTGACTATTAGTGGAATTACTATTAGACCCCACGCGTGAGCGAACTCACCGCTAATTTCCTTCTTTCCTTCCCTCCTCTCTCTCTCCCTGTCATCTTTTGTTTTGCCCTTTCCTATTCCCCCGGTGTAGGGTAGCCAACCGGACGTTATTCTGGTTACCTTCCCTGCCTTCTGCTTTTCTCTTTCCTTCCCTTCGTTCTTAGCGTTATACGAAACTGCAAAACAAAGCAACTCTCCGATGGTATAGCGCTATACGCCTGAAGTGGTAGTGCATAGCTTTCTCCGACAGGTCCCAGTATAAAAGGCGACAACTTTTCTTGTCGTAGTCGCGTATCAATAACAAGCATACACTGGCCGCTTGCACGAATCAGTTTACTTGTGGGTAAGCTGTCTCTCTTGTAAAATGTTTCGAACAAGGGGCAGTAGGTTTGGGCTCGAACACGATTATGGTAAATATTTATGAAAAACTGCTCATCGCGAGCGTCGGTGTCGTAATTCAATGTAGTGCATAGGTAAGCTGTTCCCCCGCTCAGCTTTGTTTATAGTTCACGGGCATTTAAGTATGAGTTTATTGTTGCAATTCAGACGAGTTTCATAGCCTAAAGGCCAGGTGGGAAGAGTTTTCACCAAGGTGCACCAAGGTCCTGCTGTGGCGGCTCTGTTTGTTACTATTTCACAGACTTTAAACAACGTAAGTAGGCAGTATACTAGAGATTGTGTGGTTATATTTCGCACTGCAGAATTTTTTTTAAATGTGAACGTGCAAGTCCGCTACAGTTAAAAAAATTGGTTTTGAACCCCATTACATTTGATGTTGATGCCTGATGGCGATCTCCACTGCGAAAATGATAACGGCTCTCCCATCAAACGTAGTATCAAATTTTAGTTACTGCTATTAGTTTGCGGCTGCTAGCAGTCTTCATTAAGTTCTTCTGCAACCTGTTGGCATACTTACGAGGCTACCACAGTTAATGCATAAGGATTGCTTGGTACACATTAGGACGTGTAAGTTCATCGATTGAGCCTTAAGGTATCGATAAGCTGCAGAAGGACATGTCGGGAACATTGAGCAGCCGTGGCATCTACCGCTGAAGATGTTGATCTGTAAACACTGGAAAAGTTGAAATGCTCAAATTTCCGAATCAACTTCAGCACGAATAATCGAGAAACTTCGAATATATTGAATCGTGTAGGAAATATTTTTTTCACTTACAAAGATAATCGCATATAAAGCTTGTGTGGAGCGTGTTTGGCAAGAAATGAGACTTCAATCAATTACTGGATATACTTAATGCCGTTCGCAACTGCAGATCTGGGCAACTCTGTATCTCGTAAATGAGAAACGTACAACTGCCTTAACTTGTTTGGCGCACCATGACCATTACAGTAAAGAAACAAAGGAAAACCACGTCACCTGATGCACGTGGAATGCTACTAACGTTGAACAATATACCTAAGTGTGACACTACAGCAGGGCACATTGTTTTAAACGGATTCAAATATAAATGGAAATAAATTCGTATTTAGCTAGCCTAAAATCGATGCAGTGTCATTGAATGACTGGAAATTTTCGAGCAGTAGTTATTTATCAAGTGAATTTGCTCAGAAATGGGTGCCTATGCGTAACAACTGCAGCTTTCCTGCCGCATGATCACTGGGAACAGCCCACACTTGCATCGATTTTATTTTTCCTTTGAGACTTCAGTAATGGTTGCCATCCCTTATATTCGAACATAAACGAATATTCCAGTTTCAAATTATCAATTCTCGAATCTAATACGAATCGAATAGCAAGGACTATCCAATTCGTATTCGAAATCTAGAACGTACGCATGATCCTGTTAAAGAAAATTTTAGGACGCTTCAGTTTTGCCTTTAAGAGTGGAACGCGGCAGCATTCAAAGACCCCTGACTGCTTCTCACGCTTCCTGGCAACTGGAGCGTATGTAACCGTAATGTTTACCTAGAAACGCTTGCCGCGAATGCTATGCACCAAGGCGAGCTTTGTGGTGGAACCGCGGCCTCTTGCATGGCCCACGATGCGGCGGAGGCGAGCGTCAGCTGGAGTTAATACAAGGAACCGGGCGCGCCGCTCCGAGGCCCCCAAGCACGGTGTGCCTCCAAGACACCCATCGCGCCGGCGCGCGTCAAATGGTGGACGCCGTGGCCGGTCTGTGAACGCGCGCGGTCGGTTTGTGTGTGTAAAGGGGTTTCTTTGAGTTTTTGTGTTAAAGAATTACGTTTTTTCGCATAGTCAGATTACAATCGGAGATTTATCGTGTCTGTAGGTTGTGTGTAAGTCGTAGTTTACGATTTTTCTACGTATTTTAGCTTGAGAAACACAATTAGTTCAGTCAATGCCTTACATTATATGGAAAGCCTGTGCATACGCGGTTAGAAAATCTTTTTGCCGATGAGATGTCTGACGACGTCGTATTTTCTGCGACACGAGCTCCTTAACGCTGTCGCGTTAATAGGCGACGTGCGAAATGGTTTGTGGAAGGAGCCACCGGACAAGATTTCTCGATAAAGCCCCACCTGTCGCCTATGTTCGCGCAAACTACGGCAGTGCTGCTATCTTTCGGCGTTTAGTAAAACTGTGCTTTCCATTTGCATAGGCTCCGAAACGTATAATATTGTTTCACCAGTAAGTTTCTTTTTAATCTCTGGGGCTGCGTTATTTTCTGTCAGATACAAAAGGTGGCGCATGCTTCTTTACCCACCAGGGAATCTGCGAGTCTATGCAGGTTTCTTGTTTTGTCCCGTTCACCGCGCGCTAAAACACGCACTTCTGGTGCTACTGCTTGTCACATCAAGCAATTTGTCAGGTCCAGCCTTCTCCAATTCCTATATTTATTTGTGGTGTGGATTAGCTTGCCGGTTTTAAATTCTTTTTTGCGACGCACGAGTCTTGCGCGTTTGTGATTTATCTGTGTTTGTTTGCTTTGTGCGGATTATTATGGCTACTTGTGAAGTAGTAGTAGCAGAATTTATTTATAGAAATATAATGAGGTCAGCACCAGCTTGCACGCTCTAACCTGCTACTCTGCACTGTAGAAAGAGAAAATGTGAAAGGGGAAGATGTGGAGGATGATGATGACAAAACGATTAGTGGGGTGACGCTGGTTGTCAACACGGTGGCACAATTTAAGTATTCAGTCTAGTCTTGTCTCGGGCAAAAATGGTAGCTTGGGTCTTGCTCTTATCTCGGTGGAGGCTAACGGTGCCGATGTCTGTCATATACAGGTAGAAGAGAATGAAGCTCGTCGCTCGTGTCTATATGTTAAGCATACGAAAAGCATACTGCTACATACTGCTACATAATGCATTCGCTATCACGGCTGCTGTCAGGGTCAGTAAGATGCGCATACCGCCGGATGAATGCCACACGGAGCCGTATCTTGCGCACCAAACATGCGCCACAGCATTTGACTTTTGGTGACATATATATATATATATATATATATATATATATATATATATATATATATATATATTTGAGGAGACTGTTGGTGCGTCCACCTGTAGATCCAGATGCTACTTTCAGTTTTTAATCGTAGTATTAAACAAGAAATTGTTTCCACATTCAAAACATAGAACTTGATAATAAGAACATACTTGAAAGTTATCATGTCTTTTAGCTGTTGTCGGGTGTCAGTAGGATATAACGTAAACAAGCAGGAAGTTCGTATCTGATCTCGAAGAATCAATGGGCACTCGGGTGCAATCACGCAAGACTGCTCGGGTGCACGCAAGGTAATTGCCTTCCAGACAGCGATGCCAAGGAAGCCACTCAAGTTTATTTTGTGGACGCTTTGCTGCGCGATGCTCGTAAGCCCTGCAGTGTGGAGGGCCAAAATGCGTTACGTGCTTTATGCTTGTGATTATTTGGAAAGTTGTCTTTTAAGGTCGCCGTGGCACTGTCCACTCTGGAAACGGTTGGCCGCCAACGAATCTAAATGCCTCCCAAATAGCAACCAGTTCGGCAGCAGTTGATGTGGAGCTGTAGTCCAGTTTGGACAGCCATATTGTTCCAAGTGGTGACATGTCAAAAGTTGCGCGACAGCAGTTATTGTTAATGAGCCATCAGTATAGATGTAGTTACGTGGCATTAAGTGAGCTGCCAAAATCTGAGGGGTCGAACATGTTATTTCTTCTTCATTGCGGGTATTTTGAGCTGAGAACATAGCCTTGGCAGGACACATGGGGCCATTCCACGGGCAACACAGCAGAGACGTATCTTGTAGGTATCCGGCTCTCGGGAATAGTAATACAGCTACTGAGCTGCAGTCAGCGTTGTCGTTAGGATGCAACGACAAGAGATCGTGGGTGTACCGAAAGCAGCCGCAGGTATGATTCGGAGACGAAGAGCGTCCCATGATGCTTAACGTTCATTGAAACAAGGACGGGCTTCGAGAATCACGCCACTGGTTCCCGTACACTTGAATGTACGTACACTTGAAAAAAATTCCGTAGTGATACGGTGAAACCTGCTGATAAAATTTACCCACTCGCCCGTTCACATAGAAAAAAGTTCTAGGATACTGGTTTAGACGGGTTTCAGCACTCAATGCCTTAAGGGCTCTGCTCAAGTTCTTAAGGGCTTCTCAATTGTGCGACAGATTTTGAAATTTGTAGCGCGTAGCATGGCTTACTATTATATTTTACGGACTTTATTTTTTGTTTGTTTCTTTTTTCACATTTATTGCCTCTACACCATTTCCCAGCGCAGAGTAGCCGCAGCCAGTACTTACGCTGACTAACGTCCCTGTCTTTCCTTTCCTTTTTTCTCTTTATCTCACTCCCCCTTGGTTACAGTGAAACCTGCTGATAAAATGTACCCTCCCTTATATTTGTAACTGGAGAATGGAAGAGACGGGAGAACGGTCAATCCGTAATATGCTATATCACGTATAGGACTTGTTGCGAGCGATACCTGATTGATTGTTAATTTACAAAACGAACCAACAAAACCAAACAATCATGGATAAACGTGGCAACACTGTTTCGAGAATTCGTTAATGCGTGAAATGTTGCAATGCGGTTCAAACAGATCGCAGCTAGTGCGGATGTTTACACGACGTAGAACGTATGACAAGCGACAAGGCACCCAGCAGTTCACGGCTCACGCTAAGCAGGCATGAACTGTACCATGATACATAGCCAGGCTCTGAGTGACATTGACCGGCCCGGTGAGCAACTGTACTTGTTTTATTTTATTTTTGATAAGTTAGGACTGATTGATTTGCACATATAATATCTGACTCCCTACTGATTTTGATGGTGAAGCTGTACAGGACAGTTATCTTTGTGCTGTGTCCGTCAAAGAACATATTTTTTTTTTAATGTGCAGCACGTGTGCTTTAAGATTCTACAATGTACCGATATGCTGTATAGCGTAGGTATCCATTGAAGAATGCCGTGGCAACGATTGTCTTGCCTGGAATGCGACGACTGCGAAGTCCACAATACTGCTATGTGCCCTGTATTACGTTGACCACATGCACCACCGCCCCTCTTTTCCGTTTATGTATTTATTGATGCAAAAATATCAAGTATGACCTCCATGCAAGCGATATTGGGCGCGATGGCGACAAGCCACGCGATAAAGATGGCTGTCACGTTCCCTCGTCGCCTATGGGGCAGACACCACGCGAGCGACGACTTTGAGCGACGTCTTCCAGGTGTCGCCGGTATGAGAGCAGTAAATACGCACCGAAGCTGGTGTGACGCGCGGTTTGTTAATTTACGTTGATGTGTTTTATTGTAAAGAGCAGCATCAAATATGTATGAAGGTCTCACAATAGGTTATTATCCTTGCCCGTATCATAACTTCAGTTGTTTGCTCATTCCGTGCAAGAATCGGTAGTACTTGACTAGATTTCTATAGTTCCTTGACTAGAATTCGATTTCCAGAACCGACCGATCGAGCGACAAGAACGAGTGATCTGTTGGCGCGACGGCCAGTTTAGTCGTTCAAAGCCGTCGCACGTCGCCGCAGCGCACAAAATGGCTCGCTTGGAATTCCGGCTTAAAAGTTGGAGGACGCTTAAGCTTCGCCTTTAAGAGTGAAATGAGATCCCTGACTGCCTCTCACGCTCCCCGCCAACTGTAGCTTCGGTAGCCGTAATGTTCACCAGGAGACACTGGCGGCGAACGCTATGCATAACGGCGCGCTTTCCGGTAGAAATGCGCACTCTTGCGTGGGCCGCGATGCGGCGGAAACGAGCGCCATTTGGAGGTGTTGCAAGAAACCGGGCGTGTCGCTCTGTGGCCTCCGAGATTTGCGTGTGCCGGAGCGCTGAAATCTCGGTCTATGAGTGGTAGAAACGCTGGATAATTAAGGGGTTTGTGTTTGAGCTTCCGCGTAATAGAATTGTTTTCTCGAATATTAATATTACAACCCTACGCAATCATGTCTGTAGGTTGTGTGTAAGTCGTGTTTTACAAATTTTCTGACATATTTTACTTAGATAAATTGAATGACTTCACTGACTTCTTTGCGCTAAATGGAGGGTCTGCGTGGTTGGGTTGGCATGGTTCGCAATTATTAGTGCGGCCTTTTGCAGGGGCCACGATGCGGTGGAGGCGAGCGCCATCTGGCAGTCTTTCAACGAGGCGGGCGCGCTGCTCGGTGGACTCTGAGACATTACGCGCCGGCGTGCGCAAATCTCGGACGCCGTCTCCGGTCTGTCCATTTGGAAACGCTGGAAAAGAAGTTTGTTTCAGTTTTCGCGTAACAAATTAATTTTTTCTCGTATATTCAAATTACCGTCCGAGAGCTATCATGTCAGTAGGTTGTGTGTAAGTTGCAGTTTGCGATTTTCCACGTATTTTAGCTTGAGATATTCAATTAGTTTAGTGAATTTTTTGCGTCACATGAACGGCCTAGGTATGTGTGGATCAAAAATTATTTTTGCCAATTGCACACTGGACGCCGGACGCCGATGCCGACGCCGGATATTCTGCGACACGGGCTCGTTAACGCTATCGTGTTAAAATGCGTATGCATTGGCGAATGCAACGCCCGGGATTAAGCTTTGTAATTACATAGATACTCCTGATTATACAACGTTAGCTAAAGTTTCATGAATAAGTTCGCTATCAGTGAAGGCTACGACACCTGAGGAAACGTGGTGGTTCGATTCCTACGAAGTATATGGGGTAAAAAACTGAAAGAAAGTACTTTATGTAACATCAATCCAATTTCTGCCTTGCTACATGACTGAAGATGTTTTTAACGTGCTAATGCCTCAGTGCTAGGTCATCGTGGAGTGTGATACGACGTAGAATTTTATGAAACAGCATAAGAAGGGCAACACTGCGACAGGTATTTGCGACGTTTGGGCGCTCGTCCCTTCGTTCAAGCACTGACAAGGTGTCGCCTGAACGACCGTTTATATTAAGTTTGATTGGGCTTGAGGTCATCATCAGCATGTTTTTATGTCAACTGCAGCACGTGATATCCAATTGCCCCTGTTCTGCGCCTACGATTCCAACTTGCGCTTGCAAATTTCCCAATTTCATCCCCCCACTTCGTTTTCCGCGCTCCTCGACTGCGCTTCCCTTCTCTTGGCACAAATTCTGTAATTCTACCGGTCCACCGGTTACCCACACAACGCATTACATGGCCTGCCTGTCACTTAATGTCAATTAGAATATTGGCTAACCCCCTTTGCTCTCCAATCCACATCGCTCTCTTCCTGTCTCTTAACGTTACGCCTAACATTTTTCGTTCCATCGCTCTTCGCGCTTTACTTTGGGCCTTAACCCCTGTATTCAGAACTGCATCTTAACTTGAACCCCACGCTTGACTTGATTTAAATTACGCCTGTTGGGAACGCACCAAAGGAAACGCAATGAACGTCTTGGGAGCGTTCAGACCAGGCGTCACTTATATCAGGTCAAGCTTGACCTTCAGATTAAGATGCATTTCTGCATACAGGGGTAAGAGTCTTTTACCATATATATAATAACCTTCAAATTTTCTTCTCGTGTACGAGTAAGCATGAAAACATCTCCGTCACCGGAAAGCTACCCCATTGTGTTCAATATTTTACACCGTAAACGCGGATTCGGCCGGCTTCACTACTGGCTTTTTCCATGCACTTATTGGTAAGCTCTCGCTCGCGGGCCTGTTATCAGTCGTCTGCGGCACTAAACTGAAGAGCCGAAGTAGAGTTTCCTACAGCGAATTTTGGCTGGAGGCACATCATGACTACTCGCGCCTCTCTTTGCGTAGCGTGGCAACAAGCAGAAAGTAGTAAGTCGAAGAACCATGCGATGGCAGCACCTACGCCAGCTCGGTGAGTCTGGCGCTCCAGTCTTTGGGTGTCCGGCTGGTTGCGATCTGTGTGCGGCTGGATACGCTCGCAGCAGAAAGTGGCACGTATATTATTGTGACCTGGCTGGAAGTAATGTAATGGTTAAAGGTAACGCATCCAGACTTGCAGAAGCGTACGCATCGACATATGGGTGTGTCCGCAACAAGGCTCCGCACACGCCCACATTTGCCGGTAAACGCCTCGAGGTTAAAGACATGGTTTTTTTCTTCATGAGCTTCGTGCACCTTACTAGTGGTCAGGTGAAAGCCAGTGCTTTAATTACATACTTTATAGAATGCGTGCCAAGGAAGTGAACTGCAGTCGAGGGCGACAAGAAATGAAGTAATGTGACGAGGGAATTTGCAATAATAAGATGGAGTATAGACTTAACGCGTGCAACTGAAGATCGCTGGGAGAGACCTCTATTTTCTTCGTGCAGTAGGCCGAAATTGCTGGGGAAAGAACATTCGCAAGCAGCGTACCGAATGCTTTCATGTCCGACGTAGTTTTGAGTTTTGCAGCATACATGTTTTCTTGGCGGATAAAAATCACCCACTAAAATGTAATTTTCAATGCCGGACAATCGCGCTGTTTTCGCTCATGCCTTTTGTTACAGATGTATGAAAAGGGCATTCAGAGAAAGGTCAAGAAACGCGACTCGTTTTTATTGTTCTTTGTTGTCAGCAAATTTCGCAAGAAGTACCGCTGACTCACCCCACTGTACCCCTTTTAGTCGTGTCGAACGGTTTCATGAGGGACATAATTCGCATTGGTTCCAGAAAACGTGCCGTCCTTCTCCGGCGAAGACATCTTGTTGAAGAATCTAAATTTTTAAGCAAAAAAAAAAATAATTATGGGGTTTTACGTGCCAAACCCACTTTCTGATTATGAGGCACGCCGTAGTGGAGGACTCCGGAAATTTTGACCACCTGGGGTTCTTTAACGTGCACCTAAATCTAAGTACACGGGTGTTTTCGCATTTCGCCCCCATCGAAATGCGGCCGCCGTGGCCAGGATTCGATCCCGCGACCTCGTGCTCAGCAGCCCAAAAATTTTTAAGCAGTGCGTCTCTGTATGCGCTAGCGTGAGATAACAAGGCACACACACCGACTAACTATATTAACACACAACATCCCTATATCCAAACAAGTGTGTCTCAGATTTTTTTTTTTTTTTGCGGCGTGTTTTATTTACTTACTTTGAGGTACAAACGACGTGAAGAAAACCAGCCTACAGTACTTGCCGATCTCATTACTTCAAATTCGTCAGTGTATTGAGGTCGATCACACTTTATTTGAAAGACTAAAGACTGCTGACATGGGATTCTTAGGATATAACATATCTGTGGAGATGATTCTTTTTTTAATTCCGTCACTCACGGGCTAAAAGCCTCATCACAATTTTTGACGTCGTCTCGGGCATAGTACATGGCAAATGTACAAATCTACCTAGAGAACTAAAATACAGGGTCAAATATTCGCCTTTGCCGCCATTCTGTGTATAAAACTTTGATTGTACTGTAACTCTTTATCGAAAAGAGGACAATTTTTAATGAGCACTAGCATATGCAGGGTGTCCCAGCTAATATGGGCCAAGCTATTGCATATAGAAAACAGAACACGAGCTAAGAACCAGGAGGGAAGCTTGGGCGAGTTGGTGGTAATACATCTTTCGAAAAGTTGTGAGTCAGCGCCAGTGTCGTGTTCTTTTTGACCTATGTCCTTGTCTGTTCAGCGCTGTTAATTATCGAAACACAAGGTACGAAGACAGGACTAATGGCGTTCTGTCAGCAGAACTCTTCCTCAAACTGAAGTTTCTCCTGTTTTGTTCAACTAGCTAATTAGCTAAAAAATAAATTTTTCAGCCCTCCCGCTCTCTCTCTTTTTTTTTGCTCCCCATGAAAACACACACGCACAAACGCACAAATTTTCGCGCACGCCCATGGTCTTAAACCGAGGATACAATAAAAAGAACTCCAATAAACAGCTGACATTGCGACGGCGTAAAAGTGACAAGGCGTCAGCGTAACTGGTCGCTGCCAAGCAGAAATTGCCTAAATTGTTTCAGCTAATCAGCTATTCAAATATCGCAGAAAAAGTACTACAGTTTGCCGAAGTCTTCTGCTGACAGAACACATTTGGTTCCATCCGCGTATCTCGTAGCCGTCCTTTTTTTTTTTAATAGCTGGGCTCATGCTAGCAGGGAGGGCTCCATGCATATAGAAAAAAGTAATTGAGAAATCCACTGTACAATTTAGTTTCACTTTTTCACTGGGCAGTTACACTGTTGATGTCTAGTACTCTTTTTTATATCAGCACTTGATTCACAAGTGCCTCCGTTCTCTAAGTATACACTGTATTTAAGAGCCGAGAGAAACAAAAGAGAGGATATTGAGGAAGCATGCAACTTTATTGGTATAAGCAACTCAAAAATGAAGATTCAGCTAGTAGATAAAGTGGAATTGATGGGTTGATTTCTTTTTCTGTTTCGTGACCGCTTAGTGACAAGAGACAACGAAGAAAATAAAGTGGGTGGAACATTACGTTTCCTTTTTAATTGAAATGCAGACGTAATAGGGACAAACGGAATCAAAATTGACGAAAAACAGAAAACATCCGGCAGGCTGTGGAAGCGCGACCATCATTTTCAGTTTTCGTGCGCGATATATAGCCGACGATTGAGCTACCGCGGCGTCCGTTCTACTCTCCACTTGGTCATTTTTAAGCGTTAACCAACGCCACTCGCTGCCATGTCCGTGGATCGTGACAGCTGAACGTGACGCCTGTAGTTCAAAGAATGTTCCTCATCCAACGCTGTCACCGCCAGTGGTGCTGGCTAACACTTCTACAGCGCTAGATGTAGCACACTACACAAATTACCAAAAAAACAAAAAACGCTGATGGGAGGACGACCGCCGCGGCAGATAAGTGCTGGAGTGTCGCGCACTTAATGCGGTAGATGGGGGACCGGCTTCCGTGGGTGGTGCGTTGTCTTTTCGTGCACTTTCCCGTTCCTCTCATTTATTATTCCTGCATTTTAAGAAAATTAGAACAGCCAGTTGACCGATTGGTGGTGATTGTTGTTGTTGTTGCTGTTGTTGTTGTTGTTGTTTTCTTTACTATCTGCTGAAATTGTGTGGTTGCAACTAGCAAAAAAATATTGGACTAGAGATGAGTATTCTTTGGAGTAAATGATTTATTGCCCTTTCCCACTCAGCTCATTCACTTGTGAAGTTTATGTATCCAGAAACTGAGAAAACACGTTTAAAGAAAAACAAAACGGCAGTTTCTTTTTATCCTTCTTGAATTATGCTGTCCAACGTGCTACATCTTTATTTACTTTCGAAAGTTTACCGCTGGGATCCTGCACTAATATCACACTTGATTTCAGCTTGTTTACTTCCATGGGCTGCAGATTGAAAAGTCAATGAAAGCGCGCTACCACTGCTGTGATATAGTAGACGCTTTGTGAAGCGCATATGACCATGAATGTATGTTTTTCTGTTGGCTGTGAATATGAGTTTTCTATTGGCCCGAATGTCTCTTCTAGACTACGCCAGCGTGTAACTTTCGCGTAGAAAAGACAAGTTACCGTTCAAAACCCAGCGAAACGCACGCGATCATGGTTGCCAAGGTTGGTATAGCATATTAGAGGTTCGATTGCGCAACATTTGGACGATACACACAGAAGAGAACCACACACCACAAGCGCTCTGTTGTGTTTGTGTGTGGTTCTCTTCTGTGTATGTCGTCCAAATATTGCGCAATCGAACCTCTAATATAATCATGGTGCAATAACGGTTGCTGCCGTCTTGAAGCCGCGCCGGAAGTTGCCCTGTAGGAACACGTTCTAGTGTCCGCTGATTGCCGCCCCTGTGGTTTCGGTGGAGTCATCACTTCATCTGTCTATCGCAGGAAGGGTAGATCCAGTCTTAAAAAAAACTTAACAAATAATTTTGCGTTGTATGCGAAGTGCACGTTGTCGAAAACCATTTCGTCCAAAGGCACTATTCGGCATATTTCTCTAAGCATAGTTACAAGTGGCTGTTTCTCTTGGCCTACCTTGAAAGTCAAGAGATGCACGGAAGGGTAACATGGTTTTGCCGGAGCCCAATTACGTAGGCGTGGAGGGCTTGGGACAATAAGCATCCCTCAGCGAGAAGATGTAGCTGTCCCCATTGTAGGTTTATGAACTGTCCTTATTTTCACTTCAATAAAAAGAAATCAAATAGAATAAAAGAATAACAAATTATGGCTCGCAGCCCTCCCGTGAAGCCATCGCACAAGCTTATCAGCCTCTCTCACATCGCTTTCTGTCTGAATACTCTTGACATTTGGCGTTGCAGTCAATGACAAATTTCATTTCCAAGTAGCTCTTCGTGGCTTCAACTTCTTGGAGACAGTACGGTTAGCAATACAGCATTCAAATTGAAGCAACACCAGTCTTCACCACAGTACACCTGCAAGAAGGAATGAGAGAAAAGAAAAATCACAATTATTATCAAAATTTTGCTATCGTTGTATACTTGAGTAAAACAGAAAGCTCCCGCTCACGTGAAAAGGAAGAACCAGAGTGTTTTGCGCATAGTGAAAGCTGGCCCCGTTAAACACATCCTTAGGTTGCTTTTTTTTTGCTATATCATTTCAGAGGCACTTTACACAAATGACCGAGGTGGACAGAAGGTGAGGCTAGAAAAGTATTTTAAGGCGAAAGCCTTTGACGGCTCATGGGCCGAGAAATCTGATGTCTGGTGTTACGCCGTCCGGCGTTATGGCACCAAAATTCATAGGGAGTCGAACCCACGACCTTTGGTGGGAGTCAAATTCCCTTGGAAATGTGGCTGAACCAGCCTTATCTCCAAGTTAGATTCCAGTTGGCATTGCGAAAGTAGAGAGTTTAACCCACGACATTTGGTGTTAAGACGAAGTGAACTGAAGGACACTTAATTAAGATAAAGTTAATTAAAGCACTCCAACCCAAGACTTTTTCTGCAGGTCGAACCCACTTGGATTCCAATCAACATCGTGAAAGTCGAGCCCACGACCCTTGGTGCTAATTAAGGCGAAATTAGTTAAGGTATAATTCATTAGGATAGTTATTAAGGCACTCTAAACCACGACCTTTGATGGGAGTCGAAGCCGTGACCTTTGGCGCTAATTAATCCGAATTTATTTACTACACGGTTAGTTAAGATATAGTTATTAGGACACTCGAACCCACGACCTTTGGTGGGAGACTTGAAATTCTACCATGGCAAGGAAAATCGCGACACCACATGTACCGGCTAGTTCTAAAGATTGAACAAACATCGTCTACAGACCTTTACCAAGGCATGTAGAGAACTGGCAAGTCTAGCACTCATGGCAATGACACGTGGCAACGTACGATCGCTGCCAAAACATCGACAATAGGAAGCGAACATTCTGTGCTTCACAGAAACGAGGATGGAACCAGCAGATCACGAAGAGTTGCCTGAGTATGGCTACGTGTACGGCGCACAACGTCATGACAACACTGCAGCAGGCGTAGCCGTCCACGTCAAAGACACAGTACAAGTGACCGTCGTGAATATCAACGGTGAATTCGACATCGGGTGAATCTGCGCAGTACGATTGTCGACGAGTTTCATCGTCGTCTGCGCATAATTGACACCCAGTTTGTCATAAATAGCAGCAGGGAACTTCTACGTCCGAAACATGCCACCTGACGTGCGCCACCACCAAATGAATGGGGTCGGTGAATTCAACGAGAACGCTCAGACAAATACTGCATTTCTCAAGCGCATGGAAAGCGTTCTTAGGTCGGGACCTTGCCACGCTAAAACAAGCCGCGTTAATGATTCGAGGAACGCCCATCGACTTGGCATTCCACAATGAACATTCCATAAAACATATCAAGCATGTCTTATACTACTTCACTGATCACAACGCCCTTGTAATGTCCGTGGATACAGAACCACCACGGTGCCTACCAACTGAAGGGGTGTGATAAGAAGATTTGTGTCCCTCTGACGATGAAATATCAGGTCTGCGCTACATGCACTATGCGAAAATAAAACTAATTCATGTAGTGATGCTGCGTATCTGTCTTAATGGTCTTCATAGACTTATCGTCTTCGTTCTAACGTCACAATTCACGTAAACAAGTCGCAGTTTCTGGGCCACCGAAAAGAGAACAAGTAAAGAGGAATACTTGTAAAGGGAAAACAAGTAACCGAAATTAACAATACATTCGAATGACAACGACAAAGTAATTTAATGAAAGTCTCATGAACATGCAGGCTTTCGTCTTCATTCTCGTTAGTGTATACTAAAGCGACTATCAATGTTTTAAAAACGTTCCGACACTCGAATACAGGAAGCGCCTAATAGTAAAGGACAGAAAAGAAAGACTACAAACACTGAGTTGTGTCTTTGTATACCCCTGCATGTCTTAGCCATTCCGAGCGAAGTATATTGCAGATACCCCTCCTGTAAAGTTGTCGGGGCATAGAAGCCCAAGAAAGCTTTTGGATATCTTGAAAGAGCTGCTTTGAGGGCAAGCAAACCACAGGTCTAAAAGGTGGGCAAACGGCAATGGCAATATGCTAAATTAGTAAAGTCAATTGAACGGACGATTAAAGCACGCAAGCCTGTACAAGTAGAGGTTAAAAGAAAAATAAAACAAAATAAAAGGCTGGGATTTGAATCAGACGGGCGTCCGATTTGCTACCCCACAAGCCCCACAAGCCCATTGTTGGCTTGGGCAGGCTCGTATTTGTATGTCATTTTCGAAATAAATAAATAATTTATATATATATATATATATATATATATATATATATATATATATATATATATATATATATATATATATATATATATACCCTACATAACAAGGGCATTGAGGGATACTTGTTAACTATTCATACTGGAATGCAGAAAGCGCCAACAGGCACTGATTCTGTCCTGAATATCTAATTTCCCCATATGCTTACAATTTTCGAACATATTGAAAGACGTCAAAATCTTATATGATCTGCTGTTTTGCCATTGAATATAGAATAGAGAGCTATTTCAGGTACATTGTTTGCTGTAGCTTTTTTTTAAGTTAATGAACTTATTGGTTATCCTGTTGTACTCCTGTGTCAGTGCAGGTACGCCTTCGACAGTTCTAAACATAGACGATTTCTTTAAGCGCATGGGCTCTCCTGCATGTGCCGTCTAACGGTGCGCTTGCGCATCGCCCATAAAGTATTTAGATAATTGTTGTGTACCAACGTAAGTACATCCACTAAAACATTTATTTTCTAACAGGCATCATATGAAGGTTGGTGGCAACCCCGACACTACCACTGCGCGATTGCGGTGCCAACGTCAGGGCAGTTTATCACTTTATTTTTGTGCATTTTAGTCATCCAAAAAAGAAGAAAAAAAATCATCGCCTACGTGTTCTTCTGTTTGCCTTCTCTTAGTGGATATTCTCTCTAAGGCACTTCGTCTTGGTAATTGTCGCAAATATCGACGTTGTGTGATTCAGCAAAATTTTCGTTCCATTCATTCCACAGAAGAGGCAGGCAGCAGCTCACTCACACCTGAAATAGGAGAGGCAGAAAAATGCAGGTTCGAGTTTAGTGCTGGTGGATCGCTGCCTACTGCAAGGCAGATTGAAGAGCCGGTTTAGTGATCACTGTAAGGCGTAACTTACAGTGACCGGGGACGCAGGGCTATCTGCTGTCCGTTTCGGCAGTCTCCCTCCGTGCTTCAAGGCTTGCCGTGGCATGTGATAAATCTGTTGAGCACGATGCGTGAACTTCATTAGCTGCGACTGCATTTCAATTTGTGGAAACACCTTACTTTCCCCACAGGGAGTCGGACTAATAAGTCACAGTACAACAGACAATTCAGAACATTTGTCTCGCTGCGCTCTCAAATAACGGCACTGAGTTACTTTGGAGTAACTTTCAAAAAGGTTAAAGCCAGGATGTTTCTCTTAGCAATGAAAACATCATTTTCCGTAATTCACTTTTACTGATAACAATTATTGAGGAAAAAAGGGCCTTCCTTGGGTTGGAAATGTTCCACTCCTTGGGTTCCTTTCTATCCTTACATGAGTAGCATTTGATGCCTCCTGACCGCAAAATATTGAAGGAGGAAGCAAGTTTGTTCTGAAAGCTCCTGTCACCCGTCCTCACGAAAGAAACGTGTTTGTTAAATAAGGAACAAATGTCGCACTTCTGGTTTTGAATCATGGGCATCCTGCAAACACCTTTATTCCGCAAAATAAAAGAAGTTGCTGAAATATTTTTTGGTCGTTGCAGTGATAGTGTTTTAAGATGCGTTCAGTTTTTCCAAATTTTGAGTTGAACGCTATCGCACGTAATGACACAACGACACCTTGCATAGTGGAAGATCACCGCACCCGCCGATGGCGGTGCCGCCCGCTTCCTATCTACGATTTCGTCTCGTACACAGCACTGTTTGGCCCATCTTTTTCCAATCGATGGTTGCACTCGCTTTTTGTTACTGTCATGATGCTATGACATCAAGCTATTGGTAAATGTTGGGCGCTGTCTTTGAGATGCGTTGCTAACGAGGAAGGATTTGCTAGGCATTCACGTTAAAACATGGCTTGGGAAACTTGCCAGCGCATGCGGTAAGCCGCGCACGTTGTCTCATCATAACCGAAGTCATACGAGGCCGAAGTTTGCTTGCAGTTTTTACTTCGTATGGAGGGCATCACAAACTGCGTTTCATGGTCGCCAGCATTACCAATCGAGGAATACCAAAGTTTGCTTGGTGCCACCGTGGCTGGTGCCTGCTGCTAATAGTGTCGATATATAGCATTAAATTAGGTTGACATTTCGTGCGCTTTCGTTTGACTTCTACCTCCTGAACGTTTACATCTAGATGACGTCGCTACCGCATGTGTCTTATTCTTTGGAATTGCGTTTTAAAAGACAAGTTCGCTCCACGCTTTGTAGCGTAGAGTTAGCGTTCCGTTTAATAATAACGCAAACATATTGCGACAGGCTAAGTCAGCAGCTACGTGAAACTATTTTTCGTCCTTAGCACCTGGCTCCGATGGTCACCTGCCAACAACAGGCGCTAGCATGCATAAGTAGACGAGCTTTACATGGGCCAGCAGTAAGGTGAAACGATAATTCAGTGACCATCAGCGAGGTGAAGTGCTAGTCCAGCGGAAAAGTAATGGCTGCCTTACGATAAGGGAGCATCAAGGAACCCCTCTAAAATAAGGGCTCCTGTGTAAGTACGCTTCCAGTATTTAGGTATGGCGGCCTAACCGCAATAAAGGCTTCCTTAGTGAGCTAAGGAACATTTCGGAATATATGAGCCTTAGTATAGTCTAAAAAATTATCTATGCATATCCTATGAATGTTTGGCAGTATCCGATTCCTTACTTACCTTGCCTCGGCGACATGCAGCTTGCCAGCCTTTCAGCAGAGGCAAGAAGATCATCCCGCTCTTCTAGCTGAAAAACAAGAGAAAAAGTAACAAAACATCACGAATTGTATGAACATTATTTCAAAGACAACAAAACAAATCAGAGTTATCAAAATTGCTTTAAGTTACTGAGGTTGCCAAGAACATCAGCATTATCCGAATTTAGCCTAACACCGGAAACAATATTATGCAAAGCGTTTTTACATTCAAGTTATTGCAACATCTTTTTCTTTTTTTTTTTGAAGACATGGAATACATCCATGTTGTTGTGTCGCCACAATCATTTTAGCTCCTATTATAGATGCCTGCATTATTGAACATGGCAGAAGCGGAAGGATGATTATTAGAAATATAACGTAAAATCACGAAACATTAAAGCTTTGTTTGAAGATTTTATGCCTAAGATTAAATCATTAAAGCAGCTTCTTTCCTTGTTACTTTTCTTTCATCTATTTCTTTTTTTTTGCGTCAGCGATGGATATGGCCACGGCCATAGTATGTGTAATTAAAAATATTGTCTAGCGTCCACCTGGTTAAAATTTGTCTTGAATTAAGAAACGAAATGAGCTAAAGCGTACATTTTAGTCATTCCCAAATCGTCGGCGGTGGCTTCCCGTTATCATTGAAAAGCTATGTGTATAATTAGTATATCCTGCCAGTATATACTTATTGGGCCGATACTTGTTGACAAAGCAACGAATGAAGGACGAAAAATTACAGGCACTAGTAGGGCCCTTCTACACTTTATTAAAGGACCCTGGCGTAACCTTCAGAGACAGGAAGTGGGTTTGTCGATTAGAGAGCATGTAGTTGCGGCTCATGTTCCATAGTCGAGAATAAAAGCAAGAAGTGAATTTGCGCAGCTCATGTGATGTGCGGAATGGATTAACAGTAGCCGATAATCTGTTCGATCGAGTCGTAACCGAGAGGCTTCGGAGGGAGGGCAAGCACCGTTATGGGCAGCAGAAAATGGGAGTTGAAGCGCAAACAGGTTAGTTAGTGGGAGTGACGGCGTTTAGTGCTATACTTATAATTAACTCATTTTTACACACAAACATCGGCTCGCTCTCAAGAACAAATGAGTTATTCTAACCCAAGATACTGCATACAGTACGGTCACTGGACGCCAGGAACACGCCCTCACGGCTTTGCAGTTTCATTTTAGTAGCGTCTTAGTTGGTTTGTTAGCTTATTTTTGGACTTAAGCATTCAGATTTATTTTTTATTTCGTCCCATACGCAATGATTTACATGCGTGCGTGCACTTCTTAAAGCGAATACGCTTGTTTGAGTCTTTCGCCCATTTCCGGGTCGGTGGTTGGTAACCGGCGGCCGGGCTTTCAGCGTCGATATAAAACGCGTAGGCTCTCGCGCAACCAAGTAACGGGGTGCGTTAGTCGTCAGAAGTAAATACGAGTGTACTAGATTAAAAAAGAAGGAAGAAAAAAACCTTTGACGCGAACGTAGTTCTTGCAAACGTATGAGTTCTAGATATAACATTTGTAACGGCAAAAGCAATAGTTCCTCCACCAATATTATTAAACGGCGATGTGCTATTCCAGAGGTTGTGAAAATATAAGGTGGGTGACAATGCAAATTGAGACTTCGACTGGCTTCACTGCAATCAACACATGCGTCCGTATCATCGTTCCGTTATAGAATAGCCGGGCGTCACGGCAAGTTCTATGGCGCGTGAGATTTCAGGTGCCCGAAGATTTCGATGCTGTTTCGATGCAAGATTTCGATGAAGAGGGCGCCGGCACCACTCCATGTGTACTAGTTTTGCGACTCTATTCTCTGTGCAGTTACGCACCGAAGCAACAAACACTAGCTCAATGTCATCACTACAACAAATACAGTCGTTCAAGAGCATTGTTCCACGAATAAAGCGAATAGCTTTCTAAGAGCTTTCGGCTACCCGCTTACATTGACACTCATCGCCGATGTTCTCTGCGCAATGTTCTTACGGGTTTGTATAAGCAATACCCTCTGCCTTATGGTGGCGTTATAGTAAATCGTTTCCACTTTGCCTGGAACTTACGTCTATACCGTTTCAGTCAATAAAGAAGTTGTATTAAATGAATGAATGAATGAATGAGTGAATATTTTCGAGCCCTTTTGACATTTACCGAGCACTCACCTTCTGTAGTGTATTGCTTGGCGCGAAAGGCACGGCGTACATGTGCTCCGGCTTCTTCCCGCCGCTCGCTTCCGCTTCCACTTTGTAGTCTTCGTGGATGGTGGCCAGACTGCGCGCCCACGTCTTGCAGCGCGCACCATCGCCATCCGCTGAGACGTTGCACGACATCGCTCGGCAGCGCAGGGGTGACGGCCAGTAGAGCTTCTCTGTGCAAGGTCCCGAGGTCGGCTGTTCGAGTCCTGCCTTTTTCCACACCGTCATGGGCACGGTGTCAATACACTTCGTAGCCGTCCTGGAAGCGCCGTCAACTTCTCCTGGCCGCCACACTGAACAATAGCGAAAAGGGAGTGTACAGATGCCAGAGTGGTATACATGCTCTACCGTGGTGCTAAGTGTATACTAGAGCAAGATAAAGGGTCATCGAAAAGATGTAATTTGTAGCTAGTTCGCTGTAGGGTGCAGGTGCACTAACGGTATGCGAAGAAGCTGCACGTCGGGCTCATATGGCATGCATGTGCGTTTTGTTACAGCCTAAGTACCTGTTACATGTTTCACTCTATAGTTAACATCCTTGTATTTGCTTTGCGTTTACCGCATACCGCATTTGATGCTAGCCACCTGCATTACGCAGGCGGTGGTGATTGTTCTATAGGCGGCGGTAACAATATTTTCTTATTACCTTATCTTTAGATGTATCAAATCCGAACCGGTCTCATAAATATTACGCATTATCTTGAACACCCGTCACTAAGGCCGAAAGCCCAATGTGCTTCATAATTTATGCGTGCATGGGAGCATTTGTGCCCGCGTATCGTGTATGCGTGGTTATGTGTTTGTGCATTTCTCAGCGTTCTGGTAGGCAAGAGGAGCAATGTTTCCGTATTACAACACGCCTCCAGAGTGGTAATATAGCACCTTGCTGTTTGCCGCTGCGCGTGGGGTGTGGTCAGATGCTCTACATATGCTCAACTATGGTGTCCAAACCGCGAACTCTGCGGATAATAAACGGATGAACTGAGTCAAGCCGCAATAACTCTGCTAATTCCCAACGAACGAACTTACGTAGACGGCGCCGCTGAAGCGCTGCAAGTCTCCTCCTTGAGATGGTGCAGCCTACGACCACGGCGACGAGTAGCGTAACCACGAGCAAACATGCGACAGGCACGATAACGTGGATCCTGCGTCGCTGAGATTCGATCACTTGTATCCAGTGCGGCGGGGGGACGGTGCCTGGATGAAAGTACGCCACTGTTCAGTTCAGACACGTCTCAGCCTGAGCCGATATTTACAAATTTTGCACACGAGAGTGATGCGTAAGACTATACTGCAAAGATTCCCGTGCATAATAGAAGTTCGCGTGACCCGGAAACGGCAAATCCTGATAAAGCAAATGTATTGTAAACAAAGGCGGATGGACAGTTATGAACAAAACGTTTGTTAATCGGACACTATATATCGTCGTGGCGCACGACCGCCTTCGAGGTAGGGGAAGTCCAATGAGATTACGTTGTCAAGCTAGCCCATATTTTAGGTAAGGACAAATAATTTTTAAATCCGTGTTCGCGTTACGGCTTTTAAATTTGTGCAACCATGCACCAACAAGACACAATAAGTGTTCGCTATTTATTTTACGCGTTCCAAACAGTTGTTGTTACTTTATGTGACGCAAGTGTCAAGAATGTACGGCAAATGCAAAACATGGTAGTTGAAGACCACTAAGTCTGTGGACCCCGTATTCCCGAAAAATTATAATGCTAGAATAGTTCGTAAGAGCAATTGCCAGCCAAATCCTTTTTACATATCATTATCGGCAAAGAGCACTTACGAATAAAAAGCGTTTTGTGAATACTGGACATGTTTCTTATGATATAGTGGTCTTCAGTAGTTTCTCATGCACACGAAACGCCGATTTAAGAACGCGCGCTCGTATGCTTTGCTGTCAGGTTTCATAAATTCTTCATTGCAAGAAAATTTTGCATACCTCCTGCTAGAGTGAGCGTTGCGAAGACATATTCGGCCTCCGTAGAGCCAGCTTCATTATGCGCTGTGACCAGTAACTGGTACCAAGTTGCCGGCTCCAGATCCTCAATAGTCACGTGGGGGTGGTGCGGCAACCCCAGCTCGGAAACCTGCCTCGTTGCCGCCGGCGTCCAGTCGCCAGGTGACGACTGCCTCTTGTAGAGAACAGTGAAGGACGAGATCGGACAGCCTCCGCTTCTCCACGTGCCCAGCCGAAGGGTCGCCCAGGACACGTTGGCGGCGACAAACTCGCGCATGTCCGGTGCCACGGGAACTGGGAACGTCGCCAGCGTCGAGAGGCGTAAGTCATTGGTGAGCACATATTTCGTGCTTATCAAGGTCAAATTAAATTGACGCCATGATAACTGTGGCACCTTAACGACTGCAGACTGAAGGAAAACACAAAATTTAAGGAGCAGTGACTGGCTTCCCAATATCTCCATTGTCATGGATCTGCGTGCAAGTACATGTATGTATTCTATGTGTGCGAGCAAGTGATACTTGAATGTACGTAAAATACCGATATAAAGAACATCACCAAAGGGCTTCAATCGAAAAAAAGGACAATAATACGAAACTATGAAGTTATGTAGAGTGCGCATTACAGTCTTTCGCATTATGATCTGGCTTTCAGAACTAAAAACCACTATATCTTGGTTTCTTTATGGTAATACGCAGCTCTGAACGAAAAGTGGGTATTGAGAACGAACTTCGCCAGCAGTGTGCTGTGAGTGATAAGTTTGTCTTAGCTAAGAAAGTTCTGTCTAGCAGCATGTAACATGTTCGCAAATTGCCTAACACTCAAGTTCTATTTTTTATCAGATCTTTAAGCTTTGTGTGCAGTAAGTGTTTCTTAGAACAAACTTTACCAGAGCCAGCGTTGCAGGTTACGCCCATCACACCTACCTGACCCATCCGTCTTGGCTAATACTACGTTGCTTCGGGCTCCTCGGCCGGCGCCATTGAAGGCCACCACGTAGAACGCATAACTTCGGCCGCAACCCAAACCACGGAACGCGTGCGTCGACCGCTCTGCGTCTGTCTGTACGGAGGACCAGTCTGAAGACGGCGCTCCCTCAATAGAGGGTGAACGTCGTTCTTGGCCCGGTTCGGCTTTGTTGAAAAGGAGGTAGCCTGCAGAAACAGCATTCAACGCTTTAGATTTTCTTGTGTGATGAATTAATGGTCATGTGGAATCACGCACTGATAGTTTACAAAGGACATGACTGAAATCTTAGGCGTAAAACGTGCTTCAAGGCACCCTACAATCGCTATTGCCGGTACTATTGTTCCTCTCCAGGCCACGGGGCCGCGACGGACAACGAACATGCCACAAAAGCTGCTAGGAGGGTTCATGAAGGTCACATGCAGAAACCAATCTCGCCAAAATCAAATAAATCAACAAAGCTACACATGCTCGAGCGTGATACCATCCTGTTCATTTGGAACGCTCAGCGCACGACTTATCTCCGAGGAGTGACTTACAGCAGCTGCTTGTAGTAAAAATTAGTGTCGCATAGTTTAAGTTCGAAAGTTCAGTTGTTCACAGACATTGAAACTCATAGCAGCGACGATATTTTTACGTACATGAACATCAGAGTTCTTAACGGTTCTCTTTACCTTGTGCTCTCAAAACAGATAGAGTGGCAAGCGTACCAAATTTCGATCGAGGAAAAGTGCAGACACGATCATCCAGAGCCTCTCGAACACATCATCATACAAGATCTGCAGGCTTCTACGCGGATGTTTA